>NC_138775.1:79189341-79491841 GCF_965119305.1 Pelophylax lessonae | reverse complement strand
AGGGGAATGTTGGAGGGTGGCAGAGGATAAGAATAGGAGGGGAAATTAGGAGGGGTGCTATGAATAATGATTTGGGGGGATTTGTGTTGGGAGGGGGAACGAGGGAAGAGGATCTGTGCTTGGGAGGGGATTTCTGCTAGGAGGGGAAACTGGGGGGGGGAGTGGTGGCGGACTTGTGCTAGGAGGTGGGAATGGGATTGGGGGTGACGATTTGTGCTCGGAGGGGAAATTCGAGGGGTAGAGGATTTGTGCTAGGGGGGAGGATTTTTTTTGGGGGGGGGGGTTGGGCTAGGGGGATTTGGTAAGAGGGAGAGATTTAGAGCTTGAAGGGGGGATGGTCAAAGATTTGTGCTGGCAGAGGCATATTTGTACTGGAAGGAGGGTGAATTTATGCTTAGAGGGTAAGCATGCAAATTAGTGCCCAATTTCTTTTTGGTGGACTTTTGATGACACCTAATGCTCATGGGGGGGGGGGGCAGTTTGGTATGTTTGCCCTGGGCTCTAGGTGACCTTGACCCGGCACTGTCAGAGGGTGTTGGGATACAGGTGCTTTGTTTGTGTGATAAAATCACAGCACTGCTGTAAATATAGAATGGGAGAATGCAGTAGAGAGGGAGTAAAGAGATTGTCACACACACCAGGGAAGCAGGGAACAGAGGGGTACTGGATAGGGATAGCCAAAATCGGCCACTACAAGACACAGTAGAAATCTTCTAATGGGGCAACCTGTTCTAGTGTCTACTGTCCTCACGTTGAAGCAGCTTTCCTTGTACCAGGGGAATTGTTAGGATTGTAAAAGATGTGGAGCAACTGTTGGCGCCCCAAGATGAGCAATAGTGCATTCTCTACTCAGAAATTACTGTAAATGATATACAGTAAAACCTTGGTTTGCGAGCATAATTCGTTCCACAAACATGCTTGTAATCCAAAGCACTCGTATATCAAAGTGAATTTCCCCATAGGAAATAATGGCAACTCAAATGATTCGTTCCACAACCATTTATTCATAAGTCCTTCAGTTTATAGTACTTATAAAAAGATTATAGCAATGTAATAGGTTGTGTAACCATAAAATGTGCATCCACAAATGGCAGCCTCCACAAGGGGATTAGAAGCAAAATCCAGCAAGAACATACTCCAACAGAATATAAAAGAGAAGAGAGGTGCCTCTAAGTGTAGCAACATGGTTACATTTAATGAAAGTTCAACATTTAGAAACTCCCATTGAGTGATTATTAAAACAGACACGTCTAAGTATGCAGGTATCCGGGGCAAAGCTATCCATATAGACTATTCTCCGCACCGCCGGATCTAACCGCTGTGTCAGTCTGCAACCGTGACCAGGAAGACTACCCTGCAGAGCGATCTGAAAGCGAGGCTTGAAGCGCTCGTCGAGCGCAGCGTGGAAGGGATGACGTTGATGGCGGTGCGGAGGATGGTCTATGTGGACAGCTTTACCCCGGATGCCTGTATACTTAGATGTGAATGTTTTAATCATGAACCATGTGAGTTGCTAAATGTTGTACCTTCATTAAATGTAACCATATTGCTACACTTAGAGGTGCCTCTCTTCTCTTTAATACTCAGTTGTGATGTGACCCTACATGTATATCAAGACATCGCTCATTTATCAAGTCAAAATGTTTTAATTTTTGAGAGCAAAACGCTCTCAAACCAAGTTACTCTCAATCCAAGGTCTTACTATATTGATGTACTAATAATGTTTAGGAGCCATTCCAGTTTTTTTTTCCATCACTTTCCTGTTTATTATTTTACTCATCCCATAGTGGATTAATTATTGAAATGGCTGACGACCTGTACAGCGCTAGCTGACAGAGCAAACTTGGATTCTGTACATATCCTTTCGATGACAAGCAGTTATTTTGCTGATGGCTGTCTGGGAGTTATATGATTTGCATAGGAAAAATATGATCTGAGAGATTTGTAACATCTTCTGCATGAAGATTTTGTGAGCTCAAAAACTGTGCAGTTTGTCCCAGATACAGTTAGATGACTTATACATTGTGTCTTCAGCTAAGGAATTCAATGACATCTTTAGATCGTTGATGTCACATAATATGCTAAAGTGATCTATTGGCTGTGTCTGCGCGCCAATCTAAATCTTAGATCAGCCCTGACAAGAGACATTTTCCAATAAGGTTAAGTTTGCATAGACTTAATAGAGGTAGAATTTTATGCAGGATGAGCATTAATCATTCTGTTTAGGTTCACTGAATAATATTTTGGAAAAGTTAGTTTTCAAGAACAGAACTAAGTTACCAATATTGCCTTTTTGGGATTCAGTTATGGAAGCACATTTTGCTCTCATGCACTGGCGGTATTGTGAAATGCAACACAAAGATTAAAGAAGTTATTAAGAGTATGTCAGATTGGATAATCAAACTTCATATATGGTGCATAAGTGAATATATCGGCACAAACAATTGGCTTTATGCAATCAACTAAAGGTGCTAAAATAAGCTGCTATACCAACTGAGTTTACCACTACAAAGCAATTCAATAATCCAAAACAACGGCACAGCGCTAATAAGGTGCATTCAGTGATAATACAGTGGGTACAGAAAGTATTCAGACCCCCTTAAATTTTTCACTCTTTGTTATATTGCAGCCATTTGCTAAAATCATTTAGGTTCATTCTTCTTCCTCGTGAATGTACACATAGCACCCCATACTGACAGAAAAACACAGAATTGTTGACATTGTTGCAGATTTATTAAAAAGAAAAACTGAAATATCACATGGTCCTAAGTATTCAGACCCTTTGCTGTGACACTCATATATTTAACTCAGGTGCTTTCCATTTCTTCTGATCATCCTTGAGATGGTTCTACACCTTCATTTGAGTCCAGCTGTGTTTGATTATACTGATTGGACTTGATTAGGAAAGCCACACACCTGTCTATATAAGACCTTCCAGATCACAATGCATGTCAGAGCAAATGAGAATCATGAGGTCAAAGGAACTGTCTGAAGAGCTCAGAGACAGAATTGTGGCAAGGCACAGATCTGGCCAAGGTTACAAAAAGATTTCTGCTGCACTTAAGGTTCCTAAGAGCACAGTGGCCTCCATAATCCTCAAATGGAAGACGTTTGGGACGACCAGAACCCTTCCTAGAGCTGGCCGTCCGGCCAAACTGAGCTATCGGGGGAGAAGAGCCTTGGTGAGAGAGGTAAAGAAGAACCCAAAGATCACTGTGGCTGAGCTCCAGAGATGCAGTCAGGAGATGGGAGAAAGTTGTAGAAAGTCAATCATCACTGCAGCCCTCCACCAGTCGGGGCTTTATGGCAGAGTGGCCCGACGGAAGCCTCTCCTCAGTGTAAGACACATGAAAGCCCACATGGAGTTTGCTAAAAAACACCTGAAGGACTCCAAGATGGTGAGAAATAAGATTCTCTGGTCTGATGAGACCAAAATAGAACTTTTTGGCCTTAATTCTAAGTGGTATGTGTGGAGAAAACCAGGCACTGCTCATCACCTGTCCAATACAGTCCCAACAGTGAAGCATGGTGGTGGCAGCATCATGCTGTGGGGGTGTTTTTCAGCTGCAGGGACAGGACGACTGGTTGCAATCGAGGGAAAGATGAATGCGGCCAAGTACAGGGATATCCTGGACAAAAACCTTCTCCAGAGTGCTCTGGACCTCAGACTGGGCCGAAGGTTTACCTTCCAACAAGACAATGACCCTAAGCACACAGCTAAAATAACGAAGGAGTGGCTTCACAACAACTCCGTGACTGTTCTTGAATGGCCCAGCCAGAGCCCTGACTTAAACCCAATTGAGCATCTCTGGAGAGACCTAAAAATGGCTGTCCACCAACGTTTACCATCCAACCTGACAGAACTGGAGAGGATCTGCAAGGAGGAATGGCAGAGGATCCCCAAATCCAGGTGTGAAAGACTTGTTGCATCTTTCCCAAAAAGACTCCTGGCTGTATTAGATCAAAAGGGGGCTTCTACTAAATACTGAGCAAAGGGTCTGAATACTTAGGACCATGTGATATTTCAGTTTTTCTTTTTTAATAAATCTGCAACAATGTCAACAATTCTGTGTTTTTCTGGCAGTATGGGGTGCTATGTGTACATTTATGAGGAAGAAGAATGAACCTAAATGATTTTAGTAAATGGCTGCAATATAACAAAGAGTGAAAAATTTAAGGGGGTCTGAATACTTTCCGTACCCACTGTATGTAAAAATAAAAGAACATATATCTATGCAATATTAAGGTGCTATAATACATAAATCTGTGCAGTATTAACCACTTTACCACTAGAGGATTTTGCTGTCTTACGTCTGGGCCACTTTTTGCGATTCGGCACTGTTCAATTTTAACTGACAATTGCGCGGTCGTGCGACGCCATACCCAAACGAAATTTACATCCTTTTTTTCCCACAAACAGAGCTTTCTTTTGGTGGTATTGGATTACCTGTGCGATTTTTACTTTTTGCGCTATAAACAAAAAAAGAGCGTAAATTTTGAAAAAATAACAACATTTTTTTTACATTTTCTTATTTGAAATTCCCCCCCAAAAAATGTAAAAATCTAATTTTCTTTTTATTTTTGGACAATTTGTTTTCTGCTACCTATGTTTGGTAAAAAAAATCACAATAAGCGTATTTTGATTGCTTTGCGCAACAGTTATTGCGTTTACTAACTAAGGGAAAGTCTTTTTTGGTGTTTTTATGGCGGCGATCTGCGATTTTTTTTTTGCGGGACTGCGACATTGTGGCGGACAGATCGGACCCTTGACTGACATTTTTGACACTTTTGGGGGTACCAGTGACATTACTACAGTAATCAGTGCTATATATATGCACTGTTACTGTAAAAATGCCACTGGCAGGGAAGGGGTTAATTTTATTGGAGAGGGAGGGGTTAATGTATGCCTGGTGCTTACTAACGTGTGTGGGGGGAGGTGACTGAGTGACACAGGGACAGATCGCATGTTCAGCTATGCTGAACCCTGCAATCTGACCCTGCCTGTCACTTGGGAGATCCACCCGCTTGTGTTTACACAAACAGGCAGATCTCCACACTCGATTCCCCTCCTCCCCTGGCCCGACTCCCGCTGTGACTGATTACAGCGGGAGCGAGCCTCCGGCGGCGCGCGCGCCGCCGAGAAAGGGGAGTGTCTGGCGACGTAGGTCTACGTCGCCAGACGATAACGAAACACTTTGCCGCAGTAGTGCTTGAGTGAGCAGACGGCAAATGGTTAAAGTGCCATAGTACAAATAACTGTGCAATATTACGGTGCTATAATAGAAATAAAGTGCTTGTAATGAATCAAATTCATATAATATATAAATATGAAAAATAAGTCTGGTGCGCTAAATACAATAAATTATCCTGGTGTACAATTGTAAATCATACATGTGTGTTGATTTACAATTGTACACCAGGATAATTTATTGTATTTAGCGCACCAGACTTATTTTTCACATTTATACACAGTCCAATCAAGTTATTGGATTTTGGTAGCTGCTTTATTATTGAATCAGCGCACCTTTTTCTATTTTCAATATATAAATAATTGATAGATCCAAAGAGTCTAATGGTCTTGTGCTAGAACTGGTGCAAAATTAGCTTGATGACAATAATCCAGCCAGTGTTTTACAAGTGAATCTGTGTGTCTTCCACCACCAACACCTAAGATAATTGGCCTCTCACCTGAAGTAAGCTAGTTTGCTGCTCTATAATTGCGGTTTCCATGCACTATCAGTAGTCCCTGTACATGTGAGTTTTTTACCATCTTTTGTCCTGAATAAAAACCCCTGTTCATACTGAGAGCATTAGATCCTGTGCCTTTTATTTTTTATGTGATATCCATGATGAGATCCGTGTTCCTATGTTTCGCTATCTTCGGGCAGCAGTGTGTCTACTGAGAGGCTGTGAGAGAGCCTGCTAATCCCTGCTGGTGATTATTTGCTTATTTTGACCTTGTAGTGAAACACAGGTCAAAACTTAAGATGAGAGGCCAATTATCTTAGGTGTTGGTGGTGGAAGACACACAGATTCACTTGTAAAACACTGGCTGGATTATCGTCATCAAGCTAATTTTGCACCAATTCTAGCACAAGACCACTGGACTTTGAATCTATCAATTATTTTTATATTAGATTAATTTGATTCATTACAAGCACTTTATTTCTATTATAGCATCTTAATATTGCACAGTTATTTGTACTATGGCACTTTAATCAAACTTCATATAGCCCATTTTCACATTGGTCTGATTTGACATGTCAAATTGGAGCCAATTGCCGGCTATGACAACGACTTTGCGGCGCCGCACTGATTCCTAAGATTAGTTATTTTTGTTGACTTCGGAGGGCAATTTTAATAAACATCTGTGCAGGAATCCGCACAGATGTCTGTGAAGTTGCCCCCGAAGTCGGACTGAAAATGCTGGTTTGAAATTGTGCGAGTTCAGCTGAACTCGAACGATTTTAAACCCACCTCAGTGTGAACCCAGGCTTCATTTACATTTAAAGTGTTACTAAACCCAGGACCCTTAATTCACTATATCTGGTCTCTCACAGTACACAGAACATGGAAATGCAATTACTTTAGTAAATATAAACAGCTAAATACATTTTATTATCAGCAGTATATAACAGTCTTGTGACTTCTAACAGTGTCTGGTTAAAGCTTGTAGGAGGTGTTTTCATTCTACTCCAATTGTCCTGTGAGGCTGCAGGAGCCCTGACCCTTGACCTGGACAGCGCTGATTGGCTCTGTGCTGATCACATGCACTCTCCCAAGAAAAAAAAAACTCTCTAGCAATACACACAAAACTGAGCATGTGCAAAGTGAAGATTCTAGGTTAGACTCCAGGCTGGCTCGCCAACTGTTCTGGACATTTTATCGATAGGCAACTCCTATCATCATCTTGATTAGTGGTTCCAAATTAATAACTACTGCAGTAGGGAACAGACACAAAAAAATACATCTTTACAAAATAACTGTTCTGTTTTATTTGACGCAATTGAAGGCTTTTATACACATGATTACGTAGGTCAAAACAATTGTACTTTTATGGTAACAAGAGGCGTAACATAGGCAGGCTAATTCTAATCAGGACTCGAAAGAGTGCAAGCATGTAATGAAAACATTATTAGTATTTAAAAGTGGATATTGCGCTCAGCAAAACAACATACACAATTAAAGTGCTAATGCATTAAAGTGATATTCATTGCACAAATCAATTCATGAGTGTCCTTGCAAATGGTGAATAACTAAGCAAAGTGTCCTTAAAGTGCTCAGTGCAATATAAATTGTCTCAGCAGCAAACTTGGACTTGATAAGAAGTGCCTTCACCAGTCAACATCCACCCAGTGCTCAGATTAAATACTTCTTACCAGAAGAAGTTGACCCCTTAAAGCGGAGTTCCACCCAAAAGTGGAACTTCCGCTTTAGGTGTTCCTACCCCCCTGACATGCCACATTTGGCATGTCATTTTTTTGGGGGGGGAGCGGGTACCTAGTTTTGACAGGCACCCGCTCCCACTTCCGCTCGGAGCGCCGCGGCGCCCTGAGCGGAAGTTCTCCTCTCCCCCTCCCTCCCTGCAATCTTCTGGGACACGTCAGAGGTCCCAGAAGATTGCCGGCCAATCACGGCGCGCAGCGCGACTCGCGCATGCGCAGTGGGTACCCGGCTGTGAAGCCGCAAACTGTAACAGCCGGGTGCCCACACCAGTGATGCCGGCGCCGAGGGAGAGGATCGAGGCTTCGGGCGGCCGCATCGCTGGACCGTTGGACAGGTGAGTCAAATGGCTGGAACTCCGCTTTAAGTTACAGGGGGTCACAACCAGCATGTGTCTCCACATAAGCTCCGGATTATTCCTTAACTGTCTCCACATCAGGTGTTGTATGTGCCAGAAAACATAGGAAACTCCGGGGCTCCGGACATCACAATGCAAAGATAAAGAATACTCCAATAGTGTAATACCGTCAAAATAAAAGGTTTTTAATGTAAAATATTGCACTTACTCTATAACGGTGTATTAAGCGCCTTTCAAGTACAAATCATCGGCTATTCGGGTGGAGGGTACGCTGCTTCCACATTTGCGCTCCACCACACCGGAACTCTACGGTCTCACGCTCCTGACGCACGTTTCGTCAGGCGTGCTGACGTCATCAGGGGATCATGTGACCGTACACTTCCTCACACGTTTTATAGAGGCTAACACGACTCCCAGCATCCAATCGCTATTCCCTGGAGTTAGAACCGCCCATTCTTAAGCAGATTGATGGGTTCTTCCCCTCACTAAGGATGCCTACCAGGGACATTTTTAGGAGAAAGTTTTGAAACCAACTTTGCAATGTTATGGCTCTTCCGGTTTAACCATTTTCTATCTCGTGGCCAACACATGCGGATTCTGTCAATATCCTAATACTCCAAATTGCGATTGAAAATGTAAGATTCTGGTACCTCCGGTACCCTTAATCACCACTTTCCTCTGTAATGCGTCCCACCTTTCTCTTCAGGTGGTACGCATATACCTTTAAGAACGATGATGTCACTGCTGAGCGCCGCAGAGCGGCTATTTCAACCGCCGGCGGTCTCACTCACATTGTTCGTTCAACCTGCTTTGTGATCCACATGCTTTCAAGCCTGTCTCTCGATCGGAACCTCCAGCCATTCCCTTTACCTGGAGCAGACCGGAACCTCGCTACTGATCCCTGTATCTCGCTACCGGATCATTCCTTATCTACTGGACCTCTCTAAACTACTAACATTACAAGTGATAAGTACCCCGCAGGGGAACCCTCCATAACCTTATTGCACTATCTACCTATGCACATTAAGGACTGTTACTACCTATCTATACTATCCTATCATCTGCACTGTTACATAGATTGCTAGCTCTTCAGCCTACTACCATCTATCATCTGCACTGCTGCATAGATTGCTAGCTCTCCTGTCTACTACTATCTATCCTTGCACTGGGTTACTCTATCCTGTATTTGTCATCTGCTGTCCTCACCACCTGTTAGCATACTCGATACTAACCTATCTGCATTCCTAAATACCATCTTGAACTCTCCTATACAAACCTATCAAGTGATTACCATCCTTGTCACTGTTCACACCTGTCCCTTCAGCACATCACCTTCATACTATCATATACATCCTATCACTCCAGGAACATCTCATTGAGTGTGTATATATCTGTATGTTGAAGCTGACAGGCCCACGGTGATGAGTCCTGGAGAGTTGGATCTGGTATTCAACACATCTCTACATGACTACTGAGTGGAGATTTTGCAGCTGCAAATCCAGCCTATACTAAAAACGCAGGAGCGTTACAGATTGAACAAACCATAAAAATGGATTCAGCAGAATTACCCACTCAAGTGACACAATTAACACAACAAGTAAAAGCGTTAATACTTGCTCTGACTGACGTACAAGAAAAGAATCAGACTCTGACACAGCAGGTAACCCAGCTCTCACGGCTTACTGCTATTCAGCCTCCTGAACCTAAAATAAACCCTCCTCTAGTGTTTACAGGTGATCGGAAAAAAGTTTGTGAATTCAAAAACGCATGTCAATTGCTTTTTTTGTTAAAACCTCGTACATACCCCACTGATCAAATAAAAGTCTGTACCGTTATTTCATACCTGACGGGTGATCCACGGGCCTGGGCAGACTCTCTCTTTGAGAGTAATAATCAGATTCTCAACACCTATTCTTTATTCCTAGCGGAACTCGCTAGTTTATACGATGACCCCAATAGGCAGAGTACTGCTGATATTCAGTTGAGGGCCTTAAAACAAGGAAGGAGACCTGTAGAAGACTTTGTATCTGAGTTCAAAAGATGGACCCTTGATTCAGGGTGGAATGACACATCTTTGCAAACTCAATTCAGACTCGGGTTATCGGAAGCTGTTAAAGACGAGCTCGCCCGAGCGGATTTACCTGGCACCTTGGAGGCCTTGATACAACTTAGTATCAACATCGACAGACGACTGCGAGAAAGAAGGGCTGAAAAGATGGGAATGCCATTGTCTAGTCCTTCTCAGATTTCGGCCGTTGACCCTACTCCCATGGATGTAGGAACCATACGTCCACCTTTAACGACTACTGAACGAGCTAGAAGAACATCCAGAAATCTCTGCATGTACTGCGCATCCTCGGATCATTTGATAAACACCTGTCCCCTTGTCCGCAAAAAAGAGGGTGAGTGTTCACATGTCTTGCTGGGAGGATTAATGACTTCCTTCTCTAACCCCTATCTTTTTGTTCATTTAATATTACAGTGGGACCAAACTAGGATCACCACCAAGGCTATGCTCGACACTGGATCTTGTGGAAACTATATTGATACACGCTTTGTTACCTTAAATAAAATACCTATTATTTCAAAATCTAAGCCTGTTTCTGTTAGTTTCATTAATGGTATCCCACTGTCTTCTGGTCCAATCACCAACCAGACTCAGGCACTCCTTGCCACTACCAACGAATCACATGTGGAGACCATCACCTTTGACATACTATCCTCACCTCATTTTCCTATTATTTTGGGACTTCCCTGGTTACACACACACCAACCAATCATAGATTGGAAAAAACAGACTTTGGTTTTCCCTTCTCACTATTGTGAGAATACGTGTAACCTCCCATCTTATGGGAAGATTCTGTCTGTGGTGTCAGATGAAATTGCACCACTATGCTATCAGGATCTGTCCGAAGTGTTCCTTGAGAAAAATGCTCAAGTGTTGCCTCCCCATAGGGATTACGATTGCACTATCGATCTACTCCCTAACAGCAAATTGCCTTTCGGTCATGTTTATCCCCTTTCACAGGATGAACTTTCTCATCTCAAGGAATACTTGGATGAGAATTTGACAAAAGGGTTCATTAGACCCTCTACTTCTTCCACTGCTGCAGGACTTTTCTTTGTCCGCAATAAGGATTCCAGTCTCAGGCCTATTATCGATTATAGGCAATTAAACACGATTACGATAAAGGATCGCTATCCTTTGCCGCTCATCCCTGAACTTATTGAACAGGTACGTGGGGCTACTTATTTCACCAAATTAGACCTGAAAGGGGCATACAACCTATTTCGAATCCGTGACGGGGATGAGTGGAAAACAGCATTCAGAACCAGATACGGATTATTCGAATACCTTGTGATGCCATTCGGGCTATGTAATGCTCCCGCAGCTTTCCAAAGATTCATAAACGACATCTTTAGAGACTTACTTGATGTCTGTGTTGTAGTATACCTAGACGATATACTTATTTATTCTCGATCTATGCCTGAACATATAAAACATGTAAGACTTGTGTTGTCCAGACTGCTCTCACACAGACTATATGTGAAATTAAAAAAATGTCTATTTCATAAAGAAGAAATATTATTTCTAGGATACTTCATATCCAAAACTGGAATTAAGATGGATATGAGTAAGATATCCTGTATTCTAGACTGGCCTATACCAACAACTCATAAGGCCCACAGCGATTCCTTGGATTCTCGAACTTCTATAGGAAGTTCATTAAGAACTTTTCCGCTATTGTGAGACCTCTCACACAACTGACAAGTATAAAAAAACCATTCAAATGGTCAGAAGAAGCAAATCAAGCTTTCTGCTTGTTAAAATCAAGCTTTACTTCTGCTCCCATACTACGCCATCCAGACCCATCCCTCCAATATATTCTAGAGGTAGATGCGTCAAAGATGGCAGTAGGAGCAGTTCTCTCCCAACGACCAACAAACACTTCATCACTCCACCCAGTTGCTTTCTTTTCAAAATCACTAAGCAGCCCAGAGGTGAATTACCCAGTGGGTGAAAAGGAGTTGCTTGCCATAAAACTGGCACTGGAGAATTGGCGACATCTGCTCGAAGGTACCCAGTTACCAATACTCATATATACAGATCATAAAAACCTTCAATACCTCCAGACTAACAAGACTCTCTCCCATCGGCAGGTACGATGGTCATTATTCTTTTTAAGATTTAATTTCCTAGTGAATTACACGCCTGCAGACAAAAATAAAAAAGCGGATGCGCTATCACGATTAACCGAAGATAACTGCGCCGAAATCCCTTCCATTCCCATAATACCCTATGAACGCATTATTGGTGTTGTCCGTTCCTTGAAGCAAGAGATTTTGCACAGTATAAGAATGGATTCACCTCCACCACAACTAAGTACTGATGCAGAAGGCTTCCTCTATTACAATGACAAACTCTACATACCCCCTACTATGCGCACCAAGATCTTGGAGTTATCGCATGATGTGCCCATGGCAGGACATATGGGTATAACGAAAACCTTTAAATTGCTCACCAGGCAGTTTTGGTGGCCTGATATGAAGACGTCTGTACAAAAATTTGTTTCTTCATGTGACATCTGTGCAAGGTCCAAAATTGACACTACAAAACCATCTGGACTACTTTGTAGTCTACCAATACCCCAGGTTCCATGGGAAGTTGTATCCTTAGATTTCATAGTAGAACTACCACCCTCTAAAGGATTTAATACCATCCTAGTGTCAGTGGACCACTTGACAAAGATGGCACATTTCATTGCTATCCGTAGGCTACCTTCATCTAAACAAACAGCAGAACTACTGATGAAACATGTGTTTAAGTTGCATGGAATTCCAAAAACTCTTTTGTCCGACCGTGGTTCACAATTCATCTCTAAATTTTTGGCAAGCACTGTCAAATTTTACGCATTGAGCAAAAGCTCACTTCTCCCTACCATCCTCAGACCAACGGACAGACTGAAAGAGTCAACCAGTGCATTGAGCAATATCTACGTTGCTACACATCATACTTGCAGGATGATTGGGTGGATCTCCTTCCTCTAGCAGAATTTGCTTACAACAACGCAACCCACAGTACCACGAAGCAAAGTCCGTTCTACTTGAACTATGGGTTTCATCTCACTCTTCTTCCACCACGCATCCTGCCATCGAGTAACCCAGTAGCCTCGGATTACCTTACCCAAATAAAAGACTCTTTGGGCTTACTCAATACCCCTATATCACACGCTCACAGTCAACAAAAAAAGTACTACGACCTTCGTAGAAGACCTTCTCCTCAGTATGCTATTGGGGACCTTGTTTGGCTATCGACAAAGAACTTAAGATTAAAAATCCCTAGCAAAAAGCTTGGACCTTTATTTTTGGGACCCTTCCCAATTAAAAAACTTATCGGAAAAGCTGCAATACAGCTCACCCTACCAGCAGATCTCAAGATCCATCCCATCTTCCATGTGTCGCTACTGAAGCCCCATGTTCCTAACCAAGGAATAAGGCCTACCATCTTGCCTCCACCTCCAATACAAGTTGAAGGCGGAGAAGAGTATGAGATCAAGGAAATTTTGGATTCTCGCATCCATAGAGGAAGACTCCAGTATCTCATAAGATGGAAGAACTATGGACCCCTAGACGACACCTGGCTAGATACCTCTGATATTCATGCGCCTAGACTTATACGGAACTTTCACTCAAAACACCCAGAGAAACCTGTCCTAAAGGCCTTCCGGAGCCGGCCCTAAGGGGGGGTACTGTAAGATTCTGGTACCTCCGGTACCCTTAATCACCACTTTCCTCTGTAATGCGTCCCACCTTTCTCTTCAGGTGGTACGCATATACCTTTAAGAACGATGATGTCACTGCTGAGCACCGCAGAGCGGCTATTTCAACCGCCGGCGGTCTCACTCACATTGTTCGTTCAACCTGCTTTGTGATCCACATGCTTTCAAGCCTGTCTCTCGATCGGAACCTCCAGCCATTCCCTTTACCTGGAGCAGACCGGAACCTCGCTACTGATCCCTGTATCTCGCTACCGGATCATTCCTTATCTACTGGACCTCTCTAAACTACTAACATTACAAGTGATAAGTACCCCGCAGGGGAACCCTCCATAACCTTATTGCACTATCTACCTATGCACATTAAGGACTGTTACTACCTGTCTATACTATACTATCATCTGCACTGTTACATAGATTGCTAGCTCTTCAGCCTACTACCATCTATCATCTGCACTGCTGCATAGATTGCTAGCTCTCCTGTCTACTACTATCTATCCTTGCACTGGGTTACTCTATCCTGTATTTGTCATCTGCTGTCCTCACCACCTGTTAGCATACTCGATACTAACCTATCTGCATTCCTAAATACCATCTTGAACTCTCCTATACAAACCTATCAAGTGATTACCATCCTTGTCACTGTTCACACCTGTCCCTTCAGCACATCACCTTCATACTATCATATACATCCTATCACTCCAGGAACATCTCATTGAGTGTGTATATATCTGTATGTTGAAGCTGACAGGCCCACGGTGATGAGTCCTGGAGAGTTGGATCTGGTATTCAACACATCTCTACATGACTACTGAGTGGAGATTTTGCAGCTGCAAATCCAGCCTATACTAAAAACGCAGGAGCGTTACAGATTGAACGAACCATAAAAATGGATTCAGCAGAATTACCCACTCAAGTGACACAATTAACACAACAAGTAAAAGCGTTAATACTTGCTCTGACTGACGTACAAGAAAAGAATCAGACTCTGACACAGCAGGTAACCCAGCTCTCACGGCTTACTGCTATTCAGCCTCCTGAACCTAAAATAAACCCTCCTCTAGTGTTTACAGGTGATCGGAAAAAAGTTTGTGAATTCAAAAACGCATGTCAATTGCTTTTTTTGTTAAAACCTCGTACATACCCCACTGATCAAATAAAAGTCTGTACCGTTATTTCATACCTGACGGGTGATCCACGGGCCTGGGCAGACTCTCTCTTTGAGAGTAATAATCAGATTCTCAACACCTATTCTTTATTCCTAGCGGAACTCGCTAGTTTATACGATGACCCCAATAGGCAGAGTACTGCTGATATTCAGTTGAGGGCCTTAAAACAAGGAAGGAGACCTGTAGAAGACTTTGTATCTGAGTTCAAAAGATGGACCCTTGATTCAGGGTGGAATGACACATCTTTGCAAACTCAATTCAGACTCGGGTTATCGGAAGCTGTTAAAGACGAGCTCGCCCGAGCGGATTTACCTGGCACCTTGGAGGCCTTGATACAACTTAGTATCAACATCGACAGACGACTGCGAGAAAGAAGGGCTGAAAAGATGGGAATGCCATTGTCTAGTCCTTCTCAGATTTCGGCCGTTGACCCTACTCCCATGGATGTAGGAACCATACGTCCACCTTTAACGACTACTGAACGAGCTAGAAGAACATCCAGAAATCTCTGCATGTACTGCGCATCCTCGGATCATTTGATAAACACCTGTCCCCTTGTCCGCAAAAAAGAGGGTGAGTGTTCACATGTCTTGCTGGGAGGATTAATGACTTCCTTCTCTAACCCCTATCTTTTTGTTCATTTAATATTACAGTGGGACCAAACTAGGATCACCACCAAGGCTATGCTCGACACTGGATCTTGTGGAAACTATATTGATACACGCTTTGTTACCTTAAATAAAATACCTATTATTTCAAAATCTAAGCCTGTTTCTGTTAGTTTCATTAATGGTATCCCACTGTCTTCTGGTCCAATCACCAACCAGACTCAGGCACTCCTTGCCACTACCAACGAATCACATGTGGAGACCATCACCTTTGACATACTATCCTCACCTCATTTTCCTATTATTTTGGGACTTCCCTGGTTACACACACACCAACCAATCATAGATTGGAAAAAACAGACTTTGGTTTTCCCTTCTCACTATTGTGAGAATACGTGTAACCTCCCATCTTATGGGAAGATTCTGTCTGTGGTGTCAGATGAAATTGCACCACTATGCTATCAGGATCTGTCCGAAGTGTTCCTTGAGAAAAATGCTCAAGTGTTGCCTCCCCATAGGGATTACGATTGCACTATCGATCTACTCCCTAACAGCAAATTGCCTTTCGGTCATGTTTATCCCCTTTCACAGGATGAACTTTCTCATCTCAAGGAATACTTGGATGAGAATTTGACAAAAGGGTTCATTAGACCCTCTACTTCTTCCACTGCTGCAGGACTTTTCTTTGTCCGCAATAAGGATTCCAGTCTCAGGCCTATTATCGATTATAGGCAATTAAACACGATTACGATAAAGGATCGCTATCCTTTGCCGCTCATCCCTGAACTTATTGAACAGGTACGTGGGGCTACTTATTTCACCAAATTAGACCTGAAAGGGGCATACAACCTATTTCGAATCCGTGACGGGGATGAGTGGAAAACAGCATTCAGAACCAGATACGGATTATTCGAATACCTTGTGATGCCATTCGGGCTATGTAATGCTCCCGCAGCTTTCCAAAGATTCATAAACGACATCTTTAGAGACTTACTTGATGTCTGTGTTGTAGTATACCTAGACGATATACTTATTTATTCTCGATCTATGCCTGAACATATAAAACATGTAAGACTTGTGTTGTCCAGACTGCTCTCACACAGACTATATGTGAAATTAAAAAAATGTCTATTTCATAAAGAAGAAATATTATTTCTAGGATACTTCATATCCAAAACTGGAATTAAGATGGATATGAGTAAGATATCCTGTATTCTAGACTGGCCTATACCAACAACTCATAAGGCCCACAGCGATTCCTTGGATTCTCGAACTTCTATAGGAAGTTCATTAAGAACTTTTCCGCTATTGTGAGACCTCTCACACAACTGACAAGTATAAAAAAACCATTCAAATGGTCAGAAGAAGCAAATCAAGCTTTCTGCTTGTTAAAATCAAGCTTTACTTCTGCTCCCATACTACGCCATCCAGACCCATCCCTCCAATATATTCTAGAGGTAGATGCGTCAAAGATGGCAGTAGGAGCAGTTCTCTCCCAACGACCAACAAACACTTCATCACTCCACCCAGTTGCTTTCTTTTCAAAATCACTAAGCAGCCCAGAGGTGAATTACCCAGTGGGTGAAAAGGAGTTGCTTGCCATAAAACTGGCACTGGAGAATTGGCGACATCTGCTCGAAGGTACCCAGTTACCAATACTCATATATACAGATCATAAAAACCTTCAATACCTCCAGACTAACAAGACTCTCTCCCATCGGCAGGTACGATGGTCATTATTCTTTTTAAGATTTAATTTCCTAGTGAATTACACGCCTGCAGACAAAAATAAAAAAGCGGATGCGCTATCACGATTAACCGAAGATAACTGCGCCGAAATCCCTTCCATTCCCATAATACCCTATGAACGCATTATTGGTGTTGTCCGTTCCTTGAAGCAAGAGATTTTGCACAGTATAAGAATGGATTCACCTCCACCACAACTAAGTACTGATGCAGAAGGCTTCCTCTATTACAATGACAAACTCTACATACCCCCTACTATGCGCACCAAGATCTTGGAGTTATCGCATGATGTGCCCATGGCAGGACATATGGGTATAACGAAAACCTTTAAATTGCTCACCAGGCAGTTTTGGTGGCCTGATATGAAGACGTCTGTACAAAAATTTGTTTCTTCATGTGACATCTGTGCAAGGTCCAAAATTGACACTACAAAACCATCTGGACTACTTTGTAGTCTACCAATACCCCAGGTTCCATGGGAAGTTGTATCCTTAGATTTCATAGTAGAACTACCACCCTCTAAAGGATTTAATACCATCCTAGTGTCAGTGGACCACTTGACAAAGAT
Organism: Pelophylax lessonae; assembly: GCF_965119305.1. Lineage (NCBI taxonomy): Eukaryota > Metazoa > Chordata > Amphibia > Anura > Ranidae > Pelophylax > Pelophylax lessonae. Next base: position 79,474,172 of record NC_138775.1, on the reverse strand, counting down.
GGCACATTTCATTGCTATCCGTAGGCTACCTTCATCTAAACAAACAGCAGAACTACTGATGAAACATGTGTTTAAGTTGCATGGAATTCCAAAAACTCTTTTGTCCGACCGTGGTTCACAATTCATCTCTAAATTTTTGGCAAGCACTGTCAAATTTTACGCATTGAGCAAAAGCTCACTTCTCCCTACCATCCTCAGACCAACGGACAGACTGAAAGAGTCAACCAGTGCATTGAGCAATATCTACGTTGCTACACATCATACTTGCAGGATGATTGGGTGGATCTCCTTCCTCTAGCAGAATTTGCTTACAACAACGCAACCCACAGTACCACGAAGCAAAGTCCGTTCTACTTGAACTATGGGTTTCATCTCACTCTTCTTCCACCACGCATCCTGCCATCGAGTAACCCAGTAGCCTCGGATTACCTTACCCAAATAAAAGACTCTTTGGGCTTACTCAATACCCCTATATCACACGCTCACAGTCAACAAAAAAAGTACTACGACCTTCGTAGAAGACCTTCTCCTCAGTATGCTATTGGGGACCTTGTTTGGCTATCGACAAAGAACTTAAGATTAAAAATCCCTAGCAAAAAGCTTGGACCTTTATTTTTGGGACCCTTCCCAATTAAAAAACTTATCGGAAAAGCTGCAATACAGCTCACCCTACCAGCAGATCTCAAGATCCATCCCATCTTCCATGTGTCGCTACTGAAGCCCCATGTTCCTAACCAAGGAATAAGGCCTACCATCTTGCCTCCACCTCCAATACAAGTTGAAGGCGGAGAAGAGTATGAGATCAAGGAAATTTTGGATTCTCGCATCCATAGAGGAAGACTCCAGTATCTCATAAGATGGAAGAACTATGGACCCCTAGACGACACCTGGCTAGATACCTCTGATATTCATGCGCCTAGACTTATACGGAACTTTCACTCAAAACACCCAGAGAAACCTGTCCTAAAGGCCTTCCGGAGCCGGCCCTAAGGGGGGGTACTGTAAGATTCTGGTACCTCCGGTACCCTTAATCACCACTTTCCTCTGTAATGCGTCCCACCTTTCTCTTCAGGTGGTACGCATATACCTTTAAGAACGATGATGTCACTGCTGAGCACCGCAGAGCGGCTATTTCAACCGCCGGCGGTCTCACTCACATTGTTCGTTCAACCTGCTTTGTGATCCACATGCTTTCAAGCCTGTCTCTCGATCGGAACCTCCAGCCATTCCCTTTACCTGGAGCAGACCGGAACCTCGCTACTGATCCCTGTATCTCGCTACCGGATCATTCCTTATCTACTGGACCTCTCTAAACTACTAACATTACAAGTGATAAGTACCCCGCAGGGGAACCCTCCATAACCTTATTGCACTATCTACCTATGCACATTAAGGACTGTTACTACCTATCTATACTATACTATCATCTGCACTGTTACATAGATTGCTAGCTCTTCAGCCTACTACCATCTATCATCTGCACTGCTGCATAGATTGCTAGCTCTCCTGTCTACTACTATCTATCCTTGCACTGGGTTACTCTATCCTGTATTTGTCATCTGCTGTCCTCACCACCTGTTAGCATACTCGATACTAACCTATCTGCATTCCTAAATACCATCTTGAACTCTCCTATACAAACCTATCAAGTGATTACCATCCTTGTCACTGTTCACACCTGTCCCTTCAGCACATCACCTTCATACTATCATATACATCCTATCACTCCAGGAACATCTCATTGAGTGTGTATATATCTGTATGTTGAAGCTGACAGGCCCACGGTGATGAGTCCTGGAGAGTTGGATCTGGTATTCAACACATCTCTACATGACTACTGAGTGGAGATTTTGCAGCTGCAAATCCAGCCTATACTAAAAACGCAGGAGCGTTACAGATTGAACAAACCATAAAAATGGATTCAGCAGAATTACCCACTCAAGTGACACAATTAACACAACAAGTAAAAGCGTTAATACTTGCTCTGACTGACGTACAAGAAAAGAATCAGACTCTGACACAGCAGGTAACCCAGCTCTCACGGCTTACTGCTATTCAGCCTCCTGAACCTAAAATAAACCCTCCTCTAGTGTTTACAGGTGATCGGAAAAAAGTTTGTGAATTCAAAAACGCATGTCAATTGCTTTTTTTGTTAAAACCTCGTACATACCCCACTGATCAAATAAAAGTCTGTACCGTTATTTCATACCTGACGGGTGATCCACGGGCCTGGGCAGACTCTCTCTTTGAGAGTAATAATCAGATTCTCAACACCTATTCTTTATTCCTAGCGGAACTCGCTAGTTTATACGATGACCCCAATAGGCAGAGTACTGCTGATATTCAGTTGAGGGCCTTAAAACAAGGAAGGAGACCTGTAGAAGACTTTGTATCTGAGTTCAAAAGATGGACCCTTGATTCAGGGTGGAATGACACATCTTTGCAAACTCAATTCAGACTCGGGTTATCGGAAGCTGTTAAAGACGAGCTCGCCCGAGCGGATTTACCTGGCACCTTGGAGGCCTTGATACAACTTAGTATCAACATCGACAGACGACTGCGAGAAAGAAGGGCTGAAAAGATGGGAATGCCATTGTCTAGTCCTTCTCAGATTTCGGCCGTTGACCCTACTCCCATGGATGTAGGAACCATACGTCCACCTTTAACGACTACTGAACGAGCTAGAAGAACATCCAGAAATCTCTGCATGTACTGCGCATCCTCGGATCATTTGATAAACACCTGTCCCCTTGTCCGCAAAAAAGAGGGTGAGTGTTCACATGTCTTGCTGGGAGGATTAATGACTTCCTTCTCTAACCCCTATCTTTTTGTTCATTTAATATTACAGTGGGACCAAACTAGGATCACCACCAAGGCTATGCTCGACACTGGATCTTGTGGAAACTATATTGATACACGCTTTGTTACCTTAAATAAAATACCTATTATTTCAAAATCTAAGCCTGTTTCTGTTAGTTTCATTAATGGTATCCCACTGTCTTCTGGTCCAATCACCAACCAGACTCAGGCACTCCTTGCCACTACCAACGAATCACATGTGGAGACCATCACCTTTGACATACTATCCTCACCTCATTTTCCTATTATTTTGGGACTTCCCTGGTTACACACACACCAACCAATCATAGATTGGAAAAAACAGACTTTGGTTTTCCCTTCTCACTATTGTGAGAATACGTGTAACCTCCCATCTTATGGGAAGATTCTGTCTGTGGTGTCAGATGAAATTGCACCACTATGCTATCAGGATCTGTCCGAAGTGTTCCTTGAGAAAAATGCTCAAGTGTTGCCTCCCCATAGGGATTACGATTGCACTATCGATCTACTCCCTAACAGCAAATTGCCTTTCGGTCATGTTTATCCCCTTTCACAGGATGAACTTTCTCATCTCAAGGAATACTTGGATGAGAATTTGACAAAAGGGTTCATTAGACCCTCTACTTCTTCCACTGCTGCAGGACTTTTCTTTGTCCGCAATAAGGATTCCAGTCTCAGGCCTATTATCGATTATAGGCAATTAAACACGATTACGATAAAGGATCGCTATCCTTTGCCGCTCATCCCTGAACTTATTGAACAGGTACGTGGGGCTACTTATTTCACCAAATTAGACCTGAAAGGGGCATACAACCTATTTCGAATCCGTGACGGGGATGAGTGGAAAACAGCATTCAGAACCAGATACGGATTATTCGAATACCTTGTGATGCCATTCGGGCTATGTAATGCTCCCGCAGCTTTCCAAAGATTCATAAACGACATCTTTAGAGACTTACTTGATGTCTGTGTTGTAGTATACCTAGACGATATACTTATTTATTCTCGATCTATGCCTGAACATATAAAACATGTAAGACTTGTGTTGTCCAGACTGCTCTCACACAGACTATATGTGAAATTAAAAAAATGTCTATTTCATAAAGAAGAAATATTATTTCTAGGATACTTCATATCCAAAACTGGAATTAAGATGGATATGAGTAAGATATCCTGTATTCTAGACTGGCCTATACCAACAACTCATAAGGCCCACAGCGATTCCTTGGATTCTCGAACTTCTATAGGAAGTTCATTAAGAACTTTTCCGCTATTGTGAGACCTCTCACACAACTGACAAGTATAAAAAAACCATTCAAATGGTCAGAAGAAGCAAATCAAGCTTTCTGCTTGTTAAAATCAAGCTTTACTTCTGCTCCCATACTACGCCATCCAGACCCATCCCTCCAATATATTCTAGAGGTAGATGCGTCAAAGATGGCAGTAGGAGCAGTTCTCTCCCAACGACCAACAAACACTTCATCACTCCACCCAGTTGCTTTCTTTTCAAAATCACTAAGCAGCCCAGAGGTGAATTACCCAGTGGGTGAAAAGGAGTTGCTTGCCATAAAACTGGCACTGGAGAATTGGCGACATCTGCTCGAAGGTACCCAGTTACCAATACTCATATATACAGATCATAAAAACCTTCAATACCTCCAGACTAACAAGACTCTCTCCCATCGGCAGGTACGATGGTCATTATTCTTTTTAAGATTTAATTTCCTAGTGACCTACACGCCTGCAGACAAAAATAAAAAAGCGGATGCGCTATCACGATTAACCGAAGATAACTGCGCCGAAATCCCTTCCATTCCCATAATACCCTATGAACGCATTATTGGTGTTGTCCGTTCCTTGAAGGAAGAGATTTTGCACAGTATAAGAATGGATTCACCTCCACCACAACTAAGTACTGATGCAGAAGGCTTCCTCTATTACAATGACAAACTCTACATACCCCCTACTATGCGCACCAAGATCTTGGAGTTATCGCATGATGTGCCCATGGCAGGACATATGGGTATAACAAAAACCTTTAAATTGCTCACCAGGCAGTTTTGGTGGCCTGATATGAAGACGTCTGTACAAAAATTTGTTTCTTCATGTGACATCTGTGCAAGGTCCAAAATTGACACTACAAAACCATCTGGACTACTTTGTAGTCTACCAATACCCCAGGTTCCATGGGAAGTTGTATCCTTAGATTTCATAGTAGAACTACCACCCTCTAAAGGATTTAATACCATCCTAGTGTCAGTGGACCACTTGACAAAGATGGCACATTTCATTGCTATCCGTAGGCTACCTTCATCTAAACAAACAGCAGAACTACTGATGAAACATGTGTTTAAGTTGCATGGAATTCCAAAAACTCTTTTGTCTGACCGTGGTTCACAATTCATCTCTAAATTTTTGGCAAGCACTGTCAAATTTTACGCATTGAGCAAAAGCTCACTTCTCCCTACCATCCTCAGACCAACGGACAGACTGAAAGAGTCAACCAGTGCATTGAGCAATATCTACGTTGCTACACATCATACTTGCAGGATGATTGGGTGGATCTCCTTCCTCTTGCAGAATTTGCTTACAACAACGCAACCCACAGTACCACGAAGCAAAGTCCGTTCTACTTGAACTATGGGTTTCATCCCACTCTTCTTCCACCACGCATCCTGCCATCGAGTAACCCAGTAGCCTCGGATTACCTTACCCAAATAAAAGACTCTTTGGGCTTACTCAATACCCCTATATCACACGCTCACAGTCAACAAAAAAAGTACTACGACCTTCGTAGAAGACCTTCTCCTCAGTATGCTATTGGGGACCTTGTTTGGCTATCGACAAAGAACTTAAGATTAAAAATCCCTAGCAAAAAGCTTGGACCTTTATTTTTGGGACCCTTCCCAATTAAAAAACTTATCGGAAAAGCTGCAATACAGCTCACCCTACCAGCAGATCTCAAGATCCATCCCATCTTCCATGTGTCGCTACTGAAGCCCCATGTTCCTAACCAAGGAATAAGGCCTACCATCTTGCCTCCACCTCCAATACAAGTTGAAGGCGGAGAAGAGTATGAGATCAAGGAAATTTTGGATTCTCGCATCCATAGAGGAAGACTCCAGTATCTCATAAGATGGAAGAACTATGGACCCCTAGACGACACCTGGCTAGATACCTCTGATATTCATGCGCCTAGACTTATACGGAACTTTCACTCAAAACACCCAGAGAAACCTGTCCTATAGGCCTTCCGGAGCCGGCCTTAAGGGGGGGTACTGTAAGATTCTGGTACCTCCGGTACCCTTAATCACCACTTTCCTCTGTAATGCGTCCCACCTTTCTCTTCAGGTGGTACGCATATACCTTTAAGAACGATGATGTCACTGCTGAGAACCGCAGAGCGGCTATTTCAACCGCCGGCGGTCTCACTCACATTGTTCGTTCAACCTGCTTTGTGATCCACATGCTTTCAAGCCTGTCTCTCGATCGGAACCTCCAGCCATTCCCTTTACCTGGAGCAGACCGGAACCTCGCTACTGATCCCTGTATCTCGCTACCGGATCATTCCTTATCTACTGGACCTCTCTAAACTACTAACATTACAAGTGATAAGTACCCCGCAGGGGAACCCTCCATAACCTTATTGCACTATCTACCTATGCACATTAAGGACTGTTACTACCTATCTATACTATACTATACTATCATCTGCACTGTTACATAGATTGCTAGCTCTTCAGCCTACTACCATCTATCATCTGCACTGCTGCATAGATTGCTAGCTCTCCTGTCTACTACTATCTATCCTTGCACTGGGTTACTCTATCCTGTATTTGTCATCTGCTGTCCTCACCACCTGTTAGCATACTCGATACTAACCTATCTGCATTCCTAAATACCATCTTGAACTCTCCTATACAAACCTATCAAGTGATTACCATCCTTGTCACTGTTCACACCTGTCCCTTCAGCACATCACCTTCATACTATCATATACATCCTATCACTCCAGGAACATCTCATTGAGTGTGTATATATCTGTATGTTGAAGCTGACAGGCCCACGGTGATGAGTCCTGGAGAGTTGGATCTGGTATTCAACACATCTCTACATGACTACTGAGTGGAGATTTTGCAGCTGCAAATCCAGCCTATACTAAAAACGCAGGAGCGTTACAGAAAATCAATGATGGGATGCTGTTCGTGCTACTAAAACCATTAGTTTGAAATATCTAAACAGTAAATATATTACTACATATTAAAATACATTTTAATCCAACATCCTTATACCATAAAAAAGAAAAATTAGAAAAAATTAAAAATATAATTAAAAATAATTAAAAATGTAGATGGATTTAAATTTTAATTCTAAAAAATATTCTAAAAATATTCTAAAATTAAATTACCAGGTTGAAAGACGATGAGAAAGGCAAATTGAATAAAAATGAGAAAAATTCATTAAAAGTTGGAAATAAAGCAATTCAAATCTATGTCAATATTCATACCCAATGGGTCTAAAGTCTTCATTTTATAGATCCATTGGGTCTCATTCATGGACACTTTTTTTGTCATATTTCCTCCTCTCCAGTGATTATCCACTCTGTCTATGCCACAAAAGGACATAAAAACATTATTAGTGCCATGTGCACAATGAGTGCAGTGTGCAATACATACAAAATACAATAATATACAGGATGTACAAATTTCCCTTACAATCCCCTTACAATCCCTCAATATTTACAATCTTTTGATCAATATTTTGATCACTAACCATTCCTGCTATCAAGGCAAACTCCATTGTGGAGAATATGATAGCTGAGAGCAGCTTTTTCATTACAGAATTGCTTTTCATTGTTAAAAAAGATTGATAAAAAAAATATTTACAGAGTAATTGGCTGTACACTCCTGTGTCCAGAAAGGCCTTCCAGCTTAACTGTGGACATGATTGCTTATCAGCATAGGTAAACACAGACAATTCTACATAAAATGGAAGACATATAGAAGACAATATGACTTCAACATGACTGAACTACTTTTCAAATCACAACAAATATATGTTTATATCCCTTACAATTAAAGCATTTCAATAAATAGTACCCCAAACTGTAATTCCAAGATGAAAACAAATCAAACTCAGAGATACTTTCATTTAGTCATTTTTGCAGTGTGTGGTGTGGATCCAGGTGACTTTTCCTTCAAGTTTTGCACACTGTACATGAAATAGACACTGTATTGTGTCTTCACACAGTTCCTTAAGGATCTGGATTGGGGAGAAAACACATAAATTAGTTTGTCAAAATCTTAAAAGATTAGCAACATTCCCTGTGAGATCTGAGTGGAGGCCTTCAGCTGCTGAGACAAAAATAAGCAAGTGAGCAACACACTTCCTAACTAGGGATGAGCTTCAGGGTCGGGTCGAGGTTGGGTTCACAGTGAACCTAACTCACTCTTAAACCCAGCAAACTAACACAGTCTTTTGCCACCATAGCAACTTACTAATAAAGTCTGGTCTCAAAAATGTAATCAGGTGGCCTAAACTGGCAAATAAAGGTTTTTTTTTTTATGTGCCCACCCCCTTCCTATTAAGGGCAGGGCTCCCTGTGAGTTTTAATCAGTGTGTGTGTTTTGGTGTGGGTTTAGGAATAGACAGCTGTGCTACACAGTGCTATAAATTGCTATATTTTGCAGGGAGAGATAGTTGCTGCTGTACATTACACTGTATAGTGCTAGACACAATGCTGTATTGTGCTATATTTTGCAAAAAGAGATAGTTGCTATTATGCAGTGCTATATACAGTATATTATTATTATTATTATGTATTGCTATAGTTTGATAGGCTACACTCCAGAGCTGGGACTTTCCTATTGTGTGCGACCATCAGCTTCCTGCTTCCTCTGCCACCACAGCCAATCACAGAGAGGATACCATCCTAAAGGGCTAGCATGTGTGTTGCTTGTTTCTTGGGCAAGACATCCACATGCTAGCAACTGGACGCCCTGCATTCACCAGCGATCTCAGAAATGATCCCCAGTGCCCCCTTACATTGCCTCTGTGACACCAATGTGTTTGTCCCACAGTGACCCTTGTGTAGTTCAGCCTGTATCCAATTCTCATGATCCCTGTGCACTCCAGTCTGTACCTTGTGCCTGGGACCACCAGCATGCTCCTGTGATCCTTTTGTTCTCCAGTCTGCATCTTGCTCTAGTGCAGCGATGGCAAACCTTGGCTCCCCAGATGTTTTGAAACTACTTTTCCCATAATGCTCATTCATTCTACAGTGTAGTTGAGCATCATGGGAAATGTAGTTCAAAAACATCTGGGGTGCCAAGGTTCGCCATCACTGCTCTAGTGAATCTGTGCAACCCTGCCAGCATCCAGTTCTTCCTTCACTACTCAGCAGATATTGTTTATGAATCTGTTCCAAAGTTGCTTACCCAGAAATCTTGCCAGTAACAGCACTTTCTGTTGTAGGGTAACAGTGCTAAGCCACTGCCTCACAGTTACTAGTATATAGTGAGGCAACATGCTAAACTTACTAAAAAAAAAAAAAAAAGCAGATATGGATTTACATACACCTTAACATAATCCTAATACTCAACACTTAATGTAACCCTAACACTTAAGTGATACTAAAGTCTCATTTTTTTTTTGTTAAAAATAGCCACATGGTACTTGCTTTGTGTATCGATTTTGCACAGAACAGCCCAAATCCTCCACTTCTCTGGTCCCTCTTCTTCTCTCCTGGCCCCTTCCTCCTGTTGAGTACCCCCACAGCAAGCAACTTGCTATGGGGGCACCTGAGCTGAGCCACAGCTCTGTGTCTTTTCTCATTGGCTCACTGACTTTGATTGACAGCAGTGGGAGCCAATGGCACCACACTGCCATCTCAGCCAATATTGATGGAGAGTCCTGGGCAGCTGAGACACTCCTGCAACATTGCTGGATTTAGATGGGCTCAGGTAAGTATCAGGGTGGGCTTGGGGGGGGGGGCTTCTACACACCTTATGACTTTACAACCACTTTAACATTACCTACTCTTACCTAAATCGTAATATAATTACTCAACACTAAACCTTACTTACAGTACCTTGGAGCTTAGGCTTATGTCACCTAGTCTTTCTGCCTGTTCTGTCTTCTTACACATTCATACAGTGTGTAGTCCAACATTCAGCATAAACCATTCCTGTCTCCCAAATAAAAGGCCTGTTGTATGTAGTTTAACAGGTTTATTATGTGATGGCAAACAGGGTTGTAGAAATATGGTAAAACTATAAGAATACAAAAGGACATGTATAAGTACAGAGTATAAGAACTGCATGCATCATACATAACATAACAGTGAAGCACATGGTACAATGACTGCCTATACATAGGACTGCATGGCTAGCTAACAGTCTAACATCTACACAGTTAACTTTCCTGAGTAGTAATACAAACAACTACACAGCTCTGCATACTAGATGCCCTAGTTACAGAGGTAAGTGACTCACCAGATATGCTGTTACACAGATGGTGGAGTTTTAGAAGAGAGACATGAAGAAGCAGCTCTGATTCTGTGTCCAGGAGACTGAGGACTGCCCCTTCCTCTTCCCAGAGTGCCTTGCAAGAACCCACAATAAGTAGGACCTCCCACAAGGCAGAATTATACAAGAAAAACAAGATGTAGTACAACTAACGCCACTAGATGGTGCTATTACCTAGCTAATAGACTATTATTGACAGACTATGGCAAATGGTTATGAAACCCTGGCTGGACAGAACACTCCCCGCCTGGCGTCAACTGACGCCACTACTAGGTAGATTAGGTGAAAACAACAAAACAAGTTCCGCCACTGGCCTAAGGAATAACTTGCACTCGCCAAGCTTTCACTTTGCGTATGTTCCCATCTTTGCTTGGGAATGTGTTGGTGATGAGGCCCAATGGCCACTCATTTCGATGCAACTGGTTCTAAGATGAGCTTGCTCAAACACCTCTTAGCGACGACTATCCATAGTCCGGCAGCTCGTAGATTCCCTTCGGTAAACAATCGGCCTTGATGTTTCACTTGAATGTGATGGTGCCGTACAAGCAAGGTCGTGACGTGATGATGTCCAGGAATTATTACAGGATGTTTCTCCCCAAATTCCACTTTGGCTTCTTGAAGACGGCCTCCTATTCTGAGCAGCCCATTTTTGTCAATGATGGGATCACACTTCTTCAAAGCGCTATCCTTGGAGACTGTTTGGCCTTTGTTGAGGCAGTCTCTCTCTTTAGCATAACATTCACCTTGTATAGTGTGAATTATTAAGTCTTTGGACCTTTCCATATTTATAACAGTAAATGCGTGCTTACAGTGATGCCAACCTTTGCATGGCTTCTGGTTCACCGGAAATGTCGACTTGTATGATTGAGCTATATGAACAAGACAGGCTATAGCGCGAACAAGTGACATCCAGGTGGAGAACCTTTCAAAACGATGAGACTTGAGTTGGTGGTCTGAAGTCACCGTATGTAGAACCGTTACTTCAGGTCGGATTTCTTCATCCGCATCCGGGTCTACTAAGTCGAACAAGTCAGATTCGATGTTGCAAGACATAGAACGGTACAGGAATGCAGGGCCCTTAAACCACATTGTGTCTTTAAGATGGCTTGCTGCGACAGATCTAGTCGCATGGTCTGCAGGATTATGGTGTGTGGACACATAGTGCCAATGTTTAGGACAAGTGGATCTCCTGATCCTAAGTACCCGATTGCTGACATAGACATAGAAGCGTCTTATTTCATTGCAAATGTATCCTAGGACTACCTTGCTGTCTGTGTAGAACTCGACTTCCTCGATTTCCAGATGTAGTCCTGTTGTTATAAGTTCAGCCAACTCCACTGCAAGCACCGCAGCACAGAGTTCCAATCTGGGTATCGTGTGCTCGCGGAGTGGTGCCAGTTTGGTCCTGCTCATAACGAAACCCACATGGCATTGTTCTTTGACATCTATAGTCTTTAGGTACGCTACAGCTGCAATCGCCTTGACTGAAGCATCGCAGAAAATATACAGTCTTTGCATCTTGACTTCAGTTGATGACACGGAAGCATATGGTCGTGCTACCTGAAGGCTGGACAAACCTTCAAGAGACTTTCTCCATCCTATCCACAGGTCTTTTTTTTCCATGGGAAGTGGAACATCCCAATCAGCCTTTTCTGTGGTGAAGTCTCTTAGCAACATTTTACCCTGGATGGTAACTGGCGCTACGAATCCCAGAGGATCATATAAGCTGTTTATAGTAGACAGGACTCCTCTGCGTGTGAAGGGTTTTTCGTCTGTGCTGATTTGAAAGGTGAATGTGTCTGCCTTTAAATCCCAAAGCAAACCAAGGCTTCGCTGCATAGGAAGGGAGTCTGTACTAAGATCCAAGTCCTTTAGACCACTTGGGTGGTCTTGGGGTGAGAAGGCCTCCATTAACTCACGGCTGTTGGAGGCGATTTTGTTCAACCTCAAATTAGATAAGGCGAGCATCTCTTGAGCTCTTTTCAGGAGACTGATTGCGGTCTCAGTCGTGGGTGTAGGTTTCAAAAAGTCGTCCACATACTCTTCTGAATATTGTAGGGGGGGTGCCATCTCTGCGTGGTTGTTCTGAAATATTCTTTCCATGAAGGTAAAGAAGTGTTCTTTCATCACTAGGTTCCTCTGGAGTTTGTGTCTGAGGGAGATAAATCGATTGTAAACAAGTTCCTTGTTGTTAGGTAGGCGCCGTCTTTGGGGTCTAAACGGTAAAGGTGCGACCCAGCCGTTTGATTTGTCTTTTACTATTCCTTGATCCATGATATCCAAGAACAGCCTGTCTTCTATGGACATTGCAACCCTGTTGTCTTCTCTTGTTCTGTGGAAGACTGTGCACCCTAGGTGATCTTGCTCACCATCACAGGCATGATCTTCACAGGAGGAATCCACATAAGGACAAGGCACAGGATCTCTGTGTGGAAATTCTTTTATCAGGAAACTACTCTGACATGGCTGGAATAGGGATGGACGTCCATTTTCAAGTGTGTTGGTGAGCATACTGTAGACTGAGGTCGGCTTGTGTACCCCTACTAGACAGACGTCTCCTATGATGACCCATCCTAGGTCAAGTCTCTGGGCGTATGGAGCGTTTTGGGGTCCATTAATCTGTCCTCTAGCCTTGTGAACTTGTAGTATGTCTCTTCCAAGGAGTAGGATTATTGGAGCTTCTGGGTCCAGCTCCGGTATCAGGTGAGCTATACGCTTCAAGTGGGGGTGGTGTGCTGCCACCTCAGGTGTAGGTATCTCAGATCGGTTGTCAGGAATGTGATTACACTCCAGTATGGTTGGCAGAGACAAGCAGGTCTGACCATCTATGGACTCTACTTTGTAACCAGTTGCCTTCCTCCCCGCCGTCTCAACGGTACCTGCACATGTTCTTAAGGAGTAGGGAGAACCAGGCCCTATGATGTTGAATGTGTTGAAGAAGGTGGATTTAGCTAGAGACCTGTTGCTTTGGTCATCCAAGATTGCGTATACCTTGATCGCCTTGTCTCGGTAACCGGCCGGGTAAACTCTGACAAGGCAGATTTTTGAGCAGGACTTCCCTCCAGTAAGTCCTTTACATATCTCTGTACACTGAGAAGTGACTATTGCAGTGTCTACGTCGGTGTCTATCTGCTTTCTGTCATGCTCCTCTGCTTGGGATGATACCTGAGAGGGTGGTCCAGGGTGCAAAGCCGTGTTGTGTTCCGTGCTCCCACATTCTGTGCATGTCACACTGACCTTACAGTTCCTGGCGAAGTGTGTTGTTGTAGTGCAGCACCTGAAGCAGACGTTGTTCTCTTTGAGGAATTCTTTGCGGTCCTCTAAAGACTTCTCCCTGAAGGCTCTGCATTTCTGTAGAGGATGTGGTTTCTTGTGCAATGGGCATTGCTTGCTAACATCTTCCAGTTTGTTCCCTTCTTGATAAGGCTTGAACGACCTGAAAGGAGAACCTGTGGAAGCAACATTAGTTTTGTGGACTGCCACTGGTGTTTTGTGAAGTTTGACACCAGGGGCAGTGGGACATGACAGTGTAAAATCAAAACTGGGATCATTTCTGATCCTTGCCTGTTGAGCAACAAAGTCTACAAACACCCTGAAGGGAGGAAATGGTACATTATGAGACTGTTTATAATGAGAACCATGTGTGATCCACTTCTCCTGTAAATTATAAGGAAGTTTTTGGACAATCGGATTAACACCTCTGGCAGTGTCCAGGAATGCTAGCCCTGGTAGATCTCCTTCTGCCTGAGCAACCTGTAACTCTATTAACAAGTCACTGAGTTCCCTGAGCTTTTGGTAACTCCTTCCAGCCACTCTGGGAAAAGTTTCAATTCTTTTATATAAAGCATTTTCTATAGCTTCTATTGACCCGTAACATTCATCTAGTCTTTCCCACACCATCTTTAAACCTTTGCCCGGGTAGTTTATGTTAATGTCTCTGATTCTTTTGGCATGTTCAGCAGATTCATTTCCAAGCCATTTTACCAAGAGATCCAACTCTTCACTACAGGAAAGATCTAAGTCCCGTATGGCGTTCTGGAAGGAGGCTCGCCATGACCTGTAGTTCTCAGGTCGATCAGTGAACTTTATAAGTCCCTTGGTAACCAGTTCCCGTTTAGCAAAGAACTTAGCAAAGTCCATGACCGCATGGTTGGCGCCAACACTACCCGGTGTGCTGTTATGCTGCGTGTGTGGTGTATCACCATACCTTTTGGAAGTTTCTGGCTTAGGAAAATCTGTATAATACCGCTCTGATGCGAAGGGTGTCCCTTTAAGTTAAAGCGAAGGTCGTAGCTTTTCTCCTGTAGAGCGGTAGTTGTGGTCGCGATCACTTTGCCGCATACCTTCTTGCTCGAGGTACTGTGATTCAAGGTAGGGTCTTTGACTCACTGTATACGCTGGCTGATATACCGGATCATAGGTGTCATCTGTCTTGGGATGCTGGTAGACATATTCTGAGACGCGCTGTGCTGGATCTTGTTGATCTAAGTCTGGTCCGAGTACTTGGCTGTGTTTCTCAGATTTAGGACAGTCTATGGCTTCTAAGCACTCTGCTTTGGCTATTGCGGCTGCCGCTTCTTTCTCTGCTGCAAGTTTTTCCAGTGATATCTTTAGTTGCATCTCTTGTGCAGCAAAGGAAGCCCTTACTTTTGCAGCCTCAGCTTCTGCACGGGCGAGAGCAGCCATTTCTTTTATGGAGGACTTGCTAGAGCGGCTCGCTTGTGACCTTGTCCTGTATGATGATGCCTGGCTGGTGGACATGGTGTTTCTGTTGCTGGCTGCTTAATGACTCCGTGCAGGCTCAGTCTAGGTAACAACAGACTTCAGTGTGGTATGGCTTGAGCTGTGCTTGCTGGGGGTTACACTCTCACTTCTTGTGACTGTGTGGCAACCGCTGCAATCATGTGCGCGGGAGCGCGTGGCTGATGGCGGTTCCGTATAGTCAGATCCACTATCGCTGGTGACTAGCATCTGTTTTACTGTTCTGTCTTCTTACACATTCATACAGTGTGTAGTCCAACATTCAGCATAAACCATTCCTGTCTCCCAAATAAAAGGCCTGTTGTATGTAGTTTAACAGGTTTATTATGTGATGGCAAACAGGGTTGTAGAAATATGGTAAAACTATAAGAATACAAAAGGACATGTATAAGTACAGAGTATAAGAACTGCATGCATCATACATAACATAACAGTGAAGCACATGGTACAATGACTGCCTATACATAGGACTGCATGGCTAGCTAACAGTCTAACATCTACACAGTTAACTTTCCTGAGTAGTAATACAAACAACTACACAGCTCTGCATACTAGATGCCCTAGTTACAGAGGTAAGTGACTCACCAGATATGCTGTTACACAGATGGTGGAGTTTTAGAAGAGAGACATGAAGAAGCAGCTCTGATTCTGTGTCCAGGAGACTGAGGACTGCCCCTTCCTCTTCCCAGAGTGCCTTGCAAGAACCCACAATAAGTAGGACCTCCCACAAGGCAGAATTATACAAGAAAAACAAGATGTAGTACAACTAACGCCACTAGATGGTGCTATTACCTAGCTAATAGACTATTATTGACAGACTATGGCAAATGGTTATGAAACCCTGGCTGGACAGAACACTGCCACTGGCAAGGTGTCACCATTAGCTGAATCAGAGCTAACTGCCCTCTTCCATAGAAGTCACTCCCTTTTGAGCCAAAGTCTTGATCACTAGTAAAAGAGCAGCAACATAAGTGCCTGGTCCAGCATTTGAGAACTATAGGAGAGGATGAGAGGACTGTTAGTAACTCTATTGCTGGTGTTTTGTATCTAGCATCAGAATTACTATTGTGACATGGGCTTTCCAAACTATAACCGTATTGTGTTTTTTTAAAAACAATCCTAACCATAACCCCCAATGCTCAAAAAGCTTTTCGTACATTCATGGAAAAAAGCATTGTTTCCAGTGCCAAAAGCTCTATGCCAAATGTTTCCAGTGCTGGGTTTGCTTAATGTATCAGAGAAATATTATTTATGACATGCATTTCATTTATTTCCTGTATTTATACAGGGCTGGCATATTGCAAAAACATTTAAAGCATACTGGGGACTATTCAATCACCTCCTGCCCTCCCATAGAGGTCACAATTAAATGTACATCAGCAAAATAATAAAGCGCATCACTCTGAAGACACCTGAGCGTCCACTAGGAAATGTGGAAAGACGGCATTGTTGGTGGTCTCTGAGGATGGCAGAAACATTTTGCTAGACTAGTGACATTCACTGTAAATATTTTCTGATAGTGTATTAAACAGTTTGTAATAGGTTTATTGCTGTTTTACAATCTATGACTGTAATAAATCAGCATATTACTGCCAGTGTTGCTTAGCACTCATTATTTATTACACGTTTCAGAATGTGTCGCCATTACATTACTGTCAAGCTGGCCAAATAATCTGTTATGTATATGATAGTGAGTTAGGCATGCCCTGCAATGTCAAATACATCAAAATATATTTTTTTATGTCAAGTGCATTAAAACAAAACAATATGTCACTATATTACTCAGCTAATGTACAATACTACTAGTATAAGTTATTGTACAATATTGTGGGACATTAGATCGTTGGGCCAGTGTGTAAAAGCTGGATAAAAGAAAGTTATTATTTTGGCTACTAATGCAGCAATTCTAATCCAGCAATCGGCTTCCCTGCACAGATTCAAACAGGAAAGCCTTACTTTGACTCCACTCAAGGTTCTCATTTTGAACTGAAGCCCCGATGAAGGGGGAGTTCCTTTGACCCCCCAAAATGCGTTGACTGTCCTTTAACACAACATCAGTACATTTATTTGGACTCTTATCCTTTGGTCTGGTGCTATTTTCATATATGCACATCTTTTCCAAGTAAAAGAAGGTGTCTAGGATGGCAATCAGCAATATTTTGATCTGTCATTTTTAGAATGCAGGTAATATACTGAAAGCAAATTGCTGATTTTGGTTGCTATGACTAGGGTTCAAGTCATCTTTTACTAAACTTCATACTTTACCTTTAGCCAGACCTTTTTCTGGTATTGCCAGATGTGTGTGTTTGTGTGTCTGTGTAAATGATTTCTGTGGATTTCTTTGCATGCAAGTTTGTTGTTCTGTTCATAATTTACCTCACAGTTGGTGTATTGGTAGTTCATTGCATCATGTATACATTGTGTCGTGTGAACATTGCTATGCACCTCGTGCACTTTTTGTATATGTAACAATTTACATTTTTTAATATGTACAAATACATATATCGTTTTTTTTACAAATATTTCTCTACTTGCATAACTAAATATAAAGTGCCAAACATTCAGAGGAAACTATTTTTTGCATAATTTACCCTCAGAAGTCTTTTTTGCAGTTGAAAAAACAATAAGCTGCTGGAAAAATAGTTCTGGCCCTGTAAGGTTATCCTATTGGCAGTGCTATCTTAACCACTTCCGGACCACCAACCGCAGTTTTACGTCGGTATTTTGACATTAAATACCGGTGTTATGGCAGCAGATAGCTGCCATAACCCCAGTATTTTCTTACACGGCTGGCGGTCCTCTTTTACATAAAATTGGTCCCAGCGGTGGATTCCCCGCAGGATCACTTTTATGGGTGGCTTCGCTGTCTTTTCCACTCTTACTGAAGCCGTTGGTAGCGGAGAAAACTATCGGGTCTGTTGCAGTCCCAGGCAGGAAGTCGAGTGAGGGCAAGATGCCCCCCACTCAACTCTATGGCCTTTTTTTTTTTTGCTTTTAAGGGTGGAAGTGAGATCTAAGGTCTTTTTGACCCCAGATTTCACATTAAAGAGGACCTGTCCTGCTTATTTCTATTACAAGGGATGTAAAAAAATTTTTTAAAGAGACAGTGTAAAAATAAAAAATAAAAGGTAAAAAATATGCTTATTTTTTTTTACCTAAAACATGTAACAGAATACATATTGGCCTAAATTTTTGAAGAAATTACATGTTTTTGAAGAAATTACATGTTTTTACATTTTTTTATTGGATATGTTTTATAGGAGAAAGTAAAAAATATATATATTTCTTTCAAAATATATATATATATTATATGTCAGTCTTATTTTATTTATAGCGCAAAAAATAAGAAATGCAGTGCTGATCAAATACCACCAAAAGAAAGCTCTATTTGTGGGGGGGAAAATTTCATCAATTTTATTTAGGTACAGTGTCCCCTGGCTGCGTAATTGTTAGTTAAAGAAAGGCAGTGCCGTATCGCAAAAAATGGCCTGGTCATGAAGGGTGGTAAATCTTCCGGAGGTCAAGTGGTTAATGTCACTTAGACCAGGATTTCCCTCTGCAAAATGCTGGGCAAATGTCAGTTTATAGGCTAATTCATTTAATAGAGAATGCATATGACGCATGCCAATTGATAAATGCAGCACATTCCTACAATCATTAGACAATAAAGTGTTAATCCAGTTCTTTTTTTTTTTTTTTTTTGGTGCATATCCAGCCTATTTTTCTTTTTCTTAGTTTTGAATAGAGGGGGAACACGTTGGTTTTTTATTGCTGTCTGGGACTCGTTTACAGAGATTTACTGTCACTTCCTGTCCAGTTAGCGTTTTACCAGACAGGAAGTAAAGGGAACTCTCCAAAAGCTATACAGACAGAAATAAAACACTTTTTTTTTTTCATAGAGTATGGGAAGGCTAGAACCCTTGTAAGATATTTATTTCTGTCTTTGTCCCTGTTGCAGATTTCCCCTCACTTCTTGTTTGGTGAAATCATTGTCAGCAGGACAGGAAGTAAGAGTAAATTTCTCTGGAGCCCCAGATAGCATTAAAACCCAACAGGAGTTCTAATCCTTCCACACCCTTTTCAAAAGTAGAGAAGAAAATGGCATTGACGTATACTATTCATAGCACTATTCATACTGTCCTCATTTCAGATATTCGCTTGTGGGGAAACTGGGCACTAGCAAGCTCAATACCCAAAACTCAAGCACTCTTGGAATCTGAGAGAGGGTGTTGGTCAGGCATCATGGGATCTACTACCTGCAAAGTCACTGTGAAACTTCAGAGGGCTCTGGTAAATGAGCCAATTGGGTGCCCAACCACATCAGCCAGCTTCAAACCAAAATGCGACACTGAGAAGAGAAAACAGAAAACCTGAGTCTTTGAATAAAGAATAATCCAGGACTCCAAAGAGACAGCTAAAAGAGCCTCCTTCAGCATCGGGTTCTAACCTCCAAACTAATGGAGTCTCCAAACATGGAGACTAACCTCCAAAAACCTCATCTGGAATATCTATTTAAATGGCACAGAGGAAAAAGAGGAATATAAGTCCAGCCAGCTGGATCTGCATTTGCAGCAGCTTCTAGTACATTCCTGGCTCAACTGATGGTATGGTGCATTGGATTTTTAGTTCGCACATGTTGCAATACATATTTAACCACTTAAGCCCCGGAAGATTTTACCCCCTTCCTGACCAGGGCCTATTTTGCGATTCGGCACTGCGTGATTTTAACAGACAATTGCGCGGTCGTGCGACGCTGTACCTAAACAAATTTTATGTTGTTTTTTTCCCACAAACAGAGCTTTCTTTTGGTGGTATTTGATCACCTGTGCGATTTTTTGATCATGCGCTATAAACAAAAAAAGAGCGTCAATTTTGCAAAAATAACAATATTTTTCAAATTTTTTTATATGAAATTCCCCCCCAAAAAAATGTAAAAATCAAAATTTTTTAACATTTTAGGCCAATTTGTTTTATGCTACATATTTTTAGTAAAAAAAAAAAATCGCAAAAAGCGTATTTTGATTGGTTTGCGCAAACGTTATTGCGTTTACTAACTAAGGGAAAGATTTTTGTCATTTTTGTTGTTTTTTTTTTTAACGCGTAATGGCGGCGATCTGCATTTTTTTTGCGGGACTGCGACATTGCGGCGGACAGATCGGACCCTTGACTGAAATTTGTGACACTTTTGGGGTTACCAGTGACGTTACTACAGTAATCAGTGCTATACATATGCACTGTTACTGTAAAAATGACACTGGCAGTGAAGGGGTTAACTTTTTTTGAGAGGGAGGGGTTAAGTGTGTCCCTAGGGGCGTGATTCTTACTGTGATTGGCTGTGGCTAGTTGTGTAAGAACAGTGATCAATGGTCCTACATAGTAGAACCGTATGATCACCATTTTTACACAGGGGAGAATGACAGGCGGCTTTGTTTACATTAGCCGATTGCCTTTCTCCCGGTGTCACGGACGATCGCGAGTGCCCAGCGGACATCGGGTCCGCCGGGCACACGCGCGGGGGGGTCCGTGACCCAGCAGGAGCGCGCATTCGGCGGCGCGCGCTCGCTCCCCAGAGCCTCACAGGCTAGCGACGTAGACCTACGTCGCTTTGCCTGTGAGGGGCTGACTGCCGCAGTAAATCTACTGATGGCAGTCGGCAAGTGGTTAAGCTGGCCAACTGTGTCAAAGCAATCCTTGTATGGCCAGTCCTACTCTGCTCTGCAAAAATGCTACTGTGGACAAAATGCCAACAAGGGGCAAAAGTGGGGGAAAGCTACTAGGTTCAGGCCAAGTCACTGACTTGCAATGCAACAGAAACCAGATATACCTGTGCTCAAATCCTAATAGCTTGTACATGTATATAATCTTTCAGGTGCCAAAGGGGATTTGAGCACAGGACTAGCACTGTCCCCGTAGGGCTTGCTGTATGATGATTTGTTGGGCCTCCTCTGATAACCTGCACACAGTTACTTAGGGTACAGTTCACACATACATCCTTACTCCAGATGGCTCGTTACTCAATAAAAAGGCCAGGGGTGTTGATTTTTTGGTATTTATTGTGGAACTTGGATGGGAGAAGGGAATAGTGGGATACTCCACTTGGATGATATACAGTTAATAAGGACAACTCTCATCTGGCCTCACCAGGTTACCTGTGAAAGCAGTCACACTGTTTTTACAATACTGGCACATGTATGAAAAGGGTTAAGTCTCCTTGCTCTTTCTCCAGCAATAGACTTGGTGCACTACATTATCTTTTCTAGCATCTCCTTTACTGACAACCGTCCACTGACTCTTCTAGCTGAAGGGATGGCCCCCCTTAGGTCAGGCCCCTTAACACAGATCTGTACTCACTGTAAGCAGAATCAGATCCTTCCAGTGTCTCCCTTCCAGTCAGCTCTGCAGGACTTTCGGCATCAGTTCCTCTCTAGCTCTTTAGGCACTCAGGTCAACTACCTGAGGCCACATGGTAACTTCTACAAAGAAGGAGGCAGCGGGCCCCTCCCTCTGGGACTCCGCTCTCCAGCACATGTGCTCCTGGCATTTATACAGTATCCCAGCATGCAAAGAGGCACTTTCCTATGGCAATCACCAGGGCTGTATAAAATGCCTGTGCACTCATTTGTCAGGTTTCCTCCCACTGTCCAATATGCCTCCCTATTTGACCAGTGTGAAACACTTCAGACAAACTGAGTTTTTCACACATTGGGCACATTGAGCAGACCTCACTAGCAGATCCTGCTCTCTGGTAGGCAGAGAACAAAATAGATTTACCTGGCATCCCTTCTGGTAAGCAGAAAGGATCCAAAACTATACTCTCTCTCTCTAGCACCTACCTAGGTGGGTGATACACAGGTATATTATGTTTCTTGTAGAAGTACCTATCATATATAGTATCAGCAGCTCCTATGGGGTAGTGCTACACATTTCATAGCCCTCTTGTTTTCCAGGAGTAACTAGTAACTGCCTGTACTGGCCCTTCTCCTTATCTACCTCCTCACCTTTTATTTAGCAGGTGGGGGGGGGGGGTGAAGGAGAATACTACAGAGTATCAACTGAGTGACAGCTCAGAGTTTTGTGAAACTGCTGACATCACATCCAAGATGGTAGTGGCTATCAGCAGTCTCAGGGCTTTTGGATGACTACATAAGGCAGGTGTTCTGTCAGAATAGGCGACCCGTAAAATTAGGTAACTGAAGTGACGTTCCTTTAGCTGAATACTTACTGCGCATGCGCAGGTTTGCTAACCTGACAGAACACCTGCAGTCATAAGGCGCCAGCAGACATCTTACTACACCCAGCTAAATCATTAATTTCACAGTCATTTAAAGAATAAAGTGAGCGTATATAAATCAATATAGTATATTGAGATCTGTCATGCTGTTTTCATGTTATATTTTCAAAGCATAAAGGTTTAGCGCTGACCAGTGCAGGGTGTACCAAGATGGCCTCCACCACCTTCCTACTGCTGGCGCCCAGCTTCTTTTTAAAAATGCAATATTCAAAACAGCATCATAGATGTCAATATACTACACTGTTCAAAAAAATGAAAGGAAAACTTTTTAATCAGAGTATAGCATCAAGTCAATTAAACTCATGGGATATTGATCTGGTTAGGTATGTAGTAAAGGGGGTTTTTAATCAGTTTCAGCTGCTTTGGTGTTAATTAAATTAACAACAGGTGCTGTAGATGGGCAACAATGAGATGATCCCCAAAACAGGAATGGTTTTACAGGTGGAGGCCACTAACATTATTTTCCCTACTCATCTTTTCTGAACCCTATAGAGGTTACAAAGACAGTCCAACCTCTCCAGGATCGCACATCAATACATGCCATTGCCAGAAGGTTTGCTGTGTCTCACAGCACAGTCTCAAGAGCATGGAGGACATTCCAAGAGTCAGGCAGTTACTCTCGGAGATCTGGATAGGGCCATAGAAGGTCCTTAACCCATCAGCAGGACCGGTATCTGCTCCTTTGTGCAAGGAGGAACAGGATGAGCCCTACAAAATGACCTCCAGCAGGTCACAGGTGTGAATGTCGCTGACCAAACAATCAGAAATAGACTTCACTAGGGTGGCCTGAGGGCCTGACGTCCTATAATGGGCCCTGTGCTCACTGTCTGGCACAGTGGAGCTCGATTGGCATTTGACAATGCTTGGTCTCGTGGTGAGAGTATGCAGCCAGTTCGTGGAGGATGAAGGAATTGATACCATTGAATGCCAGGTTGCACCTCAGCCAGTTCAGGAGCTCAGTAATGCCCTTGTCCAGATCTGGGAGGAAATACCTCAGGACACCATCCGTCGTCTCATTAGGAGCATGCCCTGACGTTGTTACATACAAGCATGTGGGGGCATACAAACTACCGAGTACCATTTTTAGTTGCTGCAATAAAATTTCAGCAAAATGGACTAGCCTGCTGCATCATTTTTTCACTTTGATTTTTGGGGTATCTTTGAATTCAACCCTCTGTAGGTTGATAATTTTCATTTCCATCAAACAATGTCGCATGCTTTAGTTCCCAACACATTACCCAGTCCATATCAGTATAGATATTCAGCATGATATTTTTCACCATTGAAATCTGATTTTCAAAGTGTTCCTTTAATTTTATTGAGCAGTGTATATTTGTTTATATCAGCTCAGTTTATTGCTAAAAATTACTGTGAATTTTAAGACCTAGCTGGGTGTAATAACATGTCTGCTGCCTCCTTCTGACTCCCCGCACTCCCCGCCACCTGCTAAATAAAAGGTGAGGAGGTAGATAAAAAGAAGGGCCAGCCTAGGCATTAACTAGTTACTCCTGGAACAGGAGAGGGCTATGACATGTGTAGCACATCCCCTATAGGAGCTGCTGATACTGTATGGGTTCCCCTACCATGCATTAACAGGTAAAAAAAAAATGTATAAAATATGTTAAATGCATACAGTATCTCACAAAAGTGAGTACACCTCTCACATTTTTGTAAATATTTTATTCTATCTTTTCATGTGACAACACTGAAGAAATGACACTTTGCTACAATGTAAAGTAGTGAGTGTACAGCTTGTATAACAGTGTAAATTTGCTGTCCCCTCAAAATAACTCAAAACACAGCCATTAATGTCTAAACCGCTGGCAACAAAAGTGAGTAAACCCCTAAATGAGAATGTCCAAATTGGGCCCAATTAGCCATTTCCCCTCCCCAGTGTCACGTGACTCCCTAGTGTTACAATGTTTCAGTTGTTAATTTGGGAGCAGGTGTATTAAAGTTGGTGTTATTGCTCTCACTCTCTCATACTGGTCACTGGAAGTACAACATGGTACCTCAAGGCAAAGAACTCTCTGAGGATCTGAAAAAAAGAATTGGTGCTCTACAAAAAGATGGCCTAGGCTATAAGAAGGTTGACAAGACCCTGAAACTGAGCTGCAGCATGGTGGCCAGGACCATACAGGGGTTAAACAGGACAGGTTCCATTTAGAACAGGCCTTGCCATGGTCGACCAAAAAAGTTGAGTGCACATGCTCAGCGTTATAGCCAGAGGTTGGGAAATAGACGTATGAGTGCTGCCAGCATTGCTGCAGAGGTTGAAGGGGTGGGGGGGTCAGCCTGTCAGTGCTTAGACCGTACGCCACACACTGCATCAAATTGGTCTGCATGGCTTTGATCCCAGAAGGAAGGCTTTTCTAAAGATGATGCACAAGAAAGCCCCCAATCAGTTTGCTGAAGACAAGCAGACTAAAGACATGGATTACTGGAATCATGTCTTGTGGTCTGATGAAACCAAGATAAACGTATTTGGTTCAGATGGTGTCAAGTGTGAGTGGCGGCAACCAGGTGAGGAGTACAAAGACAAGTGTGTCTTGCCTACAGTCAAGCATGGTGGTGGGGAGTCATGGTATGGGGCTGCATGATTGCTGCTGGCACTGGGGAGCTACATTTCATTGAGGGAACCATGAATGCCAACATGTACTATGACATACTGAAGCAGAGCATGATCCCCTCCCTTCGGAGACTGAGCCGCAGGGCAGTATTCCAACCTGATAACGACCCCAAACACACCTCCAAGACGACCACTGCCTTGCTAAAGAAGCTAAGGGTAAAGGGTGGTGGACTGGCCAAGCATGTTTCTCTATTGGGCATCTGTGGGGCATTCTCAAACCGAAGGTGGAGGAGCGCAAGGTCTTTAAAATCCACCAGCTCAGTGACGTCGTCATGGAGGAGTAAAAGAAGACTCCAGTGGTAACCTGTGAAGCTCTGGTGAAGTCCATGCCCAAGAGGGTTAGGGCAGTGCTGGAAAATAATGGTGGCCTCACAAAATATTGACAATTTGGCCATTTTCACTTAGGGGTGTACTCCCTTTTGTTGCCAGCGGTTTAGACATTAATGGCTGTGTGTTGAGTTATTTTGAGGGGACAGCAAATTGACACTGTTGTACAAGCTGTACACTCACTACTTTACATTGTAGCAAAGTGTAATTTCTTCACATGAAAAGATAAAATAAAATATTTACAAAAATGTGAAGGATGTACTTACTTTTGTGAGATACTGTATGTAATCCTATAGGGAACATTGTTTTTGAAAAGAATGATCTAATGACAGGGTCTCTTTAACACATTACTAGCACTTTACAACATACTAGTACATTACAAGTACTAGCTCTTTAAGGAATAATACATAATGACGTAATTTGTAGCAGTCTGCATCGATCACTCATGTATCTGCTTACGTAAGTTACCTAAATTCTATTTCCCATTTCTGCTGTTAATTCCTAAGAGTGCACAAACCTGCTCGTTGTTATCTGAGTCCTGTGCTAATCATTCTCCAGCCTATTTGATGTTCTATTTTATCACACTCCTCACTATGTAAAATGCTCACGCAGTCACTAAACTGATCACACCAGATGATAACTTCAAGATACACAGCAAGCTGATGCTATAATAAGATGAAGGCAGACCCAGTCCGTTTATTGTGGCTAGATAAATACCGTGACACTTATTTAAGTAAATATTTGATTCTGGTTTCTCTGTGGTCAAAAAAGGGCAGCAAGTTTGAAATTGAACTTAAGAGAAAAACATTCTTTTCTGATTGTGCTAAACCCCTTTTACAAATGAGAAAAAAAAAAAAGTATGCAATTAAATTCTGTAAATAAGTAATAAAATTCGGCACATGTTGGTCAGTTTCCTGGACAGCATGGTAAAGCGATTCATAGCCATGAGATGACCATAGTCCAGTGACAGTTGTCTACTGCTGGTCATATGCTTGGCAACTGTATTTCGATTTTGGAAGCTTTAACTATTACAAATGTTTCCCAGTTTTAGGCAAATATTACAAATCACAGGTAAAATCTATTGTAAGTACCACAGTTCAAGTAGAAATGCATTTTCAATCTATCCCTACACTGGTTTTGAGCATTTAGTCAATTAACCACTTTAAGACCGTAAGGATTTGCCCCCTTAATGACCAGGCCCTATTTTGCGATTCGGCACTGCGTTATTTTAATGGACAATTGCGCGGTCGTGCGACGCTGTACCCAAATAAAATTGACGTCCTTTTTTTCCCACAAATAGAGCTTTCTTTTGGTGGTATTTGATCACCTGTGCGATTTTTATTTTTTGCGCTATAAACAAAAAAATAGCGACAATTTTGAAAAAAAAACAATATTTTTCACATTCTGCTATATGACATTCTCCAAAAAAAAAAAAGAAATTTAAAAATCTAAATTTTCGTAACATTTTAGGCCAATTATTTTTCTGCTACATATTTTTGGTAAAAAAAAAAAAAAAAATCACAATAAGCGAATTTTGATTGGTTTGCGTAATAGAAGTTATCACGTCTAATAACTACGGAAAAGATTTATGTCATTTTTATTGTTTTTTTTTTTTTACTAGTAATAGCAGCGATCAGCGATTTTTTGCAGGACTGCGACATTGCGGCAGACAGATCAGACCCCTAACTGACATTTTTGACACTTTTGGGGGTACCAGTGACATTACTACAGTAATCAGTGCTAAAAATATGCACTGTTACTGTAATAATGACACTGGCAAGGAAGGGGTTAACACTCTGGGTGATAAAAGGGTTAAATGTGAGCCTATGGGAGTGATTTTAACTGTGGGAGGGTGTGGCTTGTTAAATGACCATAGAGACATGTGATCCTATATAGAAGGATCACATGGGCTCTATGATCATTTCTGGGAGAAGGACGGTCAGCTGTGTTTACAACAGCTGACCGTTCTTCTCTCTCAGCAGTGAGCGATCGTGGGTGTCAGGCGGCAAGCGGAGCCGCCTGACGCACGCATCGGTTTCCTCACTGCTAAGTGGGGGCGGGGGTTCACTTCCGGCGGCGCGCGCTCGCCCCCTAGCTTCCCGCACGCGACCAACGTAGACCTACGTCGGTTTGCACGGGAGAGCCACCCTGCCGCAGTAAAAAGGCGGCTGGTGGTCGGGAAGTGGTTAAAGCCTAATTCCAGCCATAAATGGCATTTTTAATTTTGGACAGAATGCGGAAGAGTTAATATTAGTGCCAGCTTTTTATTTCTAAAATGAAAGTAGATGAACTTACCTCCATGTACCAGGTTTAAGCCTCAATAGAAAAAAGGCAGAAAAATCGATACTGATTACAGATGTTATATTTATTAAGGGGATTATATGGTATATAGCCATCTATATATAGTATATAATAAGTAAGTATCCATGGGGTCAATTCATTCAATGCTTCTTTTTTTTTTTAAATCCTTATCCTAATTCCAAGCATTCATAGGCATAGCACCACACCTTGACTCCTACGTTGAGAATGGAATGAAATCCAGAGTTATTTTCTGCTTCAATGCATTCTGATTGGCTTTGGCTGAGAGGATAGCAGGGGGTCTTCACTTTATTGCCACTTCTTTGGACCACCTAAGTAAATAATAATGGCATGCGCTGAAACATGCCACAATACCTTTATTGTTGTGCAGAATTATTTTTCACAATGAAACCTGGGAATCAAAAATGAAGTTTACAGTAAGACCAGTGCTGTAACAATAGCCATGGCAGCACACACTGCTGCTATCAGGCCTGGGATGGAGGGTTCTATTAGAGAGGTTGTTAATGTTGTATTGAACGCAATAGAAAATATTTATTAGGCTACAGTTTACCTATTCTTAGATGTGATGGCTGTATTCGGTTTAATTAGGCTTTCTTTCCTTTATTTTCACCTAGTGATTTAAGTCTGTTGTTTTTAAACACTTGGACCGGAAGGTTTTGCCCCCTTAACCACTTTAAGACCGGAAGATTTTCCTGCTTAATGACCAGGCCCTATTTTGCGATTTAGGCACTGCATTATTTTAATGGAACAAAAATAACCCCTGAGGATTGGGACTTTCAACGGCAAGAATCAGGACTTGAGTATGAAAGTATATAAATTTTATTACACATATAATGAAGATAAATTATACATAATCACATGTGAAGTATAAAAACAAGGTCATAGATACGTCTTGGAACCAGGAGGGTCTGAGGTGTCTGGATCGGACTAGACGCGTTTCGGTCCAAATGCCTTTCTCAATGGTCCACAAAACACCAGAGCTCAGACAGATATGTGAGACCTCTGTGGAATCCAGGACGTGAGACCAAAAGGGATGGGCCTTGGTGAATGAGAAAAAGGCCTTCAATTGACTATGGCCGCAAAGAGTATATGCTAAACAAGTTGGGTCTATACAAGATAGACTTAGAGTAATATGTTAATGTTTATATGGGTTTCCAGGGGAGATTTCAATACTTATAAGCCAAATATACAGTGATATGGCAAATGACAGTGAGAAAGGAGCTTCACGGACAGAGAATCCCACGAGGATCTCCAGAGTGAGGTCAGAAACGCACAGGTCATCTGTGAAATAGTAGTAGAATGAGCATGTCCCCCGATGGATTTATAATGCTGGGACGTGTCCAGCCATGCATCCCTGTTGACATAGAATATGTCAAGCCTGTATAGGTCTGTACGTATGAGTAATGGCGGCGCGCTGGAGATCCTCGTGGGATTCTCTGTCCGTGAAGCTCCTTTCTCACTGTCATTTGCCATATCACTGTATATTTGGCTTATAAGTATTGAAATCTCCCCTGGAAACCCATATAAACATTAACATATTACTCTAAGTCTATCTTGTATAGACCCAACTTGTTTAGCATATACTCTTTGCGGCCATAGTCAATTGAAGGCCTTTTTCTCATTCACCAAGGCCCATCCCTTTTGGTCTCACGTCCTGGATTCCACAGAGGTCTCACATATCTGTCTGAGCTCTGGTGTTTTGTGGACCATTGAGAAAGGCATTTGGACCGAAACGCGTCTAGTCCGATCCAGACACCTCAGACCCTCCTGGTTCCAAGACGTATCTATGACCTTGTTTTTATACTTCACATGTGATTATGTATAATTTATCTTCATTATATGTGTAATAAAATTTATATACTTTCATACTCAAGTCCTGATTCTTGCCGTTGAAAGTCCCAATCCTCAGGGGTTATTTTTGTTCCATATTCACTAGGGATGTTGGCAAGATCCCAGGTTTAAAACACAGAATTCGAATTTATCTTTTGCATTATTTTAATGGACAATTGCGCGGTCGTGCGATGCTGTACCCAAATAAAATTGACGTCTTTTTTTTCCCCACAAATAGAGCTTTCTTTTGGTGGTATTTGATCACCTCTGCGATTTTTATTTTTTGCGATATAAACAAAAAAAAAAAAAAACGCCTTTAGAAAAAAAAAACTATATTTTTTGCTTTCTGCTTGTAGCACCCTCCTAGGTAGGTGCTAGTGAGAGAGTATAGTTTTTGGCTCTGTCTGCCTATCAGAGAAGCAGCAGGGAAATCTATATAGCTTTCTGCCTACCAGAGAGCAGGATCTGTGAGTTAGGTCTGCTCATTGTGCTCAGTGTGTGATTCATTGGGTCTAGATAGTGTTTCACACTGGTCGAATAGGGAGGCATGTTGGACAGTGGGAGGAAATCTGACCAATGAGTAAACATAGGCCTTGATACAGTCCCAGTGATTGATAGAGACTGGCTGTCTTGGTGCATTATGGGATATTGTATAAAAGCCAGGAGCACATGTGCTGCAGGGTCTTTGGCTGGTGAGCAGTCCCAGAGGGAGGGTGGCGGTTGCCTCCTCCTCTGTAGCAGTGGCACGCGGTCACAGGCAGTTGGCCTGGGGACCATAGGAAAGGAACTGAACCCAGAGGTCCAGGAGAACTGACTGGAGGGGTAGAGACACTGGAGACCCTTGAATAACAGTATTGTGAGTACATGGGATCATGTCTAGGGGTCTGACCTGAGGGGGGCCACCCCAGTTGAGTGAAAGGGGATACTAGGCAGGTATCCTGAAGATAATCTACCCAACTAAGTTGTCTGAACAGAGGCTTGACCTAAATTCATCTAGTAGCAAGGTGAATCTGCAGCCTGGCTGCACCTTCAGACAGGAGTCCTCATCTGTTGTGAATAGTTCAATTTGGAGTATCCCACTCTTCCCTTCTCTTCTCCCATCCCTATTTAAAATAAAACACCAAAAACAACTACATACCCGTGGACTGATCAATGACTGAGCCAAGGAAGTAAAGTGTTAATCTGTGAATGCCAATGTTGCTAACGGTAAACCAGGGGGGATATTATCCAGCAGTCCTCAAGGGGGCAGTGCTACATGCTATATAACATTCCCAAAAGAAAATTTAAAAATTAAATTTTTTCATCCTTTTAGGCCAATTTATATTCTGCTACATTTTTTTGGAAAAAGTTATCGCGTCTACAAACTAGGGGAAAGATTTATGTCATTTTTATTTATTTCTTTATTTTTTTACTAGTAATGACGGCGATCTGCGATTTTTAGAGGGACTGCGACATTGCGGTGGACAGATCGGACCCCTAACTGACATTTTTTACACTTTGGGGGGACCAGTGACATTACTACAGTAATCAGTGCTATAAATATACACTGTGTTTCTGTAATAATGACACTGGCAGGGAAGGGGTTAACCCAGGGGCGATCAAAGGGTTAAGTGTGAGCCTAGGGGAGTGTTTTATAACTGTATGGGGGAGGGACTTCTGGAATAAACACAGAGACATGTGATCCTAAATAGGAGGATCACGGGCTCTCTGTGTTCATTCCAGAGAAAACGACGGTCTGCTGTGTTTACAACAGCAGACTGTCATTCTCTCTCAGCAGGGAGCAATCGTGGGTGCCCGGCGGCAATCACTGCGCCTGGTCCCGTGGATCGGCTTCCCCGCTTCCTAATGGGGGCCGGGGCGTGCCCCCAGGAGCACTCCCACGAACCGCCGTACAGGTACGGCAGTATGCACAGCCGAGCCAGCCTGCTGAAGTATTTCTGCGGCAGGCAGTCGGCAAGCGGGTAAACAAAACAAGCTGTCCTGCAGATGTAGCAGTTAGAAGGTTAAGGCAAACCATTTAACATTGACAGGGGTGCTTACAATCATCAGATTTTATACATTTATGTGAAACATTTATCCTAAAACAAAACAAAAAAAAGTTTGCTGTAACTGCATATAAAGTGTTAGCTGGAGTTCAGCTTCAGTGTATTTATATTTGCTGGTACATCTTACTCTCCCCCCTCCCCCCCCCCAGACTAACAATGCTGTTGTCCAAAGGTGTCTCTGTTGCTCCTCCATCCAAAATGTAGGCACCCTAATACAGGTGGTGTGTTACTGGCCGGATCTCTAAAACTAAGGGGGGAAAAGCCTACAAAAAGAAAACGAATACAGCCACCACATCTAAGGATTGGTATGCTGCAATGTATTACATTTTTGGTTCTGGGCTTAATACTGCTTTAAGGAAAATGTAATTGTTATGTTTTCAATATAGAAAGGCTGATGTCAGTTCTTAGGATCCTTGCTAGTCACAGATACTCCACTTTGTAGTTAGAAAGATTTGATTAGTTTTAAGAATGTAGATTTATTGTCCTTTGAGTGTCTGATTCAAAATGAAAATACGTTTTCTCCTTAAAAAACAGCTGAGGTTTGTAGTTCTACCAAAAAAGGAAAGAAACTAGAGTTTGAAAAAGAAGTTTGCATTAGAGCTTTATAGTAGGTGTGTACAAGAGCATTAATAATTTTGAGATAACATAAATTATTATTATTATTACTATCTTTACCTTTTATCCAATTACTAGTCCCAAGTAGTCTAACTGTATTTACAGCTCTCCTGTTGCTCTAACTTGATTTAGGAATACTTTATGTTAAGATCAATGATATGTTTTGTCACAGTTGATATCGACAACTGCTACAGAGAATGTTAACCTGGGAACCCAATCACAATTTTGCTACGGGACTCAAGGATTCTTAGTTAAGCCCTTAGTTACGAGTGTAACCAGCCACACCGGTTTATTGATGGCACCGTGTTTGCCACGTAATGGATAAGCTTTTTATTCTGAGTTTATTTTCTATACTTGTTCATTAGTAAACATGGTACATTTTCGACTCAACATCCTCAAAATTGGTTTCCAGGAAGGTTTCCTTTTAGTCCAGTTACATTTCACTAAAGTATAAACCAGCGGCAGGAACTGACCCTTGCACTGCATTGTGGGAATTTCATTTTCTTGGAAGTTGGGTCCTGTGGGGAATTATTAGTATGACTTTTCAGGATTGACTTTTGTAGTTCTCATGCACTATTGCTATCCTTTATTCTACATTAAGAAACGGTCCCAGATGAGATTTTAGATGCCTAAATCCCCTTGAGTATATATAATTCACTATCAATCACTATATTAAGGCCAGGGGCAACAATGACAGTGAATTAACCTTTGTTGCCTTCTTTGAGGCAAGGAATATTATTATTCAAGCAATATTATTATTCAAGGAAATCAGGGAATATTATTTAAATGTTTTGCACCTTTAAAATAACTTTTTTCTCTCCAGTATCTCAGTAAATATCCACCACTCAAGCTCATTGTCATATTTTCTCTCTCAAATTATAATAGGAAAAAAGATAGTTGGGATTTCTAACTATGTTAAGTTAAAGTGTATCAAAAGATAAATCGTTATTTGATTCTTTGTGATTGAACTCAGCATGTTTTTATTGATAAAAGCTAAAATTATAAACCATAAAAATTATCTATAAAGACAATATCTAAAAGAACTAATAACTATAACTAATAACTAATAATAGCTAATAATAACTAAAATAACTAAACATTTCAATGCAATTAGCTTGGCTGAATATTCCTAATCCATGATTTCCTTTTGAAAGAATGCTGTCCAAAAGTCACTAATATATGGCTCACTAATTTAAGGCCTAATTCCAGAAATTTTGGAATAAGTGTGGTAAGGTTAAACCCCCTGTCAGGTAGTTATTGATGTGTAGAAGAATGGTCAATGCTCCAACACAGAATGCTCAAACATTTTCTTCATGCCTTTACAAGGTGCACATCAAAACAACCACTCACTTCTTCTTCTTCCTCATTTTTTTTCTTCCCCCCCCCCTTTTTTTGTTTCCACTGTATGTATCACAAATTATGGTATTGGTTGGTTTAGGGGATAATCTCCCCCTTATGATTTGATATTTGATAATAGAAATAATCACATAGGAGTGTAATTCACAATAATGGGAAAGAGGGAAAAATTGGGATTCTTTTTTTTTTTCCCCTCAGGGGAATCATGACACTGGGGTGTAGAAAGGTTTTTGAGATGGTAGATATCGCCCCTTAATGATTGATAATATGAATTAATCACTTAAAGGTAAAATTCACGATAATATGATGGAGGAGGGAGGGAAAATTTTTTCTCCAAAGATTGTTAATGAAATTCACTGATGGCTAATATGGAGAACATATGAGGTTGGGGGGAGGGAGTAAGAGGCAATGTTTTTATAATTGAAAATGTTAGAAATGAAAGAAAGAAGAATTTTTTTGTGTTCTTTCCCCATTTCTTCTTTTGTCTTATATTTACTTTGTATGTGTTTTGAAAAGTTTAATAAAAATATATAATATAAACAAAAAAACAACCACTCACTAAACCTGACCCGGTGTACTGCCAAAAACGCCAACCTGCCGAAATCTCCAACCACGTTATTTCTGGCAAATGTACACTGGGAATAATTGGAGATTTCGAGCACTTGGTGTTTTCACACACCATCAGCAGCCTATACACCCGAGTATATGGTATAATTACTGCAGATTCTTACTCCGCCCGTAAGTTGTCGCTGCCTTGGAGGCGGCCATGTTTTTGGTTACTAGCGGGCGGTGTAAGAATGTGCACTAATTGTACCATGTACTCGGGTGTATAGACTGCCGATATTGTGTGAAAACACCAAGTGCTCGAAATCTCCAATTATCCCCAGTGTACACTCACCGGAAATAACGTGGTTGGAGATTTCGGCAGGTTGGAGTTTTCAGCAGGACACTGGCCCTAGCCATGCTGTGTATAGGAATTGACAAATACCCCACAGAGTTCCAAACCATAATTATAGTAATACTACTAAGTGCTAAAACTTAAATCACTAAAATCTGGAAAACAAACAAAGCCCCTAACCTGTCAAACCTGATTAAACATGTCAACCTAATTTACGAATATGAACACATCCTAGCCGTAAGGTCCAACTCACTCACCAAATTCACTAAATCCTGGTCCCATTGGAACCGAGCACCTGTTCTCTGTTGACACGTTTGTTTATTACTTATTGCACAAATTATTGATCACTATTGTAATCCTACTGAGTTCATGTCTGTATTGTTTCTTGGATTTAATTTTGGCATATCCAGCTTTGCTATATTGTATTCTAAATTGTATCACACAATGCCTCTATGTTTTTCTGGATGCATATTAATTTGTTCACATGCATTATTTAAACAATAAAAAAATATTGTTGGAAAAAAAAAGAAAAACAACCACTCACAAAGTGGGGTCCGCTTGCAACTACCCCTTGGTCATGGGGATGTGTTGAGGTTCTACATTTGTCTGGGCTATGTGTACAATGCAGACGCAATGAAACAACGTACCCTTTTTGTTCTGTGCACCTACATTCAGGATTGTGAGTAATATAGTTGTTTCGATGTACACAAAGGAGTCTATTTATTAAGCATTTGCTGTGCAATGCCCACAGATGTTCGCATGACCTTCATTCATCTATATTTTTTGGATTACCCATCATTTTCAGAGGTTTTGTTCTGTTCATCCATCATTTAAAGCTGAAGTCCCCCTGCACTGCAAGGATTAAATGTTAATTTTGCTGGGGTGTAATAAATAAGGTAAAATGCTCACCTTATTCCTAACTCCTGCAGGCTTCCTTACCATTGTATGATGGGTGCCCTGAATCTGTTCCTCTTCTTCACTCAACTGGTCGTAGCTTTTCAGTGTCATTGCATACAATAACGGTCTGGCAGTACTGCATTGCATAGGAGGATGCTGAGTCCTGCCCACATTCTAGGACTATTGGAGAACAGACAAGAGCTCTAGCTGTCTGAGGAGCAAGGAATAAGGCAATTATTTCACCTTCTTTATATCTCCCCCCTAGACCAAATGAGAACTGGAATGGAAATTTAAAGGATAGATTGAGTTCAGCTGTGAAAGAGGATTTTCTATTAGCCCCTACATTACAAAGAGGAGCCACCCTAGAAACGTAACTATATTGGGCACAGGGGTCTTAATTGCGACCCAGCCCCATGCTTCAGGGGGCCCATGTGGCTCCCCTGTAACATTTGTTTCTGCACCTGGATGGGAAGGGTGGTGGGGGAACCTGCAGCTGCTGAAAACATGCTTCTCCCCTTCTCCCTCCCTTCAGCACTCAGCAGCTGAATTAGAGAAAATGAAAGGGATCAGTTCATCTCTATGCCACCCCTCCTATCCTGGTTGCTTGTTTGCGGCTTATTGCAGGCCCCTGTGCAGTGCTGGCAGGTTCCCCCTTTCCCTTTCCTGCCAGCTTCTGCAGGGGAGAGTTTCCAAATGAGGTAAAGGGGTCGGTAAATATGTCAAATACCTGCCCCTTCCTTTTCTGAACGGACACAGCTAATCCTGTCTATTCATTCTGTGAAGCTGAGGCTGCAGAGATGGAGATTGAAAAATTAAAACATATTTATGTATACCATACAGTACAGAGCGCAATAGTAGAGCTGGTATAAAGCTTTCATGGTCAATAATTCAATATTTAGTTGGCCTACGTGTTTTACGGAAGCCCCTGCATCTTTGGACCACATATATCATATAACGAATATAGCTCTGACTATAAGAGGAACAATATAAAATAATAAGAAGGATATTGAAGGGGAAGAAAAAAATTATCAACATGTTTATACATAAATCACATTTCTTAACATAGTGTTAATGAGTTGACTAACTCAAATGGGAACACACCACAAAATAAATTATATATATATATATATATATATATATATATATATATATATATATATATATATATATATATATGTATATAAGCATTTAAATAACAATCATACCATGAATGGTAATATATATCACAGATACTATCATCAAATAGAGGAGAATCTCCAAATGGGGTTATGCCTACCAGCCCATGGGACACACCCACATCTACATCAAAAGTCAAGAGTCAAAAGTATAGAATATAAATTATAAAGGGCCCTTTATATAGATGAGGTCCCATTAACAAAGGACCCCTATATTTCATGTGGCAAAAAAGAAGAAAAGATACAAAGCCACATCAAGAGAGGCCAATCCTACCCAGGTGTAGTAATTGCTGTTGTGATATCATAGGGTGTAGACAGTAAATCAATTCTTTGTTGGACTTGTATGTAACAGTATTATGTGGGATAAGAGAAAATCCAATTCTCAATAAAAGGTGTGTTCAAAACATTCCCATCTTCCATCATCAGCACCTTAAAATTGACAAATAAATTCTTACATCCAAAGTGTAAAATCAATACACCCACATGGAAACAAATCAACCTTACAGTCAGACTTACCCATATGGATTAAATGACAGCATTAACTCTTGCTCCAAATGGTTGCAGAAAAGTTAAAGAGGAAGTAAACCCTCCTCAGGAAGTTGTACCTATAGGTAAGCCTATGATAAGGCTTACCTATAGGTACTGTAAATATCTCCTAAACATGTACGGTATAGGAGATATTTACCTTTAATGCAGCCAGTGACGTCCCTGACGCATGCGCTCTGAAGGAACGGCTGATCGTGCCGTTCCTTCAGAGCCCCGTGCCGTGACCGTCGGCTCCCGCGCGCGTGCGCGGGAGTGACGTCACCGCGGCTCCGGCCAATCAGATGGCCGGATGCCGCGATCCCGGAAGACGGGCGACTGAACATGTCGCTCGTCATACAGGTAAGAGAGCGGCACGGCGGGGGCTCGTTCTAAGGTAAGTATTTCATAATGAGCTAGTATGCGATGCATACTAGCTCATTATGTCTTTCTCTTGCAGGTTGTAAAAAAAAAAAATTTTTTTGAACGAGTTTACAACCTCTTTAACACATTAGTGCTATAATGACTCTTAAATATAGGGCCGTCCCTGACAGGGGCAATTTCCTGTATGAATCAGGGGTGTCGCCCAAGCCTGGAGCGGGTCTCTTCCCTCTAAATGCGGTCTTTGGATCTAAGAACTTATTTGTCAATTTTAAGGTGCTGATGATGGAAGATGAAAGTGTTTTCAACATACCTTTTATGACTGAGAGAATTGGATTTTCGTTTATCCCATATATAAATACAAGTCCAACACCGAGTTGATATACTACCTATACCCTATTATATTTCAGCAATTACTCCACCTGGGTAAGGTTGGCCTCTATTGATGTGGCTTTGTATCGCTCTTTTTTGCCATATGAAATAAAAGGGTCC
This sequence comes from Pelophylax lessonae, assembly GCF_965119305.1. Lineage (NCBI taxonomy): Eukaryota > Metazoa > Chordata > Amphibia > Anura > Ranidae > Pelophylax > Pelophylax lessonae. The sequence goes on along the minus strand of NC_138775.1, from coordinate 79,436,270 downwards.
TTTGTTAAGGGGACCTCATTTATATAATGAGCCCTTCATAATTTATGTTCCATTCTTTTGGCTCATGTAGATGTGGGTGTGTCCCCTCTTTTTGATGACAGTATCTTTCTTTTTTCCTGTCTATCCCTCTCAAACTTGCCCGATTTTTTGCTGATTAGATCAGTTCATTAACTCCACTATGCCAGATGTTAAAGGATGCGATGTCTACAAAAGAGGCTACTTCCTCTATTTTTAAGAAATACACGTATTTTCTCCAAATTCTTTTTCTTTGGGTTATTATAGATTTAAGGAGTAACTTGTCTGTAAATCTTCATCTAACCAAAAACACATTTTAGTCAGTCTTTAGCCTCTCAGTATTCGATCTACCTCAAGGTAATTCTCCACCAGTAAAATATCCCACCACTGGGTCATATTATATGGGTCATATATTCATTATATGATATATGTGGTCCTGAAGAAGCAGGGGCTCCCGCAAAATGTGTAGGACTACTAAATATTGAATTATTGAACAATTGAATGAAAGCTTTTTATTAGCTCTTCTATTATGCTCTGTACTGTCTAGTATACATAAATATCTTTTGATGTGTGTTTTTTTATAAATGTAAAAGGATTTGGTGTGATTTTAGTTCTCAAAGGCATATTTAACCACTTTCATACTGCAGTTCATCATATGACGTCCTGGGCTTTAAGCAGAGATGTATAAAGTACTAGAGACCCAGACTTGAGTAAAAGTACAAGTGCTCTATCAAAAAAGTGACTTGAGTAGAAGTTGAAGTGCTCTTTAAGCACCACACTTAAGTAGAAGTACTAAAGTATTCAACATTTTTTGTACTTAAGTATTGCAAGTAGTTTATTTTAAAATTTGCTACTCAAGTACCTCACAGTCCCTCCCCCAGCCAGGGCCCTGAAAGATCACTCCGCAGGCAGGTGTCTCTCCTCTCTCGCCACCACCACTTCACTTGCGGGAGGCGGGACTCGGGCCGAGCTGAGGGAGGGCAGAGGTGGCGAGGCTCTGCCCCTGAGCCATCGCATCGGGTCGGGGATTGGTCGTGACTTGTGAGTCTCAGAGACAATGAGACTCGAGTAAAAAAAATCAGCGGCGGTGTGAGTTTGGAATGGAATGATTCGTAACATTTTTATAATTGTAACGAGTAACTATGCAGCTCATAAAAAAAAATATCGGAATAAAAGTATTAAACTCATCGAAAATATGTAGTGAAGTAAAAGTGGAAGTAGGAGAAAAAAAGTATACTCTAATAAAGTACAGATACCGCCTTTTAGTACTTAAGTACAGTAGTGAAGTAGTTCTACTTCGTTACTATACATCTCTGGCTATAAGTGGGAATTGCCGCAGCCGCAGACATTATTCAGATATAATTTTTTTTAGCTGGCGATTCCCTGCACCGTAAGAACAATTATAGCAGCTGTTCAGCTGCTTGATCGTTCTTACAGGCAGTGGGAGGGGATAGCCCCCCCTCCCGCCGCCCTCCGGTGCTTCTAATGGCTTGCCCGTGCGATCGGCGAGTCGGAGAGGGAATCTGCCAGCAGCGGAAGTACAACATAGAGACTGCCGAGGACCAGATGGTCCCCGGCAGTCTCTATGACTCTTGGAGGAATAATGTCATGCCCGGCCTGGCAGCTGTCAAAACTGCCGTGATCTCGGCTGGATAGCCGAGATCGTTTTTTGTTTTTTTTTTTATTTCAGGCTTTCCAGCCTGTAGGAGAGATCTGAGGTCTTATTGACCCCAAATCTCTCCATAAAGAGGACTGGTCATGCACTATTCCTATTACAAGGGATGTTTACATTCCTTGTAATAGGAATAAAAGTGATAAAAAAATTAAAGGGAAAGTGTAAAAATAAAATATAAACATAAAATAAACAATTAAAAAAACAAAAATTTAAAGTGCCCCATGTACGTTGCAGACACATATGTAAACAAAGTTCAATCCACACATGTGAGGTATCGCCACAAACGTTACAGCGAGAGCAACGATTCTAGCCCAAAACTACCTCTGTAACTCTAAACTGGTAACCTGGAACATTTTTTTAATTGTTGCCTATGGAGATTTTTAGATACCGAAGTTTGGCATCATTCCACGAGTGTGCGCAATTTTAAAGCATGACATATTAGGTATCTATTTACTCAGTGTAACATCATATTTCCCATTATACAAAAAAATTGGGCTAACTTTAGTGTTTCATTTCTTTAAATTATTAAAGCTTTTTTTTTCCCCATAAAAAAAACGCGTTTGAAAAATGTCTACGCAAATACCGTGTGACATATAAAAGTTTCAATGACCACCATTTTATTCCCCAGGGCTTCTGCTAAAATATATAATATATATATATATATATATATATATATATATATATATATATATATAGTATATAATGTTTGGGGGTTCTGAGAAATTTTCTAGCAAAAAAATGATGATTTTTACATGTAGGAGTGGAGTGCCAGAAGTGGTTAAAGTCCCTTTTTCTACTTTTCTTTGGATTGATTTGTTATTTTTGGGGGGTTTTCTGGACATGTAAATTCAACTAAAATCTGCTTCATGGAATTCTTGGAGTGCTGACCATTCTTCTAAATACAGTATATCATTCCCATCATTAAGAGCATTTCCCTATATCTGTTTAATAAGTGCAAACAAAAACTTGTTGATAATGCCAGAGATCCCGTAAGCTTGTAACTACCTGTGTTCTCTGTCTGTGTTGCTTTGTGTTGAACTTCAGAAGAGTTCCTCTTCATGTTATGGAGAGGTGAAGAGGAGAAAGTAGAGCTAACTCAAAGTACAGAACCTTTCTCTGCAGCATAGTGGCAGGGAAGAGACTTTTCTATACAAGCTGTGACTGCTTTCCAAAGAAAATTAATTAGACTTTGCACACCTTTGATGGACCTGGACTATATTTAGCTGATTAAAACCGAAGTTCAGTTTTGCTTCAACTATACAAACCAATTACCAAACATGAGAAAGGTAGAGATGTTTCATGTCTTTGAAATGTAGTGATACTTCTGAACCTTGTTCAGCATCACATGCACACACTATTGTTCATTTGCTGAACGTAACCACAGATGACAGAGGTGGGTGGCCAGAAGAAACAAACAAAACAGACAAAATAAGACAAAAATCATTGCAAACCCGTATATGCTTGGTGGAGCACCGCTCCAAGCATGAAAGTTATAGCTCTGTTGTCCCACTCTGGATGGGCTACTGGTTTAGGTGCTAATCCAAGAAGCAGTGTAACTAATCATGAGTAGGGTTGAGCGAACACGGACTGTATTATTCGTGTTCGTACCGAATAATTGGATTTTTGTTACCCGAACACGGACCCGAAAACTTTACTGTATGTTCGTGTAAAAATCCGTGTTCGGTCATTTTATTTCTGGGTTTTGCATGCATTGGCGCGCTTTTCATGGCGGGCTTTCAACAGCCAATCAACAAGCGCTTAACTGGTGTGCCTAAGCCATCCCAGCCATGCCTACAAATGTATCAGTAGCTGTGATTGGCCGTCTGAAGCATGTGACCAAGTCTTTATAAGTTCGAGGCAGCGCCGCTGCGGCGTCATTCTGCTGTTTAGTTCAGGGAAAGAGCACACATCAACGTGCTGGCTGCTGATTAGGGACAGACAGGAAAAAAAAAACATTTGTGTCCGGGTAGAATTGAGGGACAGGTCGGAGTGTGTTAGGCAGGGCCAGTTGTAGGCATTTTAGGGCGAGGCTGCCGCTGATTTTTAGGGTCAGTGTGTGTCCGGATAGAATTGAGGGACAGGTCGGAGTGTGTTAGGCAGGGCGAGTTGTAGGCATTTTAGGGCGAGGCTGCTGCTGATTTTTAGGGTCAGTGTGTTCTACAAACTACAATCGATATTGCTGTGTGGGGTGGGGTTTGCAGTGACCGATCTACGATCTTATCAATCCTTTTAGGGAGAGAGTCTGCTGATTTTTAGGGTCAGTGTGTTCTACAAACTACAATCGATATTGCTGTGTGGGGTGGGGTTTGCAGTGACCGATCTACGATCTTATCAATCCTTTTAGGGAGAGAGTCTGCTGATTTTTAGGGTCAGTGTGTTCTACAAACTACAATCGATATTGCTGTGTGGGGTGGGGTTTGCAGTGACCGATCTACGATCTTATCAATCCTTTTAGGGAGAGAGTCTGCTGATTTTTAGGGTCAGTGTGTTCTACAAACTACAATCGATATTGCTGTGTGGGGTGGGATAGGAGATAGGCAGGTGTCAGTGGTCCACATCCATTTTGCTGTGTGTGGGGTGCAGTGAACACAATCTTTTTGGGTTGCAGTGAACACAATCTTTTTGGGGTGCAGTGAACACAATCTTTTTGGGGTGCAGTGAACACAATTTTTTGGGGTGCAGTGAACACAATCTTTTTTGCCCACTGAGGAGGAGGGAGAAAAGTATTTTTCTATCAGGCACTGTGTGCAGCGTTTTTCCTTCAGCTGTGCTGTGCTGACTGATCATACACTGCTGTGTTCAGTTCACATGTGCTAATATTGAGTGGTTTCAAAAATCATACACTTTTTTTCTATTCCACTATTCAATATACAGCCTTGGGTTAAAAAAATGAAATTGTGGCCTGCAGCAGAGCTGAATGATATTTGGGGTTTTTGGGGTTCATCTCATACTTCTGAAGATTTGAGGGTGCTGCCTGTTCCAAACTCCTCCTACTCCTCATCCAGCCTTTTAGGGGTACAAACAATAGTAATTGGGGCCTAGTGTGCTTCTGTACGTGTGAGATACATACACTTTTTTTGATCATATTTTCTATTCCGCAATTCAATAAAAACCTTTGGGGATCAGTTAAATTGCGGGATAGTCTGTGTTGGTACGTGTGAGATCCACCTTTCCAAGTTTTTGGGGTTCATCTCATACTTCTGAAGATTTGAGGGTGCTGCCTGTTCCAAACTCCTCCTACTCCTCATCCTGCCTTTAGGGGTACAAACAATAGTAATTGGGGCCTAGTGTGCTTCTGTACGTGTGAGATACATACACTTTTTTTGATCATATTTCCTATTCCGCTATTCAATAAAAACCTTTGGGGATCAATTAAATTGCAGGATAGTCTGTGTTGGTACGTGTGAGATCCACCTTTCCAAGTTTTTGGGGTTCATCTCATACTTCTGAAGATTTGAGGGTGCTGCCTGTTCCATACTCCTCCTACTCCTCATCCAGCCTTTTAGGGGTACAAACAATAGTAATTGGGGCCTAGTGTGCTTCTGTACGTGTGAGATACATACACTTTTTTTGATCATATTTCCTATTCCGCTATTCAATAAAAACCTTTGGGGATCAAATAAATTGCGGGATAGTCTGTGTTGGTACGTGTGAGATCCACCTTTCCAAGTTTTTGGGGTTCATCTCATACTTCTGAAGATTTGAGGGTGCTGCCTGTTCCATACTCCTCCTACTCCTCATCCAGCCTTTTAGGGGTACAAACAATAGTAATTGGGGCCTAGTGTGCTTCTGTACGTGTGAGATACATACACTTTTTTTGATCATATTTTCTATTCCACTATTCAATAAAAACCTTTGGGGATCAATTAAATTGCGGGATAGTCTGTGTTGGTACGTGTGAGATCCACCTTTCCAAGTTTTTGGGGTTCATCTCATACTTCTGAAGATTTGAGGGTGCTGCCTTTTCCATACTCCTCCTACTCCTCATCCAGCCTTTTAGGGGTACAAACAATAGTAATTGGGGCCTAGTGTGCTTCTGTACGTGTGAGATACATACACTTTTTTGATCATATTTCCTATTCCGCTATTCAATAAAAACCTTTGGGGATCAGTTAAATTGCGGGATAGTCTGTGTTGGTACGTGTGAGATACACCTTTCCAATTTTTGGGGCGCATCTCATACTGCCGAGGATTTGAGGGTGCTTCAGTCTGCCTCCTGCCTGTTCCGAACTCCTCCTACTCCTCATCCTGCCTTTAGGGTACAAAAAATTGTAATCGGGGCCTAGATTGTGTTTGTACGTGTGAGATACACCGTTTTGTAAAATTTCTCCTATTTCGCTATTCAATATACACCCTTTTGGAGTGTAAGACAATTAAATTACGGTATAGTCTGTATCGGTACGTGTGAGATACACCTTTTAAATTTGTTTGGCGCATCTCCTTACACCGCCAAGGATTGCAGGGCGCTTCAGTTTGCCTCCTGTTCCCAACTCCTCCTACTCCTCTTCCTCATCCTCCCTTTAGGGTACAAAAAATTTAAGTCGGGGCCTAGTCTGTGTTTGTACGTGTGAGATAAACCGTTTTTTTATCCTTTTTCCTATTCCGCTATTCAATATACACCCTTTAAAACATTAAATTGCGGCATAGTTTGCATATTTGACTGTCAGATACACCCGTGCGATACTGTTGTTGTTTTGTTCCGCTATTCAATAAACACCTTTCTAGGGCAAGATCATAAATTACAGAAATATGAGGAGACCGCCAAATAGGGTCCGTGGCCTGGGTCGTGGTGCTGCTGGTAGAGCTCCTGTTGCAAGGAGAGGACGTGGTCGATCTGTGCCAGCTACACGCACAAGTGAAACACCTTCCACAAGTGTGAGTAGGCGACAGAACCTGCAGCAGTATTTGGTAGGGCATAATGCGCCTCTAGACATGATGAAGTACAGGTGATAGTAGATTGGGTTGCTGACAGTGCCTCCAGTTCCTTCACATTGTCTCCCACCCAGTCTACTGCAGAAAGGTCAGAGTTGGCACCTGCAGCCAATGTCCAGTCTGAGCCCCAATCCATACAGCAGTCTCTTGTTCTTTTTGAGGACTCTGTCAGCAGGGTTTCCCAGGGCCATCCACCTAGCCCTGCCCCAGAAGTAGAAGAGATTGAGTGCAGCGATGCCCAACCAATTATTTCTCAAGATGAGTACATGCAAGGACCATCGCAGCACGTCTCCGATGATGACGAAACGCAGGTGCCAACTGCTGCGGCGTTCAGAATTGTGGAGACCGACAAGGATGGCAGGGGTGAAGACTGGGTGGAAGATGATGTGGAGGACGATGAGGTCCTCGACCCCACATGGAATGAACGTCATGCAGGTGACCTGAGTAGTTTGGAGGAAGAGGCGGTGGTCGCACAGAGCCACCAGCACAGCAGAAGAGGGAGCAGGGTGCAGAAGCGGAGCGGCCGTGCCCTAGACACTACACCCGCTACTGCCCAACGCAGCAAGGGAACGAGCGCACCAAAGTCAGCTCAAAGGAGTTCTCTAGCGTGGAAGTTCTTTAGAAAATGTGCTGATGACAGTACACGAGTGGTTTGCACCCTGTACAATCAGAGCCTGAAGCGAGGCATAAACCTTCTCAACCTGAGCACAACCTGCATGATCATGCATCTAAGTGCAAAGCACGAGCTGCAGTGGAGTAGACACCTTCAAAACCAAGAAACGTCTCTGGCTCATCCTGCTTCCTCTTCTGCTGCAGTCTCGGCCGCTCCAGCCACATCTGTAGTGATACCAGCACCTGCCACCCCGCAAACAGAGGATCTGTCAGCAACACCACACCAACCGTCTCCACAATGTCCCGTGGAAGCGTTCAGCTTTCCATCTCCCAAACACTTGAGAGGAAGAGGAAGTACCCCCCTACCCACCCGCGATCCCTGGCCATGAATGCCAGCATTTCAAAATTCTTGGCCTTTGAAATGCTGTCATTCCGTCTGGTGGAGACGCACAGTTTTAAAAACCTTATGTCGGTGGCTGTCCCACAGTACGTCGTGCCCAGCCGCCACTACTTTTCCAGGCAAGCCATCCCTTCCCTGCACAACCAAGTGGGGGAAAAAATCAGGTGTGCACTGCGCAACGCCATCTGTGGCAAGGTCCACCTAACTACAGATACGTGGACCAGTAAGCACGGTCAGGGGCGTTATATCTCCCTAACGGCACACTGGGTAAATGCAGTGGCGGATGGGCCTGAGGCGGATAGCAATTTGGCGCATGTCCTTCCACCACCGAGGATTGCAGGGCGCTTCAGTTTGCCTCCTGTTCCTAACTCCTCCTACTCCGCTTCCTCATCCTCTACCGCCTCCTCATCCGGACAGCGTAACATCTTCACCACCAACTTCAGCACGGCCAGGGGTAAACGACAGCAGGCAGTTTTAAAACTTGCCTGTTTGGGGGAAAAAACCACACACCGCGCAGGAGTTGTGGAGGAGCATGGAACAGCAGACAAATGAGTGGTTGCTGCCAGCGAGCCTCAAGCCCGGCCTGGTGGTGTGCGATAACGGCGAAATCTCATAGCAGCTCTGGGCCTAGCCGGTTTGACGCACATCCCTTGCCTGGCGCATGTGCTGAATTTGGTGGTGCAGAGGTTCCTTAAAAACGACCCCGATATGTCAGAGCTGCTGCAGAAAGTGCGGGCCGTCTGTGCGCACTTTTGGCGTTCTCACCCTGCTGCTGCTCGCCTGTCAGCGCTGCAGCGTAACTTCGGCCTTCCCGCTCACCGCCTCATATGTGACGTGCCCACAAGGTGGAACTCCACCTTGCACATGCTGCAAAGACTGTGCGAGCAGCAGCAGGCCATAGTAGAGTTTCAGCTGCAGCACGCACGCGTGAGTCGCTCTGCGGAACAGCACCACTTCACCACCAATAACTGGGCCTCCATGCGAGACCTGTGTGCCTTGTTGCGCTGTTTTGAGTACTCCACCAACATGGCCAGTGCCGATGACGCCGTTCTCAGCTTAACTATCCCACTTCTATGCCTCCTTGAAAAAACAATTCGGGCGATGGTGGAAGAGGATGTGGCACAGGATGAGGAGGAGGAGGAGGAGGAGGATGAAGAGGTAACATTTCCAAGGCTTTCAGGGCAGTCATTCGCAAGGGGCTCCGAGGGTGGGTTCCTGCACACACAAACGCCAGGGACACAATTGTCCAGCAGGGGCACAGTTCTGGAGGATGAGGAGGATGAGGAGGAGGAGCTGCAGGAGGAGATGGAACCATGTTCACAGCAGGGTGGCACCCAGGCCAGCTCATGGCCATCACTGGTGCGTGGCTGGGGGGATACAGAGGACACGGACGATACACCTCCCACAGAGGACAGCCTTTCGTTGCCTCCGGGCAGCCTGGCACACATGAGCGATTACATGCTGCAGTGTCTCCACAACGACCGCCGAGTTGCCCACATTCTAACTTGTGCTGATTACTGGGTGGCCACGCTGCTGGATCCCCGTTACAAGAACAACGTACCGTCCTTAATTCACTCACTGGAGCGCGATTGCAAGATGCGCGAGTACAAGCGCACGCTGGTAGACGCGATGCTGCTGGCATTCCCACCTGACAGCGGGGCCACAGTGGAAGCACAAGGCAGAGGAGGAGGAGGAGGAGGAGGAGGAAGAGGTCGCCAACGCAACCAGGGCACCGCCAGCACCTCAGAAGGCAGGGTTAGCATGGCCGAAATGTGGAAAAGCTTTGTCAGCACGCCACAACAAACAGCAGCACCAGCAGCTCATATGGAACGTCTTAGCAGGAGGCAGCATTTCACCAACATGGTGGAGCAGTATGTGTGCACACGCCTAGACGTACTGAATGAGGGGTCTGCCCCCTTCAACTTCTGGATCTCCAAGTTGGGCACATGGCCTGAGCTTGCCCTTTACGCCTTGGAGGTGCTGGCGTGCCCTGCAGCCAGTGTATTATCTGAACAGGTATTTAGCACGGCTGGGGGCATTATCACAGACAAGCGCAGCCGCCTGTCTAGAGACAATGTGGACAAGCTCACGTTCATTAAAATGAACCAGGCATGGATCCCACGGGACTTTTCCGTACCTTGTGCAGAATAGCGATGGATACCGACCTTACCCAGCCATTGTTCCATTTTTGCTCTTTCTCACTCTTTTGGGGTGTACCCTCATTTAAAATTTGTGAAAAGAAGCAGTGTTGGCTACCTCGTCCTCCTCAGGGCCAGATTAACGTAGGGGCTATTGGAGCTGCAGCTCCAGGCCCCTACCTTTATATAGGCCCCGGGTTGGTCATATTCACTGTTACCGCTCTTCTGTCACTTGTAAACACAGAAGTCTGGCTTCTATGCTCGCTTCCCCAGGCAGCTCCCTCAGAACCTCCCCACACAGCACGAAGGCCGGACAAGGAGGGACAGTTGCCGATGCATGGATGTGTTTATGGGCTTCAGAGACAGCATCCCATGTGGAATTAGGCATGCATGGCTGCACCCTTCCTCCTCTGGGTGCATGCCAAGGCACGGCCCTTAAGGCCCTTCAAAATCCTCAGCACCAAGCCCATGATGCTCTTAATCCGGCCCTGGTCCTCCTCCACCGCCGCTTCCACCTACACCGCCCATAGGTGTGCGCAGCCTATTGCATTATATTATATTAAATACACATGCATGTGTTTGCCTACATGTACATGGCCCCGATACATTACTCTCCCAGCTGGCAAAGAGAAATAGAGCAGAGCAGGTCCGAGGGAGATCTTTCCCATCTCCTCACTGGCAAACAGAGCGATAATGCTATGTGCCCTAGGTGATTAGGGTGTGCCCAGGTACACCCGGCACACCCTGTGCACACGCCTATGACACCGCCACATCCACCACTACCTCAACCTCCCTCCTACTCCATATGGGCCTCGTCCTTCAGAGATGAAGAACATTGTTTTATTTTTCTGGTTTTTTTTTGTTGTTTTAAGTTATTTCCCTATCCACATTTGTTTGCAGAGCACTTGCCATGCTCTTAACTACGTTTTGCTGCCATTTGCAGCAGTCTAGCCCTTTCCATTGGTGTTTTAGAGCCATTTTAGTGCCGAACACCCGCCGAACACGGACATCCAGGTGTCCGCTCAACTCTAATCATGAGTAAATGCTGCACAGCACATAGTTCCCTGGGGGCAGAGTTACACATGTCAGGAGGCGGGCCTATCAGGAGGAGCTGTGGCTGAGGCTGTTCTCTACCTTTCAACCACTCAAAGCTGTTTGTGGCATTCACTTACGATAAAATCATTATTATTTGTAAATTGTAAGGTTTGCTGCTGCCTGCTCCAACCAAGTGCCATTGGCTATAGTCAACTATAGAGTGATTATTCTGATTGAAGGAGAAATATTGGGATCTTTTATGAACTTGTATGGCCACCATTACACAGTTCTGGCTCCAATCTGTTTGTAACTTAATCATTCTGTTTTACACCCAACAACTGTACAATTCACATTTTAAATCTGATATTAATACATTGCCCAAACTCCCCTATTTAATTCTTAACTACTTGCCGACCGCTTACCGCATATATGCTCCGGCAGGGTGGCTTTCCCAGGCAAACTGAGGTATGGGTACGTCGGTCGCATTGGTGGCAGCTAGTGGGCTAGCGCGCGCTGCTGGCGGCGCACTCCTGCCCCTGATCGTCAGCGGGGAAGCCGATGCATGGGTCAGGTGGCTCCGATTGCTGCCTGACACCCACGATCGCTCCCCGCTGAGAAAGAAGCACGGTCGGCAGTTGTAAACACAGGTATTGTGCACAGTGCTCATGAGACACACGTCCTTCTTGTCTCGCCATCGCATTGCCATCATCTTACCCTTCTGCCAGGCAACCATTTCTCCAGTTTTTAGTTTTTTTTTGGCAAACATAGAAGACATGTCTCGTCGGTTAGGCCTAACGGTACCCTACGCGTCAGTTTTGTTTTGTAGCAAAACCTCATATAGTTCCGGGGACGTGTAGAAATTGTCCATGGTTACACAATATCCCTGGTTCAGCAATGGCTCCAGAAGTGTAAGGACAGATGATGTGGCCATCCCATAGCCTCTGTACCTGGGGTTGAACTTCGTGCCTTTATAGATGTACCCAGTGGATGACTCGCAGAGCATATGGGATTTGATGCCAAACTGCGCTCTTTTGGATGCAATTTACTGTATCCAGCTTAGGCGTCCCTTGTAGGCCATCAAACTTTCATCCACGCTGACATCCCTTTCTGGCGCGTAGGTCCGCTGGAAATTGGCCACAATAATTTGCCATACCTCCCAGATTTTTTTTAGTTTGGGCGCAGGATGCGTGGCCTCATCAAACTCGTCATTGTTTGTGAATTGGAAATACTTCATAATCAGGGGAAAGCGGTATTCAGACATGACAGTGCCAAAAAACGGAGTGGCCAGTAACTTGTTGGTGGTCCAGTACTGGAACAGTTTCCCCACCAACCCCTGAAGAATGATGAGTCCCAGAAACTGCCAGATGTCCTCTTTCCGCAGCGGTTCCCACTTTCTGCTTCTGGAAAACCTGGCATGCAGCGTAGCGGATTGCTGCTCTTGGTAGCGATTCGTCTCTGTGACAATTTTTTCAATTATCTCCTCAGTGAGGAGTAATTGCAGGTATGCCAGAGGGTTGTCACGCTCGCCATTTACCTTCAGGTGATCCAGTGAACGGGAATCTTGGAGGCGCTACCTGGTCTGCATCGCAGTCAATAGCGCACCAAGTGCGCACATCGCTGAGGTCAGGTGCAGGATCATCGCTGTTGTCACTTGCCAGATGTCAGTGTCAAATGACAAATCACCCCACGACTCGCCATCGCTCAGTTCTGCGAGCACCTCCGTGTTGCTGTTGCTGCCTCTGTCATTCAACTGGTCCAAAAGTGCTTTAGTAAAGTGGCACTTTTTTGATGCCATGTTATATATTTTTTTGGGCACAAATGACAGTATAATGGCAGGCAAGGAGCACTGTACTGTAACAAATGTCAGATCTGAAGTAATCTGAGGTAATACAGTGTAATCCTCTCAGATTACAATGTATCACCTCTTTTATTTATTTTTACACTTTTGAATTTCCCGCCCAGTTCCGCTCCCGTGCGCTGCCTCTGCTCGCAGGGAACGGAACCAGGAAGTCATCGCTGGATCGCCGGTACAAGGTAAGTGGACTACTCTGGCAGGTAAGGGGGCTCCGCTGGCACTCTGCAATGCTACCCCAAGCGTGACTCGGGGTTACCGCTCCGGACAGTAAAAATGAACCCCGAGTCATGCTCGGGATCACCGCCAAGGAGGCTAAGGGGGCAAATCCTTTCTGGTCTTAAAGTGGTTAATAAGTGTAATGAAGAGCTTTTTCATCTGTCATAAATTCCTCAATGATCTCAGTATCAAAATACTTAATATGAAAGGCAGACCACAAGCTTACTTCCTTCTCCATAGTTTACTAACTAAAGTATAATGTTTATCAGAACTCACAAATCAATCTAGACAGTTTAATTTGGCAGGAACCAGGACATTGCTGTTTATAAGTGCTCAAAGATCAAAAGTAAACCATTAGGTTATTTTTACACCAGAAAAAAATTGGAGAATAAGATGATGTTATGTGCTATTAAAATATTGATTGCTTAAAAGGAAAGCATGGGTGTTTTTTCCACCTTGATTCTGCGTAAAAAGAGTTTGTCTGTATATTTTCCTTTATACAAAGCCTGACAAGCTACTAATTAATAAATCTAGTGAGAGCTGCTGACACCTAACACAATCGCATATACTATTTATTACCAAAAGTATTGGGACGCCTGCCTTTACACGCCCGTGAACTTTCTGTAGTCCGTAGGGTTCAATATTGAGTTGACCCACCCTTTGCCGCTATAACAGCTTCAACTGTTCTGGGAAGGCTGTCCAAAAGGTTTAGGAGCATGTCTTTGGAAATGTTTGACCATTCTTCGAGAAGCACATTTGTGGACCTTGTTTTGTGCACTGGTGCGCAGTCACGTTGGAACAGGAAGCGGCCTTTCCCAGACTTGGGGAAATGAAATTGTCCAAAATGTCTTGGTATACTGACGTCTTAAGAGTTCCCTTAACGAATACTAAGGGACCAAGCCCAGCCCCTGAAAAACAACCCCACACTATAATCCCCCCTTCACCAAATAATTTGGACCAGTGCACAAAGAAAGGTCCATAAAGACATGGATGAGCAAGTTGGGAGTGGAAGAACTTGACTGACCTCTACCCGATAGAACACCTTTGGGATGAATTAGAGCGGAGACTGCAAGCCAGGCCTTCTGGTCCACATCAGTGCCTGACCTCACAAATGCACTTCTGGAAGAATGCTCAAACATCCCCATAGACACATTCTGAAACCTTGTGGACGACCTTCCCATAATAGTTGAAGCTGTTATAGCTGCAAAAGTTGAGCCAATTCAATACTGAACCCTACAGGCTAAGGCATCCCAATACTTTTGGTAATATAGTGCATATGTGTAACCTTAAAAAAACTAAATAGTGTGTTGCGTGATTAAATTAAACAATTTAAATGATGCACTTAATTAGGGTATCAAATCCACCGTGTAATAATCACAACATCTCTGTTCTGCCTCTCCAGTCTAAGCATTGAAAGTGTGATCTCTGTAACTTACAGTTGTGATGAGATAGTGATAACCCACGATCTTAGCTGAATTAACAGACAGTGACTTGATCCAAATGACACCTTAAAGATTTTGTGAAGTTTAATCCATAAACTGTGAGGATCTTACAACAATGAACATTGGATAGGTCAAAAGACCATAATGTGATCCACTACATGAGACATGAAGCTGAGATGCATTACTGGGAAAAATGAACAAAGGGGTTGAGCTATCTATACAAGATAAACTGAGCTAAGGGGAAGGGAGGAGCCAGGGGTGGGAGAATACATATAACATATAAAGGCATATCACAAAGCATGCGAAACATGACAATCTCCTATTAAATATTAGTAAAATCCTCCGCAATCACCTTGTGATACAAATAAACATATACTGTATGCCAATATATAAAAATAAAAAAATTAAGAATTATAAAAAAAACTTTATATACAGTATATATATATATATATATATATATATATATATATATATATATATATATATATATATATGTATCACACAACACAGTCTTTCAAATAAGTGCCTCCTCCACATGAAATTCTTTTGCTTTCATCTTGCTTCAGCGATTGCTCCAAAGCCGAGATACATGTCTATTAGAGTGCTTTTTGACTGCACCTGCAGTGGTACAAGAACTTTAATTCAGTGTTATCACTTCTCCATTTAAAAAAATAGAAAGCCAAACCAACACAGGGCATTTGCCAAGCTTCAGTAAAGCTTCAAAAAAGGATTACAAAAGCTTCAAAAACACATATTGAAGCACGATGAAGTGGTAGGCGCTCTAATGCATGTTAAAGTGGTAAAGTTAAAGAGGTTGTAAACCATACAAACATTTTTTTTTTTTTTTGACCTGAAAGAGAAACACATAATGAGCTAGTATGCATCGCATACTAGCTAATTATGAAATACTTACCTTAGAACGAGCCCCAGCCGTGCCGTCCGCTTACCTGTATGATGGGCGACATGTCCAGTCGCCTGTCTTCCAGGATCGCAGAATCCGGCCATCTGATTGGTCACGGCACGGGACTCTGAAGGAACGGCACCAGCGGCCGTTCCTTCAGAGCGCATGCACCAGTGACGTCACTGGCTGCATGTAAGGTAAATATCTCCTAAACGGTGCATGTTTAGGAGATATTTACAGTACCTATAGGTAAGCCTTATCATAGGCTTACCTATAGGTAAAAGTTACAGAGGAGGGTTTACTTCGTCTTTAACCACTTGCCGCCCGCCCGCCGTCAAATGTTGGCGGAGCGGTGCGACCATTGTTCTGGGCGGACGTCATATAACGTCCGCCCATTCAAGCAGGGCAGGCGCGCGATCGTGTGCGCGCCGCCCTGCACTGCCAGTGTCGGCGTGTCCCCGGGACACAGCCCGTCACCAGCAGGGGGGAAACAGCCAATGGGCATGGCTGTTTCCCACGTGATCGGCTGTGTTCCAATGACACAGCCGATCACAATAGCAAAGCCCGGAAGAAGACCGCGCATGCGCGATCGGGAGCACGCAGCGCGGTCATGTCAGTGGCGCTGTGTTCCTTGGGAACACAGCTAGTCACCGGCAGTAGTAAACAGTCACTGACAGTGGCTGTTTACTATGTAATATAAACACAGAGCAGTAACTCACTGTTACTAGCTCTTCTCCCCTCACACAGTTTCCAGTGTGAGGAGAGCAGAGCCAGAAACAGTGAGTTACTGCTCTGTACACCTGTCACAATGTAAAAGCACACAAATAAACTTGTCCCCACACAGTCCTCAGCCCCCCCCCCCAATTGCACCTGTCACCCAACAGTCACCTCATCAGTGCCCAGAAATTGTCACCCATAAGGCTACGTTCACATGTGAGCGTAGCGATCGCGGGCAGAATCACCGCGATTCTGCCCGCGATCTGGAAATCATTGCAAATCGCGGGACGCCTGTGCGTTGCCCGTGATTTGCAATAGCACCCCAAATGCTGTGCGATGTTGCTGCGATTTCCACCTGCCGAATTGCGGTAACATCGCGCAAACAACGCATGACGCCCAAAAAAGGTACAAGAGACCAACACTTGAGAAAAGAGCGCGCATGCTCCACATGAGCTTGGCGCATGCTCTGAAACGCGTTGTGTGCACCCTGACCTTGCTGACGTCACGGGGATGACGCTGAGTCCTAGCCTGCCACGAGAGCCGGTTCCGGAAGACAGTAGCCGGCGTCTTCCTGTCCTCCCACACCATCTACCGGATAGGATTCCTCCATCTCATCCTCACTCTCGGCATTGGCGCCATGGACAGCTCTCCTCCTAACTCTGCATTGAGCCGATTGTCTTCCACCTTCTTGTGAGTTATTATGTACATTTGTGTGCGTAGACTTTATTAAACATACTGCACTTAGAGGCGCTCCGTCCGTTTTTTCTTTTGCCTCATTCACAGACAGACTTCCTGTGTGGCAGAGCCGGCCCTTCGTGCAGTGTTTCATTCATTCCCCTGCTCACCATTCTCATGATTCACCCACCTTATGGACTCCATCTAATTCCTGCAAATTGTCATTAGGTAATTTGATATTATCATTTTATTGCATTATTGATTATTCGTTACATGCTCACATTGACCGTATCACACTGGACCAGAGCGCCAGCTAATCTTTTATTTTAAAGTGGATAAATGGACAACTTTGTGTAAAGTGCTACTTGGATGTTGGGCCTCTGTATGTGGCTAGGCTGTGTAAAAGTGTTACACATGTGGTATCGCCATACTCAGGAGGAATAGCAGAATGTATTTTGGGGTGCAATTTTTGCTATGTACATGCTATGTGTTAGAAATATTGCCTAAATAGACAGCTTTGTGTAAAAAAAAATGCGTTTTCATTTTCTTTCCACATTTTCCAAAAACTTGTGGGAAAAAATTACATATTCAAAAGACTCATTATGCCTCAAAAATTCTACGTTGGGGTGTTTGCTTTCCAAAATGGGGTCATTTTATGGGGGTTTCCATTGTCCTGGTGCTCCAGGGCCTTCAAAAGTGTGATAGGTTGTCAGGAAATTATATGTGAAATTTATGCTCCTAGAATGCCGGTCGGTGCTACTTGGATGTTAGGCCTCTGTATGTGGCCAGGCTGTGAAAAAGTCTCACACATGTGGTATCGCCATACTCAGGAGGAGTAGTAGAATGTGTTTTGGGGTGTAGTTGCAAGTATACATATGCTGTGTGAGAGAAATAACCTGTTAATACGTCAATTTGTAAAAAAAAAAAAATCTTCATTTTGCAAAGAGTTGTGGGAAAAAATTAAAACTTCAAAAAACTCACCATGCCCCTTATTAAATACCTTGGAATGTCTACTTTCCAAAAAAAGTTGGGTCATTTGGGGGGTATTTGTACTTTCCTGACTTTTTAGTGTCTCAAGAAATGAGA
The DNA here is from genome assembly GCF_965119305.1 of Pelophylax lessonae. Taxonomy (NCBI): domain Eukaryota; kingdom Metazoa; phylum Chordata; class Amphibia; order Anura; family Ranidae; genus Pelophylax; species Pelophylax lessonae. The sequence goes on along the minus strand of NC_138775.1, from coordinate 79,418,571 downwards.
TAGGCCTTCAGTACATCAGGTGTGATCAAGTGTGATAAATTTTCAATGATTAGCACCATAACTTGTGGACTCTATAACTTTCACAAATACCAAATAATATACACTTATTTGGGTTATTTTTTACCAAAGATAAGTAGCAGTATAAATTTTGGCCAAAATTTGTGAAGAAAAATGACTCATTTGCAAAATTTTATGACAGAAACAAAGAAAAATGTGTTTTTTCACAATATTTTCAGTCTTTTTTTATTTATAGCACAAAAAAATAAAAAACCCAGTAGTGATTAAATACCATCAAAAGAAAGCTCTATTTGTGTGAAAAAAAGGACACAATTTTTTTATGGGTACAGTGTTTCATGACTGAGTAATTGTCATTTAAAGCGTGAGAGCGCTGAAAGCTGAAAATCGGTCTGGGCAGGAAGGGGGTGAAAGTGCACTGTAGGCAAGTGGTTAAAGTCCAAATGAGCCCTAAGCCTGAGAAGTAAGCATTTACATGACTGCCGATCCCTTAATTCCCAGTCCACTCTGAGCACAGAGCAGTAACTGTCAGTCACCGCTCCCTGTTCTGCTGCTCTGCCTTCCAGTGCTCATCAGAACATGGGCAAGAGAGGGGGTGGGAGTAGCTGGCTCAGGCTCTTAGTGCTGAGAGGTTTAACCAGCTGCCAATCAGGCATCTGGATGGATCCCGACATAGTTGTCAGATCCTTCCAGAGCTTGGAGCTACTCTGTGACGTCACAGGAGAGTGTAAGTGCACTCCTGTGACCCACAAGAGAAGCATGGTCAAAATACTTTTAAAGTATAACTAAAACCAAAACTTTTTTTGCGTTTTGGATAGAGTGGAGAGTGATTGGAACACTTGTCAGTTTTTTTTTTTGCTATCTGAGCCCCGTTAGTGAGATTCACCCCCTATTTGTCCTGTTTACCATTATCACTGAAAGTGAAAGTAAAAGAAAACCCCTAGAAAAGTAATAAAGGGGAACTCTTCCAATGGGGATTCTAGTTCCGGCAACCTGGGGGTATCCAAGGAATTCCCTTAGTTTGCAGGGATTTCCTCACACTTCCTGTTTGGCTATGGGACAGGAAGTGAAGGTATATCTCCGCATTTGGACACAGATGGCGAAAAAAAAAATCTGACAGGGGTTATAACCCCCTCTAGCTCTATTCAAAATGAAGAGAAAAAAAAACGTTTTGCCTATAGTTCTACTTTAAGTTATGCTTTAAGAAGACTCTGTCAATTTAGCCTCTTATAATGACCCCTTCTTTCCTCAACCCCTCCCAAACCTACTATTACCTTACACGCACTCCACCGCTGCTCCATTGGTATCATAGTTTACACTGAGTTAATGGCTTCTTCTCTTTTACTACGTCACATTGTTTGAGCTTGGTGACTGGCTGCTCAGGTCTCAGCAATGGATTCTAGGAGGAGGTCACTTGTTTTCCTGTATGTGTAAGCACCAGGTATTTAATAGAGGCTCAAATCAAGTGTCAGGGGAACACAGTAGAGGAGTATCAGTAATTGGGGGTTGTTATTTTAGGGGACCTTACTGTATCACTGTGCCTAAATTAAGAAAGTAAAAGGGAAAGGACCAGCGCAACCTCCGTAGTATAGTAAACAGGGTTAGCAATTTTTATTAGTAATTAAAAACACGCTAAAAAAGGGGAAGCTTATGCAAAAAGCGGTTAAAGTCAAAGCTGCTGTCTCTGGAGCCCAGAGCCAATGTAGAATTCCCCTGCTTTGGCCGTGAGCAGGGGGAGAAGAGCACAGGCAGGAGGGAGCCGCTGCTGCAGGAAGACAACCTGACCAAGGATAGAGGCCAGAATTTAGATGGAGAGGATGGAGAGGATGCCTAACACCGCTGGGAGTGCGCTGGGAGTTAGGGATGCGTTTCAAAGCAAGCCGCTTCTTCTTCAGCCTATTCAATGAGGAAATTGACAGTTCTCTCTAACCACTTGAGGACTAGGCCTATTTCCGACACTTGTTGTTTACACATTAAAATCAGTCTTTTTTTCTAGAAAATTACTTAGAACCCCCAAACATTATATTAGCAGAGACCCTAGAGAAAAATATAGAGATTGTTGCAATACTTTATGTCACACCATATTTGCGCAGCAGTCTTACAAGCGAATCCCTTGCGGGTTCCCGCATCGCACTGACTCACAGGCAATTCACACTGCCACATGCGAACTGCTGGGAGCGTCAATACAAAGTTAACGACACCCCCAGATCAGTTCGCATATCGCAGTGTGAACTGTCCGTTGCATAGGTGTGAACACTCATGCGATCCGATTCTGGTGCAGACCAAAAAAAGGGTCCTGTGGGACTTTGGTCCGACTGCGATGCAAATTCAGCCATGCAATCTGAATGGCCAAATTCACATTACACAGACATCGCTTGTGATTTGCACAGCAGTGTGATGCTTATCACATGCGATGTCTGACATTGCATATGTGTGAACCGGCACTAATTCCTGATCTGGAAGGAGTTCTGATTCTGATTGTGTATTAATTTCCCCAAATTGTATGTTGCTTTGCTGACAGCCGTCTGCCCAATTTTTTTCTATAATGTAAATATAATATATAATGTTACGCCAAGTAAATAGATACCTAATGTAAACATCCTTTGTAATAGAAATAGGCAGGACCTCTTTAATGTTAGATCTGGAGTCAAAAAGACACTTAAAAGCAAAAAGAAAAAAAAAATTATTTTTTTTAAGTAAAAAAAAAAAAAAATTGAAAAATACAGGTCCTTTAAGGCCGTTGGGAGAAAGCGATGGATGATGTCGCTTCGGTCCTCCAAGGCCATAGAGTCCAGTAGGGTCCATCTTGACCTCACTTGGCTTCCTGCCCAGGACTGCAACGGCCCGGATCGTTTTCCCCGCTACCAACGGCTCAGTAAACCAGAAAAATGACCCGGAAGTGGCGGGAGGGGGGTGGGCACCCCTTGTAAACATCCTTTGAAATATAAATAAGCAGGACAGGTAATCTTTAATGCGAGATCTGGGGTCAAAAAGACCTCAGATCTCTCATTTACACTTAAAATCAAAAAAATAAAAATGTAATTTTACTTTTGCTAATAAAAAAAATTGTCCCTTGAAGCCCGTTGGGCGGAAGTGGCGTTTGATGTCGCTCTGATCCTCCAGGGGCATAGAGTTGGGGCCATCTTGCCCTCATTAAACTTCCTGCCCATCACTGCACAGAATTGTATCTTTTCCGCTGCTATGGATGGCTGCGGTAAACGGTAAAAGCAATGGGGAAGCAGCGGGAGGGGCACCTCCCCCGTGGCCCATAAAAGTAATCCCATGGCGAATCCGCCGCTGGGACCACTTTTATCAGATTTTGGATTGCCAGCTGTGTAATAAAATACCAGGGTTATGGCAGCCAGCTGCTGCCATAACCCCAGTATTGAACGTACAAACATAAATGCACAGTTGGTGGTCCGGAATTAGAACTGACGGGGGGGTTTCACCATCTATAACCAAAAAGCCAATGCTATCTGGTGAGCGCTACTTACCACATGGTGTAACACACTGGGAAGTGTACTTTATACATTTGGATGAAGATATCTGTATACCGTTTTTTCATGTATATGAGACTTAATTTTCACACTTTATTTACTATTTTTGAGCACTATATTTGGACTATATTTTAATGCTGTAAAATTGTTGAGGGTATCTTTATTTGTATGGTTGTATATTTATTTCTTATGGATTGCATTATTTACACAAGTCTATTATTAGGTTAGCGCTATTTTTTCAGTTGGTAAGATTTTTAAGGTGCATACTGTGAATTTTAAAAGGGCATCCTTCTGAATAATTCACATATAAAGTATAAAGATGTATTTCTGACACTTTTTTGTGGCTAGCACAGTGATTTTAATTTATTATTATACAACTTTAACTATCAGGCTTATCAGGAAGGCTGGCATTGCTGCTAATTGCAAGGCAGGGGCATAGCATTGTGAACCTACACCAGGAATGTGCTGTTAATGGTAGGATCTCGACGGAAGAAAATTCGCAATACATTTTCAAAAGATTATTTGCTTAAGAAATCTTTATAAAGCGAGGTGTGATGGGTTGATGTATATAATAACATCATGAAAGTATCGATATGTCTCTGGAAGAAGGCACTTTGCTTTCTAATCTTTACAAAATGTACTTTTGGAAAATTCAATGGACACCGTTTTATGCATTTAAATCAGGTCTACTTTTAAACAATAAAGAGAAAAGTCAGGACTTAATGGCTGTAAACCCCCAATTCACCATTAAGATTCACGTACACCTTCAATCTCTGCTTCATTCAAAGTCACTTAGCGGCAATCTCTCACTCCTTATTGATTAATTTATTGATGCTAAAGTATGATTAACCTAGGTATTCATCTTGACTAAAGCTTTTGAGGACTGTGGGAGCAATCAGAGAGAGGAACACAGCAGAGAAAACAAGAAACCAGACAAGTGATCATGGTGGTGAACTGGAATCATCAGTGCACGGTTAAAAATAGGCAAAACACATTAACCACTTAAGGACCGCCCACTGTACATATAATGTGGCCGGGCGGCCCTTAAGTGCAAAATCATGTACATGTATGTGATTTTGCTTTAAGGCTCTAGGGGGCACGCGTTTAGACACAGTGGGAGCCACCCTGCGCGATCGCCGCCGGCCTCCCGCGATTTTTATGGAGACTGAGAGAACGGCCGTCTGCCTATGTAAACAAGGTAGACGGCTGTTCTGTCAGACAGGAAGGGAGAGATTGTGTGTTCCTAGTAATCAGGAAAACCGATCTCTCTCTTAGGCCCCTTTCACACAGGCTTTCCGATCCGGTCCACCTGTCAATTTTTCAGGCAGACCTGATCGGATGCTCTATGCAGCCCTATGGAGCAGTGGATGTTAGCGGAGACATCTCTGCTGACACCAGCTGCTATCCAATCCGATCCGGTCCGTGAAATCCGAATGGATGGAAACCCTATTTTCCATCCGTCTCGAGGATCAGATAAGATTGGATGAAAATGGACTGGCAGTCCGTTATCATCCGATCTCCCATAGAAGAGAGCGGAAATCTGACAGCTCTGTCTCTGCACACAGAGCGGAGACGGAGCTGTCATCCGCCTGCTCAGAGCTGCTCATGTGAAAGGGGTCTTCATACAGACGTTTATTTCATCAGTTCAGTCAAGTTTTTTTGACATCAGTTTTTCTTCCTTTGCCATCTGGTAAACTACCTTCTGAGGACACAAGCTGCAATGTGTGCGGCAAGGCCGCTGCTTCACCTTGCCACTGAAGTGAAGATAGAAAGTATGATCCTGTTTAGGTTATTCTTCAGGGTCTAACATAGCACCTACCTTTCTCACTTGCTGTGTGTGCTGAACTCCTGTCCACTGACACTCCACTGGAGCGGTCCCCCTTCCTAGGCAGACCCCTGGAAAGCTTTCCGGTACACATGGACACTGTTTTTCCCAAGGTTGTTTCTGCCTCAAACTCCACTTGTCAGCTTCCTGGACCTCCTAGCTCAGCACCACACTCTTTGTTCACTAGGCCAACCGCCTGTGAATACCTTTCACAGCAAACAGGAGAAGAGACAGCCGTCACCCTCCTCCTGGGACCTGGCTTCCCACCCAAAGACACCCTGTCACATGTGCCCTTGGCTTTTATAACATATCCCAGGATGCATCACTGTTTGTGCCAACCCACTGAGATAGTTACAAAGCCAATGTGTCACTGGCTGGGTTTCCTCCACTCTCCAACAGGCTCAATTATTGGATACAGTGGGAACACTCCCTCAGCCCAGAAGAATCACACATGGACACATGCAACAGGCATAACTACTGATCAGGCTCCCCTGATAAGCAGATGGAGCAGACTATTATTTTCCTGCTGCTCCCCTGTTAAGCAGGCAGAGAAAACTATTCTCCTTCCTAGCACCTATCTAGCAGGGTGCTACATCTATTTAGCTGTTTTGCCTGAAGTTCATGTTTAATCAGCCTGAGTTTTTGTTGTTATTTTCTATTCATAGAGCAAAGGTAAATCATAGTTGAAGTTCACTACTTATAGGTACGTACACTGAACTTCAGATAAGCAAGTGAGGTGAAAAAAAAATTAACCTATGAGGACATGAAACAATTCAGATTTCCCTGTGTATGCAAGGCTTTACATTTACTTCATTAACTTTGGTCCCTTACAAGGAATATTACAATTTCATTATATCAACTGTTCTGGGCAAGATATTGTAATCAGTATCTTGTTAAAACAAATGTTCTTGCTGCTTTCATTTAGCAGTTGTGTTGAGACACTGGACAAAACAATGCTTCATTGACTTTTCATTTGTTTTGCAGATCATGAGAAGAATTCAGAACAGCTCATCTTCCATCTCTGACGCACCACATTAGGAGACGGAAACCATTGTGTCTCCAGCCTAATACGCTTGGGAATAATGCTGAATAACAACTTGAGTATAGCAAAGAATGTCACTGAAATCCACTCTGCAAGCTTAGGCCTGGTTCTAGGGACCATATCATTTTTTACAGTCATCATGAACATTCTAGTGCTGTATGCTGTGAAAACCGAGCGCAAACTTCATACGGTTGGAAACCTGTACATTGTCAGTTTGTCTATTGCAGATCTTATTGTAGGTGTGGCCGTTATGCCCCTTAACATTGTATATCTCATAAATCATGAGTGGATACTTGGAAGACCAGCATGCCTCTTTTGGTTGTCTATGGACTACGTTGCCAGCACAGCCTCCATCTTTAGCCTTTTTATTCTGTGTATTGATCGTTATCGTTCAATCCAGCAGCCGCTGCAATACTTAAAGTACCGTACAAAGACCCGAGCCTCTGCAATGATATCAGGAGCTTGGCTTTTGTCCTTAACTTGGGTTATCCCAATTTTGGGCTGGCACGTGTTTGCAAATGGTGGAGTTCGATCAGTACCAGAACATATGTGCGAAACAGAGTTCCACAAAGTGACTTGGTTTAAAGTTCTTACAGCCATATTAAATTTTTACATTCCATCTTTGCTAATGTTGTGGTTTTATGCCAAAATTTACAAGGCTGTAAGGGAACACTACAAACATCGACAGCTTATTAATGGTTCCTTCCAACTGTTTTATGGCAGTAAATTTGTTAGAAATGTGAAGGTGCTCAAAAAATCAAAAGATTGTGTAAGGCAGCAGTGTCCAAATGGAAATCTTATGGTTCCTGAGACAAACTTTCACAGTCATTATACTGCAGTTTCGGATGTTTTTACACAGCAAAAAACCTCTCGAGAACATTTCCAAATTGAAGAATTTGAAGGTCAACAGGGATATGAACCATGTGATAATAAGGTTGTTAAGTTGCACTGTTTTCCTCTTGCTATAATACAGGCCCATCCAGAGGAGTGCCGAAACTACGTCACAGTCAACAGAAAAAAACTGAAAGACCAGTGTCTAGATAACCTGGATGTGACAGACGTGTCTGAAGACCATACATTTGCTGAAGCAGGTTCTTGTATCTTAGAGGCAGGTCACGTGGAAGACAACAACACAGAAAATGCTGAAGGATCTGAACCCCAAGTTTCTGGGAACCTTAGTTATCTGAAACATACTTGGCAGAGGTTCCGCACACATTCCAAACAGAACATCCAAGGACTTCATATGAATAGGGAGAGAAAAGCGGCTAAGCAATTGGGTTTCATTATGGCAGCATTTATGTTGTGTTGGATCCCATACTTTGTTCTTTTTATGGTCATAGCATTTTGCCAAGACTGCTTTAACCACAATTTTCACATGTTTACTATTTGGCTAGGTTACATCAATTCAACACTGAACCCTCTAATCTATCCCTTGTGTAATGAGAATTTCAAAAAGACATTTAAAAAGATATTTCATGTTAAGTTAAACTGTGATGTTTGTAAAAAGGAAAAGTTTACAATGTGCAGCTATAAATGAACTTGAGGACAAATCAGAAAATACAGGATTTTAGTATTATCATTCAGTGTTTTACAGGAGATTTTCATTTTCAGAAACAAATGTAAATCACCTTCAAACAGGTAGTATTGTCCAGCAGCTATCTCCAACCAACTTCCAACCAACCCAATAAGAAGAACCAACTGCAACACTCTCACAGCACTTAAATCTGTCATGCATTTCATGAATAATTGCAACAAAAAACAAGACTCAGAAGTAAATTGATTTTTCAAAAAAGTCAGATTTCTTGTTAGAGTCAAATGCTTCAGGGGTCTTGAAATGGATTTCACTAATGATGGGAACTAAGACCATTTGGCATTACTCCTCTACTGAAGGTGTTTTCCTTTTTTTTTCTAGCAATGGAAAATTCATATGTCACTGTTTATAGACTGGAACGCTGTTTTACTCACTGTTTTATGTTCACTGTAAAAACCTTAATATTGTCTTAATATTGTTGAAATTTCATATGGACTACCTGAAGTAAGTTATTGTTGAGCAATTAAAAAAGTCAGTATCTGACATAACTCAGAGACATAGAATAAGTATTCCTAAGAAAAATTCCAACAGATTTGTAAAATATTTCATTGAAAGACAATGTTTAGTATATTGGTAAATGTGACCAGCTTGTGAAGTTTACACTTGTAAGTGTATAGGCATTGGCTTGAAACAGTTTGGACAAATTCTCTCCTATACATATATAGATGATTTTCAGGCTCCCTAATTACCAATAAGTAAAAAGATACAATTCTACTCATAATGCATGACATCAACTATTTAAGGTGGGTGTCTGCAACCTGTAGGTCGCCGATCTACGGGTAGATCATGGATAGGTAGTTCGCGGTCTGGGCTTTCTAACCTGCTATTACAGAGCATCAAACAGAGTGTAATGCAGAGACACTACTTGTAAAGTTGGAGCTGTAGTAGGGAGCAAGAGCCGAATAAGTCGATGCCTCCTCTGTAGTGCAGGCTCCTGTCCCATACGGAGTGATACAAACTGCACTCCATCTATTATCCTGGCTAGCGGTCTCCAGAGTGGTGCCAGCAGCAGGAAAGAAGAGATTGTCAGGTCAGTGTGAAGCAATACACTGGGCAAAATAGTATTTTTTTTCTGCATCAAAAACGCATGGAAAAAAGGTTTCCAATGGCATAGTTCACACCAGTGCTTGCAGTTCCAGTGCGGTCCAGCTCCAGAAAAAAAGTTAAAACATGCTGCATTTTTCCTGCACTGGACTGTACCGGAACGCTGTAAAATGCATTAAAAATGCACTGGGGTGTACCTAAACACACTGGAACACACATGTCCTTATTTAAGGTTAAGAAAAGCGGGGGAGGAACACATTGGACTGCATCAAAAATGCATCAAAAATGCTTCAAAAACGCACTAGAAACCATCAAAAACGTGCATGCAGAAAAGCATCTGGAATGCATCCGGACTGCATTTCTATGGTGTGAACTGTCCCTTGTTTATCTGGGCAAAAGAAAAAAAATGCATCTCAGCATTACATCTGCATTTCCCAAGTACAGAAAAATACTTTATTCTGTCAGAAATCCGGTGCGCCCAAAGCATTTTTTTGTAGATTGACAATGCTGCCTCTTCTGCACTGAAATCCCAACAGTGTAATCAGCCCCAAAGCCTCCCTTGCTGCACTACAGAACATCTGATCCTCCCCTCATCTCTATAACATGAGGGGTGGGTGTTCTGTAGTCCTTTAGGGGAGACCTTGGGGCTTAAAACAGAAAGTTAGAAGCTTGTTGGAGTTACTGAAGGTCAACAGACATATTCTATACATGCATATCTACATTTTTTTATTTTTATTTTTTCCAGACGTACACTTTAGCAAACTGCTGAAAAGATTATTTTCAAAAGGAGAAATTAGATTTTACTTTAGTTTAGCCACGTAAGTCAAAGAAAGGAATTCTGATTTTTTGTTTTCATACTCTGGTTGGAGACTTGCTTCAACATCATATAACAAAATGAGAAATAAAGAACAATCTAACTTAACTTTAATATTTAAGAATATATATTCTAAATAATATAAAACATGTTTTAAAATGTACAAATTGTTTTACAAAGCATTTTCTAAATGTATGTTAATTGTACTTTTATTTAAAATATATTACATGACCGAGAATGATGCCATATTGGTACGGCTGCTACTCCAGACAAACATAATCATCCTAAAGTGCACCTGTGCCCAGACTATTCACAAGCATTTACACATTATTAATAAGTAGTAAAAAATATATAACCACTTACGGACCGCCCATCGTGTATTTACATCTTTACTTTGATGTTAAATAACGGGGTTATGGCAGCAGATAGCTGCCATAACTTCGGTATTTTTGTAAATGTCAGGTGGTCAGCTTTAGCATAAAAGTGGTCCCAGTGGCAGATTCGCCGCAAGATCACTTTTATGGGCGGCAGGAGAGGTGCCTCACGTTTGTTTTCCCAGCTTACCGGAGCCGTCGGTAGTGGGGAAATTATTTCGTCCTCTCCCCCTCTCCCCCTCTAGGCAGGAAGTCGAGTGAGGGCAAGCAGGCCCCCACTCGACTCTATGGCCTTGGAGGACCAGAGCGACGTCATACATCGCTTCCTTCCAACGGCCTCAAAGGGCCTATTTTTCCATGATGAAATTAAATGTAAAATAAATAAGAAAATAAAAAAAATTAAAGCGCAACGTCGCTCTGAGCTCGCGCACATAAGCAAAGGCATACGCAAGTTGCATCCATATATGTAAACAGTGTTCAAACCACACATGTGAGGTATCGCTGCGATCGGTAGAGGGAGAGCAAAAGTTCTAGCCCTAGACCTCCTCTGTAACTCTAAACTGGTAACCTATAGAGATTTTTAAAGGGTCGCCTATGGAGATATTTAAGTACCAATGTTTGTCGCTGTTCCACGAGCATGCCCAATTTTAAAGCATGACATGTTGAGTATCTATTTACTCAGCCTAACATTATCTTTTACATTATAGAAAAAAATGGGCTTTTTTTAAATGCAGTGAAATTATTTTTTTACAAAAAATTGAGTTTGAAAGACCGCTGCGCAAATACCGCATGACAAAAAATATTGCAAAGCGACTGCCATTTTATTCTCCAGAGTCTTTGCTAAAAAAAATATATATATATATATATATATATATATATATATATATATATATATATATAATGTTTGGGGGTTCTTAGTAATTTTCTTAGCAAAAAATACTGATTTAACTTGTAAACAAGTGTCAGAAATAGACCCAGTCCTTAAGTGGTTAACCAATTACCGACCGCCAAACTGGGAAATTACATCATGACTTTGATGTTTAATAATGGAGTTATTACTGCAGCTAGATGCCATAACCCCAGAATTAATTTTTCTCTCAGGCACAGGTCTTTCTGATAAAAGTGATTCGAGCAGTGGGTTCACCGCTTGATCACTTTTAGAAGCGGAGGGAGGGGTCACGACTTAGCTGGCTGATTGGCAGCTCCAGGAACTGATGCGGCGCTGGCGGCAGCTGGTCACAGAGATGAGTGAAGGAAAGATGGCCTCCGCTCATGTCCTGACTCACTTACAGGGCCATAAACGTTATCTCCAGAGATATATAGGGCTTGTAGGACCTGAGGACCTTTTTATCCCTTGTATCAATTCAGACAGTTTAACTCGGCAAATAAACTCACGTTGAGGAGACAGACGATGAAGCCTTTTGAATGTTCCATTTAATAAAGGATACTCATAGGTAGAAAAATGTTGATGTTGTAAGCCACATGGAAAGATGTCTACACCATGACAGGATACAGTGGAATGATTCTATAGAGAAGGAAGGGGAGGGGATATAAAGAAGTACAGTGAGAGAAAGAGTTCAGCTTAGACAGGAGGGACACAGCTCAAAGACAAAGAGCAACGATAAACCAAGTTATGATCACAGAGAAACAATAATAAATCACATAGTGTAAAACAACAGCTCATCTCTATTGCCTAGGACAGTGATGGCGAACCTTGGCACCCCAGATGTTTTGGAACTACATTTCCCATGATGCTCATGCACTCTGCAGTGTAGTTGACCATCATGGGAAATGTAGTCCCAAAAAAAATCTGGGGTGCCAAGATTTGCCATCACTGGCCTAGGAGAACCGGAGCAACATTATGATTTAACAAGACCTTTTATTTTTAAGCCAAAAGATCTCTTTTTTATTTTGATCTTTTGCTTTTAAAGAAGGAGGAGAGATTAGGGATCATATAGACCAGAGATCTCTCCATAAAGAGGACCTGTCATGCTGTATTGTTATCGCAAGGGATGTTTACATTTCTTGCAACAGCAATAAAAGTGATGAAAATATTTTAATAAAGGGACAGTGTAAAAATAAAATATTATAAAATAAATATTAATTTTAAAAAATTGTTCCCGTCCCCGTTCTCGCGCGCAGGGGTTAACACATATGTAGGTCTTGCCCACGTATGTAAACTTGTTTGCACCACACATGTGAGGTATTGCCGTAAATAATTCTGGCACTAGACCTTCTCTGTAACTTCAAACTGGTAACCTGTAGAAATATTTAAAGCATTGCCAATAAAGATTTTTAGGTACTGCAGTTTGGCGCCATTCCACAAGTGTGCGCAAATTTAAAACATGACATTTTAGGTATCTATTCACTCAGTGTAACATAATCTTTCATATTTTACAAAACAATTGGGGTATATATTGTGTTTTTTAATTCATTAAGTGTATCTTTTCTAAAACAATTGCATTTGAAAAACCACTGCACAAAAACCATGTGACATAAAAAATTCCAACTACTGCCATTTTGTTTTCTAGGGCCTCTACTAAAAAAAATATATATTGTTTGAGGGTTCTAAGTAATTTTCTACAAAAAAATACAGATTTTTACTTGTAAACAGAGTTACATGTTCTCACTCACGTAGCATAACTTGCTTATCTGTTTTAGATGTTCTGTTCTGGAAATTTCAGCACTGTAAAATCCTACTAATTCTCTTTGTTTATAAGGGGGCTGGGCCGTTATGTTTCCCTGTGCAGGCAGATCTTCAATGCCAGTTGTAAACTAGATTTAAACACTGCCTGCCCCAACAAAGGATTAAAGGTTTAGAAACTGGGCAGGCTTCCAAGATTCTGCTTCCATAGAAAGTAAAGGGGAGAAGAGCTGTCATTTCAGCTCTCTGTTGTAAAGGCTGTGGGTCCATGCACACTGGGCTTAAAAAAATGCAGAAAATTACAGAAAAAAAAAACATTCATATAGAGCCTTTTTGTACAGGTGTTTATGAGTGTTTAGTGTTTTCTGCCAGAAAACTCCTTTAAAAAATGCAAGCCAGAAGGGTTCTTCTTTTCTGCCTCTAAACGTTGAACTGAAACTATGCCTCCAAGCGTCCTAATGTGCATGGACACAGGATAACATTGAGCTGCTTCTACAGGCAAACTGCAAAACTCCTTAAGAAGCAGAATTTTTTAAGTCCAGTTTTCATGGAACCTAAAGATACTCCATAATGCATATAGCTACAGAGGTCAGTTGGGCTTCCTTAAAAATATTATCACAGCTTGTTCAGAATAAATGAATAACTTAAAGTGCATAGTCTGAGGACAGGTTCATTTTAAACTAAAACTGTGTTTTGCCCATGTAAGACAAAATCATCAGGTTCACTTTAATGCTCCCCTTATCCAGCAGCATGTTTTTACCTTCTTTTGCTTCTCTGCTAAGATTTGCAGCTTACACAAGGTTTAAAAGTGTCTCCCCACCTCCATGTGATATCGTTATTCCAATCACCAAGCACAATAACTGTCACATAAGTGAAAAATGAGTATGTAGTGCAGAGAAGGGGAGCAAAGAAAACCTAATGCTTTTACCTGCACAATATGCTTGAGCAATTTTACTGCAAATCCAATCAACAAGTGGTTATCAACACTTGACCCACTATTCGACAAACACTGCAACAATGCAAGTCATAAAGTTTACTTAGAATTGAATTATCTGCAATCCACAGAGACAAAAGTTATACCATGGCCATATAGCACAGAGTTCCATATATTGGGGATGGGTGTGTGGTAGCTGTAAAGGCAAAATTCACTGGGATCTGCAGTGTATCTATTTTGGAACATCTCCTGCGCATCAGGGGCGTAACTACAGGGGTTGCAGGGGTTGCAATTGCAACCCGGCCCCATGCTCCAGGGGGCCCATGCAGCTCCCCTGTACACCTGGATAGGAGGGGCAGCAGGGGCAGCATGTAGAGGAATCACTGTCCTCCTTTTTCCTCCTGTAGCTGCAGGAGGAAAATGGAGGAGATTGGTTACTCTGTATGCTGCCCCACCACTCCTCCTATCCACTTCACTTGTGTTCTGCTATTTTTGGGCCCCTGTGTGCTTCCCTGGTCCCCCGCCCCTACTGTGCTCCCTCCCCTCTCCTGCTGGCTGCTGAAGGGGATGGTTCACAATAGATAACCAGGAAGGGGTCGGTAAATATGTAATCTACCAGCTCCTTCCTTTTATGAATGGACAGAGTCATAGTCAGTGACATTGTAAAAAAATAAAATAAAATGATAAAAAATAATACAATTAAAATACCAAAAAATAATAACTACTGACACCAGTGGGTGAACTTCCAGGATCGCAAAGGTCAAATCTGCGACCGGGGCCCTGGCATTCCACCACCATTGGGAGGCCCCAAGATGGCAGGAAGGGGGCCCAGTGCAGAACTTGTGAAAGGGCCCCGAAATGAGAGTAAAGGGCCCCAGGATCAGTGGGAAGAGCCCCAGGCTTGAAGGGAAGGGCCCCGGCCAGGGGTCCGGGGAGCCCTTCATGGTTTCTTGCACCAGGGCCCTGAAGGTTCTAGTTACGCCTCTGCTGCGCATCTCAAATTTGTTAATGTATTCTAGATCAACAGTTTACCAGCAGAAAATAATGGTGTAGGTTGGGGCTATTAAGCTATATCTGGATAAAAAAAAGTATATCTGAAGCCCTGGGCAAGTAGAATGTTTTGCCTGTTTGAATTTTAAAGCTCCTTTTTTACATTTGCCTGAATTGTACCTTGTAGGTGCTCTTTTATTCACAAAGTGCTTTCAGTAATTTTTTTACATCCCATGTGTGGCCACCATTTATCATTATGTGATAGTCAAGCAGATACCTTAGCATCTATATTATAACAGTATCACTTATCTGCTTTTTTTTAAAGTTGTATTGTCAATCTGCATGGTATTGTGTAGGGGATGATGAATAAAGACACCTTGTCAGAGTGCCAGATACCTGGTTTACCTTTTAGCTGTTCTATCAATGCAAACATTTTGAAGGACCTCAACAAACCATTATCAGATGATGTAACTAATGCTAAAGAAATGGAACCCCTTTTTAATAAAATGTTCAAGCTAAGTATACTTTTCAGCAATATGAAATCAGGCTCCTCTGATTACACATGCCTATGTTTTTTAAATGTATGGTAGTGTAAGAACAGTACCCACCAGTAGTGCTTGTCTATAGACTACGTCTTCTGGGATTTTTAACGTTGGAGCCAAAATAAGGAACAGGTAGAGGGTGAAACATTGGATGTGAACTTAGGCAGTACATTATAAGTGTGTATACATATGACTCACATATGCTTCCTACAGCACTGCCCTCTCAGTACTACTGTTAGTGACTGAGCATAACAATTCAAATCTGTAAAGAAAAGCGCACGCAACCTCGGGCAATAACGCTTTAATAAAGGACAATAAAACAGTACATTGGAATTGCACTCACACTTTTCCTTTAAGACAATCGCTTTACAGCATTCCAACAGGAGCTACTCGCTCCTCCCGTCCCTCCAGATGGTGACTCTGCGGTCTCCTCATCCGCGGCTGCCACCGCTGTATCCCCGCTCTCCTTCACTTCCTGTGTTGCCTGGTCACCGGATGCCGGTTCTAGTGCGCCTGCACACTATACCAACGTGATCTACAGCGCCTCAGGAGAGCCTCAGCCAAAGCCGGAGCCACAAGTTGTACGGAGCTGCGAGGTGGGGGATTCAAGACACGGGTGCACTGCCTCTGCTGTTACTATGGACAACGCGTTTCGGAGGCTGAGCCTCCTTCCTCAGGTCCCCTGAGGAAGGAGGCTCAGCCTCCGAAACGCGTTGTCCATAGTAACAGCAGAGGCAGTGCACCCGTGTCTTGAATCCCCCACCTCGCAGCTCCGTACAACTTGTGGCTCCGGCTTTGGCTGAGGCTCTCCTGAGGCGCTGTAGATCACGTTGGTATAGTGTGCAGGCGCACTAGAACCGGCATCCGGTGACCAGGCAACACAGGAAGTGAAGGAGAGCGGGGATACAGCGGTGGCAGCCGCGGATGAGGAGACCGCAGAGTCACCATCTGGAGGGACGGGAGGAGCGAGTAGCTCCTGTTGGAATGCTGTAAAGCGATTGTCTTAAAGGAAAAGTGTGAGTGCAATTCCAATGTACTGTTTTATTGTCCTTTATTAAAGCGTTATTGCCCGAGGTTGCGTGCGCTTTTCTTTACAGATTTGAATTGTTTTGATCCGCCCCCCCCCCCCCCCAGTGGAGTGAGAGAGGAGCAGCAGCAACCAGGACATTTCAGCCAAAAAAAACATACAAACAAAGGAGGTGAATACATGGACAGCGCCATGGGCTGGTGAAGTACTCCTCTTTGTACTTGTTGCATATCAGCATGTGCAGGATCTGTCCTTTTTGATAGTGACTGAGCATGCAGTTCTTGTACCCATTTCCGTGTAAGGTTCCACATCTACACAAGAACACTACAATACTTTCTCCTGAACTCTAGAGACCCAAAGGTGTGTATTCATGGCAGATGTGGTTGGAGAAAACATTAAAAAGAGGTCATCTGCCAAGAACATTCAGGAAAACAAGAATTTTACACTTAGATATAGATAGCAAGATACGAGTGCAAGAAAAAATACGGTGTATAAAATATAATACCTGAAAGGAACTAAAGGAAATCAAATTATAATACAACAGTTAGGTTATGAGTTTGCCATACAAAGAGAGCAAAAACAAGTACAAAAACTTTCAACTACCCTTTTACTATGGTATGAGTAAGTAGGAGGCTTACACCTCAAGGATAATATTTAAGGTATATCTAAAGCAAGAGATAGGTTTCAACAGCATGGGAAAGGGTTAAACCCCTCTCAGATTTGTTTTTGCCATCTGTGACCTATTATGGTGATTTCACTTCACTTCCTGTTTGGTTGACACAACAAAAATCTATTCAAATTTAAGAAAAACCTACCTTAGAGAGTTGTCACTGAAGCAAGTATCCTATTGGAAAAATTTCTCTCTAGTCCACTGATTCCATTAACCACTTAACCCCCCGGAACATTTTACCCCCTTCCTGACCAGGGGGTATTTTGCGATTCGGCACTGCGTGACTTTAACGGACAATTGCGCGGTCGTGCGAAGCTGTACCTAAACGAATTTGACGTCCTTTTTTTCCCACAAACAGAGCTTTCTTTTGGTGGTATTTGATCACCTGTGCAATTTTTTGATCTTGCGCTATAAACAAAAAAAGAGCGTCAATTTTGCAAAAATAACAATATTTTTCACAATTTTTTATATGAAATTCCCAAAAAAAATTTAAAAATCAAAATTTTTTAACATTTTCAAACACTTTGTTTTATGCTACATATGTTTGCGCAAAAGTTATCGCGTTTACTAACAAAGGGAAAGATTTTTGTCATTTTTGTTGTTTTTTTTTTTAACGTGTAATGGCGGCGATCTGCAATTTTTTTGCGGTACTGCGACATTGCGGCGGACAGATCAGACCCTTGACTGACATTTTTGACACTTTTGGGGTTACCAGTGACATGTCTACAGTAATCAGTGCTATACATATGCACTGTTACTGTAAAATGACACTGGTAGTGAAGGGGTTAACTTTTTTTGAGAGGGAGGGGTGGTGTGTGTCCCTAGGGGCGTGATTCTAACTGTGATTGGCTGTGGCTTGAGCTGTAGGAACAGTGATCAACGGTCCTACATAGTAGAACCGTATGATCACTATTTCTACACAGGGGAGAATGACAGGCGGCTTATTTACATCAGCCGCCTGCCTTTCTCCCTCTCCACCCGCCGGTCACACGCGCGGGGGAGTCCGTGACCGCGCGGGAGCGCGCCTCTGGCGGCGCGCGCTCGCTCCCCAGAGCCTCACAGGCTAGTGACGTACGGTACATCACTTTGCCTGTGTGGGGCAAGTGGTTAAAATGGTCACCAGGATAAACAGATATCCCAGTGGGGACATAAACCTCATTAAAACCTGACAGGGTTGCTAAACATTCTCTACTTTCCCCAAAACATTTTGGTTGTTAGATACAGCTCAAGAAACAGTTCACCTTTAACAGTTACACAGATTGTATGGTTATAACAGCAAAGTCAGCACAGAGCCTAGTTAAAATGATGAAACGTGGTTTAGATATCTAGTCTACAAATTAACAGTTTAAAGAGTGAATATATGATAGAAAAACAACATTGATGGCCAGCACCATATTAAGACAATATGCTGTCCTAGACACTTCAGCAAACCATATATGGAGCTACTTTTCATCTGTAAAGATTATCAGACAAGAGAAAGTAGAGTGTTTAAGGCTTCCGAAACAATACAAAGCCTTTAGACTCCTCTACCTATATACCCCCTAGTTCCTTTGCTAAATTTAGCCACTTATGTCCAGAGGAGAGCAATGGAGGGAGACTAAATAGGTAGCACATTGTGTCAATTTTAATGTTTTTAGGCTTGATACTCTTTCTTTTAACCTTTCCGCCTTAAGCACTGGCCCATGATTTGATGGGCCCAAGTACCAAGTTCAGAAACTTCCATAAAATGTAGTCTGTCAGGTACCTGGGGAATATTATAATAAAATGTAAAGATATACAGGCAGAGATAAAATTCACAATATATGAAGCAAATGTCTGCTACATTGTGCTATGTGATATGCTACAATCAAATCTATATTTGGAACATCAAAATTGCTATTTAAAAAATGCTGCTTATTCCAGTTCTTACAAAAATGTAAAAAAAACTGGTGAGGCATTCGGGAAATACATTTTTACAGAGAATGGCTGGTCCCAAGCTGAAAAATTGGGAGATAAAGAAAGGACTAATGAGGAATTCAGGACAATGTACTTGTGCAATGGAACTAGAAATTGTTGGTGAAATTAGGGTGAAAAACTGGTTGCAACATCTAGTAAGAAGGGATGAAAGTCTTCAAACCATATCTTTTTTTAGAAAGGGAGAATACAAGAAAATAGCATAGGAAATAAATAATGATGTAAAACGTTTGATAGTGAAAGGATAAGATAAAAAGCAGCAAACAAGAAAAAATGTAAAACAATCTAAGGTGAGGCAAAATCTCTGCTCCATGGTTGTAACGTGGAGTAAGGAAGAAAAGTAAATGTTGCAGGACAAGTGACTAAGAAATTGATTCTCAGTGTCACATGCTGTTTCTTCAGTTTTACAAATTAGTGAGTCACTCATTTCATGCCTAAATTTGTGGAAAAGCCACATAAGAGCTATTGAGACAGTGGACTGCCCCCTTTTCATAATATCATTTACAGAGCTTTGTTCTAAAATTTCTTAGGGTAAATAATAGAAGTGTACATTTTACCATTTATATAATAACCTTAATATTTATATATTATATTATATGATATTATTTGGGATTTAAAGATCTGTGTGTATAATGCTACTAGCTAACTTGCACTTTAATGGCTTTCCACCCACTTCTATTTATCAGCTAAGACCATTACATCAGATTTTCAGGGCTATCAGTGTCACATCAGAAAAAAGAAAATATTGAGCCACCTGGCTAATTTTGGTCCACTAAGAATGTTGGTCTATCTCGACACAAATCCAAACGTTATCTCTGTCAGTTGAGGGCCTGGTTAGGACAAAGGTCTTGGAGGCCAGCAGAACCAAATACAAACAGACCTAGTGTGTCTGTACACACTTGCTGCTCCCTGCAGGAGGACTCTCCTGGTGAGGGAGGAGCACTGGCTTGCTAGGCAGTTTCATAGGTTCACCCCCCATCTGACTCCCATGAGTCCTACACCTGAACAGGCACCCCTTCACTGCTGAATCATCGATGAACTATCTTTTAAGATAGTGGCAGATCATCTATCATATTACCCCTTCTGTATCGACCTGGGGGTTTGAACACACAAATACCCCAACCAATGGCCAGTGGCCCCAGTTTTAGAACTTTTTGTGTGGTCTGCATCTTTCAAACCCTGAGGTCTCCTGACTTTTCCTTGTCCTACCCCCACCAACATAGGCCCACCCACTACAGGATCTATATTGCCTTTCATTGTGAGAAAAATTCCCCTCTGACCACAGTCTGATACAAGGAAAAATATTTTTTCTCGTATACGAGGAGACAAGTACAGGAGATTGTCAGATATTCACCCACTGGTTCTAGCCTTCTGTGACCCGTGGAATAGGGCTCCATACACAGTAGCTAGCCTGGTTGGCTAATATCTGAGATTTGTCTGATTTCTTAAAGCTTATCTATACCTTTATACGTATACAGTTAAAACATCCTGACTTAACCCTCCTCCCCGAGTACAATGATTGGAATGTCCCTTTTTATTGTAATTTCCTTAAGGGGAAGGGGGTTTCATCTTACAAACTCTGGAATCTAGCCATTATTACCATTACCATATATATGTATATATATACACCATTAAATATATATTACCATTTTGAGATCAATTTCAGGTTAACACAAAGTTTTGCAAATTCTACTTTGCCCTCACTTTCAAAGGGATAGTGCAGCCTGAATGCTGCATGCAATATTTAACTACTTCCAGCCCGCTCTATAGCCGAAGTACGGCTACAGCGCGGGCTCTAATTTCCGGGAGGCCGTCTTTATACGGGCTCCCAGTAACAGGCTCCCCGCGTATTCCCGCGAGCGCGCATCAGGGAAAATCTGTGTCGGCCGTGTCCCTTGGACACAGCCAATCACAGATCATGGTGAATGGCTAATCACAGCGGCCATTTACCACGTGATCGGACTGTGCAATGAGAGATGATCTCATATGTAAACATATGAGATCATCTCTCATCGCCAGCTCTCTTCCTCACACGGAGACTGCAGTGTGAGGAAGAGGAGAGCCCGATCACCGGTAAAGGAATGTAATCAAGGCACTGATCACCAGTGCCCTGATTACAGAAGAGGGGAAAAAAATGCCACAACTGCCCACAGTGCCCGCCATCAGTGCCCCATCAGTGCCCACAGTCAGTGTCCATAAGAAAAAGAGAGAGAGCGCTCTAAGTGCAGACAGTCTTTATTAATAACAAGGCATAGGTAATATAAACTCACTAGAAACCAAAGTCATCGAGCTGTGTCAAGTCATGGACATCAGGAATTCCTCTGGGAGGTGCCATCCACTCGTGTGCAGCAGTTCAGAAGCTTGATCGCTGATCAGAGGAGAAAAGGAAGCCGGCTACCTCCTCCAGCAGTCGGCGGTCAGCGTCTAAGGCAGCGGCTGCGATGTGCGGTGGAAGCTGGAACGCGGCCTCGTCACCAGGGAATGTATGGTGTGTGGAATATGCACGGTATGCACGACGCGTTTCTGAGCATGCGCTGGGTCACGTACGGCCCTGCGCGCTCTTTCTTCAGGTGCTGTCGCACATCGCAGCCGCTGCCTTAGACGCTGACCGCCGACTGCTGGAGGAGGTAGCCGGCTTCCTTTTCTCCTCTGATCAGCGATCAAGCTTCTGAACTGCTGCACACGAGTGGATGGCACCTCCCAGAGGAATTCCTGATGTCCATGACTTGACACAGCTCAATGACTTTGGTTTCTAGTGAGTTTATATTACCTATGCCTTGTTATTAATAAAGACTGTCTGCACTTAGAGCGCTCTCTCTCTTTTTCTTTTGTTTAGTTCAGAACTCCTCTTGTCTGTGGAGAGCAGCTCGGTGCCTTGGACATTTTCCATCAGGACTCTGTCATTCATCAATTTATGGTATTTTTTTCATCTCCGTTTTTTCATATGCGTTTTTTCATCTGCGTTTTTTTTTTTTTTGCAGTTTTTTTTGCAGTTTCTATTCCCCATGTTCTCTTCCCTTCCCCTCCCCCACCCATTCTAACCCATTTACTCTTCATGTGCTGGAGGTTTTGTTAGCGCTCCTACATTGTTGTTGTTTTTTACAGTCAGTGTCCATAGTGCTGCCAGTCAGTGCCCATCAGTGCCTGCTCATCTAGGCACTGATGGGCACTGACTAGCAGCACTATGGGCACTGAGTGTGGGCACTGATGGTGCTGCCCATCAGTGCTGATCAGTGCCACCCGTCAGTATCCATCAGTGCCACACATCAGTGTCACCCATCACTGCCCATCAGTGCCGCCTCTCAGTGCCCATCAGTGCTGCCCATCAGTGCCACCTCTCAGTTCCCAGCAGTGCCACCTCTCAGTGCCCAGCAGTGCCACCTCTCAGTGCTCATCAGTGCCGCCTATCAGTGCTCATCAGTGCGGCATATTAGTACCTCCTCATCAGTGCCACCTAATCAGTGCCCATAAGTGCCACTTCATCAGTACCCATCAGTGCAGCCTATCAGTGCCCATCAGTGCTGCCTCATCAGCGCACATCAGTGAAGGAGAAACATTTATTTATTTTCAAAATGTACTCACAGAAAATAAGAAAAACTTTTCTTTTTTCAAAATTTTCTGCCTTTTTTCTTTTTTTTTTGTAAGAAATAAAAAAGTCAGAGGTGATTAAATACCACCAAAAGAAAGCTCTATTTGTGTGAAAAAAATGATAAAAATTTCATATGGGTACAGTGTAGCATGACCGCGCAATTGTCATTCAAAGCAAGAGTGCGCTGAAAGCTGAAAATTGGCCTGGGCAGGAAGGGGGTATAAGTGCCCAGTAGGCAAGTGGTTAAAGAAGAGAAAGTAAAAAATATTGTTTTTTTTCCAGAATTGCCGCTCTTTTTTTTGTTTGTAGCGCAAAAAAAAAAAAAAAGCAGAGGTGATCAACAACCACCAAAAGAAAGCTCTATTTGTTGGGAAAAAAGGACATTCATTTTATTTGGGAACAGGATCGCATGACCACGCAATTGTCAGTTAAAATAATGCAGTGCCATATCGCAAAACATGGCCTGGTCAAAAAGGGGATAAAAGCTTCTGGTCCAGAAGTGGATAGGTGATACACAGAGATAAAACAAATCCTCCTACATAAGTTGTAGCTGTGTATCTGCAGCAATTTCATCTGTAGATCTTTCTGAAAACACATATATACACATACACACATATATGTATATATACACATACACACATATAGGTGTGATAGGAGCGGAGCCACATCCCTGCAAATAATTTCATTAGCACATGGATGGGGTTCCGCTACTTTCACACCTATATGTGTGTATGTGTATATATACATATATGTGTGTGTGTGTATATACCCCTATACAGAAGTTCAGATGTCATGCCTGCCTCCAAAGACGCCCATAAAATGCCCAATAAACGCCTGCAACAAAAACGCCTGGGTGTGTTGTTGCAAGCGTTTATTGGGCATTTTTTGGGTGTCTTTGGAGGCAGGCATAACATCTGAACTTTTGTATAGGGGTATATATACACACACACATATATGTATATATATATATATACACATACACACATATAGGTGTGATAGGAGTGGAGTCACATCCCTGCGCTAATAAAAATTCTAAGAAAAATTATCTTTTTTTTTCTGGTTCTGGACATGCTACAGAGCTGAAACATCACAGGTACACTTTGTAGACCCCCCAGACACTAAATCCAAAGAAATCTCATTTTTGTTTTTTCAATAATTTTTTTAATAATTGGCTCTCTATCAAAAACGACAATTTTTAAGAACTTTTTTGTGTGAATAATAGTCCCTGGGGCATGACCCAGAACCCTAGGCACTTTTTAGGGGCATTTGTTGGGTTTTAGGGCTTCCAAATTGTGTTTTTTGATTACCGAAGTTCGGGTCACATTGATTTCAATGGAGTTCTGGAATCCAGACCCGAACTTTCGGGAAGTTTGGGTGTTCTGTAGGGATGATCGAACGGTTCGGGTCGACCATCGGTTCGGCCCGAACATTGGGTGTTCGAGGTTCGGCCGAATTTAGAACTTTTTGCCCAAAAAGTTCGGAATTCGGCAACCAGAACTGCCCAAAATGCAATGCTTCAGGAAATGGGCTTTAAAAGCCCGTGATTGGACCAGAAACATTAGCAAAAGCCAATTGAGGGGGCAGGAGAATGCTAGGAATGTGATTGGAGTGACTAGGGGGTCCCTAGACCAATCATTAGTAAATACGCCCCCCAGTATATAAGATCGCCCCCGCCATATTCCTAGCATTGTTATACTGGACATGGAAGAGAGTGGAAGCAGTTCTGTTAATTTTACTTTAAAAGTGTCATTTAGCATTTATTAGTGTGAGGAAAGGGATATCTAGTGTAGTTAGAGTGCTCCTTTACACTTAAGTTAGCTTCAAAAATGTAGTTTCTGTAGGGAAAGTGTTAAGTGGAAGGGGACCGTAGTGTAGTGTAGGGTTAACTGGCAGTGACTGCTATGGCAGGGTGACAAAACCCTTCCATAGCA
Source organism: Pelophylax lessonae (assembly GCF_965119305.1). Classification (NCBI taxonomy): domain Eukaryota; kingdom Metazoa; phylum Chordata; class Amphibia; order Anura; family Ranidae; genus Pelophylax; species Pelophylax lessonae. Next base: position 79,394,089 of record NC_138775.1, on the reverse strand, counting down.
GGGTGACCGCTATAGAGAAATGATCATTTCTCTGAATTGCTTCGGCACACCCATATGGCTTCTCACCAGCCAAGCATTTTTTATGCTGCAGGGGCTGCCACTGCCAGTGCTTTTTTGAGGACATGTTTGATGTCAGACATGACATCTGAACATGTGTATAGGGGGTATATATACACATATATGTCTTTATATATACCCCTAGACATATATAGGTGTGATAGTAGCAGAAATAAATGCTTGCGCTAATGAAATCATTTACAGTAATATATTTCTGCAACTATCACACCTATATATGGCTAGGTGTCTATATACATATAATTATGTGTGTATATATACCACTATACACAAGTTCAGATGTTTTGCCTGCCTCAAAAGAACCCAAAAAAGTGCCAAAAAAACGCTAGCGTCAAAAAAAAAATGCCCAGGTGTGTTTTTGCTGGCATTTTTTGGGGGGTTTTGGAGGCAGGCAAAACATCTGAACTTGTGTATAATGGTGTATATACACACATCCATATATTTATATACACACCTAGACATATATAGGTGTGATAGTAGCAGAAATATATGCTTGCGCTAATGAAATCATTTACAGTAATATATTTCTGCTACTATCACACCTATATATGGCTAGGTGTCTATATACATATAATTATGTGTGTATATATACCACTATACACAAGTTCAGATGTTTTGCCTGCCTCAAAAGAACCCAAAAAAATGCCAAAAAAACGCTAGCGTCAAAAAAAAAAAATGCCCAGGTGTGTTTTTGCTGGCATTTTTTGGGGGGTTTTGGAGGCAGGCAAAACATCTGAACTTGTGCACAGTACCACTATACACAAGTTCAGATGTTTTTCCTGACTGCAAAGAACCCAAAAAAATGCCTGCTTTGAAACCGTCAAGGTGTGAAAACCGAGGAGAGAAGCTAACCCCCTGAGCTGAAAGTTTTCTAATACATACAATCCTTTTTTTTCTGGTTCTGGACATGCTACAGAGCTGAAACTTCACAGGTACACCTTTTAGACCCCCCAGACACAAAATCACACAAAAAAAGTTCTTAAAAATTGTCATTTTTGATAAAGAAAGCCAATTATTGAAAAAATTAAAAAAAAAAAGAGAGATTTTTTTATTTTTACTTTGGATTTCAGATCTGGGGGGGTCTAAAAAGTGTACATGTGAAGTTTCAGCTCTGTAGCATGTCCAGAACCATGAAAAAAAAAAGATAATTTTTCATTAGAACAGGGATGTGGGACCCTCCTTTAACACCTATATGATCTTTTTTTCTGGTTCTGGACATGCTACAGAGCTGAAACTTCACAGGTACACCTTTTAGACCCCCCAGACACAAAATCAAACAAAAAAAGTTCTTAAAAATTGTCATTTTTGATAAAAAAAAGCCAATTATTGAAAGAATTTAAAAAAAAAAAAAATTTTTTTGGATTTCAGATCTGGGGGGTCTAAAATGTGTACATGTGAAGTTTTAGCTCTGTAGCATGTCCAGAACCAGAAAAAAAAGATTGTTTGTATTAGAAAACTTTCAGATCACCAATATGGCTTCTCGGTTTCCACACCTTGCCGGTTTCAAAGCAGGCATTTTTTTGGGTTCTTTGCAGTCAGGAAAAACATCTGAACTTGTGTATAGTGGTACTGTGCACAAGTTCAGATGTTTTGCCTGCCTCCAAAACCCCCCAAAAAATGCTAGCAAAAACACACCTGGCATTTTTTTTTTGACGCTAGCGTTTTTTTGGCATTTTTTTGGGTTCTTTTGAGGCAGGCAAAACATCTGAACTTGTGTATAGTGGTATATATACACACATAATTATATGTATATAGACACCTAGCCATATATAGGTGTGATAGTAGCAGAAATATATTACTGTAAATGATTTCATTAGCGCAAGCATATATTTCTGCTACTATCACACCTATATATGTCTAGTTGTGTATATAAATATATGGATGTGTGTATATACACCACTATACACAAGTTTAGATGTTTTGCCTGCCTCAAAAGAACCCCAAAAAATGCCAAAAAAACGCTAGCGTCAAAAAAAATGCCCAGGTGTGTTTTTGCTGGCATTTTTTAGGGGTTTTTGGAGGCAGGCAAAACATCAGAACTTGTGCACAGTACCACTATACACAAGTTCAGATGTTTTTCCTGACTGCAAAGTACCCAAAAAAATGCCTTCTATTAAACCGGCAAGGTGTTACAGCAGCGAAGCCAACCTCCTGTGCTGAAAGTTTTCTAATACAAACAATCTTTTTTTTCTGGTTCTGGACATGCTACAGAGCTGAAACTTCACATGTACACTTTTTAGACCCCCCCCCCCCCCCCCCCCAGATACTAAATCCAAAGTAAAAATCAAAAAATCTCTTTTTTTTTTAATTTTTCAATAATTGGCTTTTTTATCAAAAATTACAATTTTTAAGAACTTTTTTTGTGTGATTTTGTGTCTGGGGGGGTCTAAAAGGTGTACCTGTGAAGTTTCAGCTCTGTAGCATGTCCAGAACCAGAAAAAAAGATCATATAGGTGTTAAAGGAGGGTCCCACATCCCTGTTCTAATGAAAAATTATCTTTTTTTTTCATGGTTCAAAATCAAAAAATCTCTCTCTTTTTTTTTTTTTTCAATAATTGGCTTTTTTATCAAAAATGACAATTTTTAAGAACTTTTTTTTGTGTGATTAATAGTTAATGGGGCATGACCCAGAACCCTAGGCACTTTTTAGGGGCATTTATTGGGTTTTAGGGCTTAAAAATTGTGTTTTTTGATTACCGAAGTTCGGGTCCCATTGATTTCAATGGGGTTCTGAAATCCGGGCCGAACTTTCGGGAAGTTCGGATGTTCTGGCCGAACGAAACTTTTCAAAAGTTCGATCATCCCTACCAATGACTACTAATATAAGGGAGCATTCTTTCTCCCACTGACCACCGATGTAAGGGGGCATTTTTCCTTCCACTGACAACCAATGTAAAAGGGGATTCTTCATCCCTCTAACCAGGGGCACACCATGAAATCAGTGGGCCCGTGTGCTAGGTACAAAGTGGGCCCTAGGCATTGTCAAAAATATAAAATGCGGTGTGCAGAGTGCCACAGAAAAATGTGGGTTTGGTATAAATTGTGTTAAATATTGGGGGAGGGTGTGGTGTACAGTGCAGAATGAAGGGGCAAAAATGCCAAGTCTGATAGTGCATAGAGTGGCTGGGTTGGCAGAGTGGATAAAAATGACAACCCTAAGATATTACCACCATTGAAAAATAAACAGGAAGGGGAGGGGTATTTCACTTGTTGTTTTAGTTAATTCAGTGATATGCTGCATCTGGTGGCTGTAGTGGCATGCTAGTGACAAGCTGTATCTGGTTGCTGTGGTGGCAGTTTAAGGACAAGCTGCATCTGGTGGCTGGGGTTGCAGGCTAGGGACAAGCAGCATCTTGTCGCTGGCTAGGGACATGCTGCATCTAGTGGCTGGCTAGGGACATGCTGCATCTGGTGGCTGGGGTGGCAGGCTAGGGACAAGCTGCACTTGGTGGCTGGCTAGGGACAAGCAGCATCTGGTGGCTGGCTAGGGCCATGCTGCATCTGGTGACTGGCTAGGAACATGCTGCATCTGGTGGCTGACTAGGAACATGCTGCATTTGGTGGCTGGCTAGGGACATGCTGCATCTGATGGCTAGGTACAGTGGCAAGTGACATGCTGCATCTGGTGGCTGACTACAGTAGCAAGTGACATTCCGCATCTGGTGGCTGTGGTGGCAAGTTAGGGCCAAGCTAAATCTGGTGCCTGGCTAGGGAAAAACAGCATCTGGTGGCTGGCTAGACACATGCTGCATCTGGTGGCTGGCTGAACACATGCTGCACATGGTGGCTGGCTAGATACATGCTGCATCTGGTGGCTGGCTAATGTAATGCTGCATCTTATGGCTGGCTAGTGACATGCTGCATCTGGTGGCAGGCTAGTAACCTGCTGCATCTGATGGCTGGGTATAGTCGCAAGTGACATACTGCATCTGGTCGCTGACTACAGTGACAAGTGACATTCTGCATCTGGTGGCTGTGGTGGCAGATTAGAGACAAGCTAAATCTGGTGCCTGGCTAGGGACAAGCAGCATCTGGTGACTGGCTAGTGACATGTTGCATCTAGTGGCTGGCTAGTGACGTGCTGCATCTGGCGGCTGGCTAGACACATGCTGCATCTGGTAGCTGGCTAGTCACATGTAGGGATGGGCCTAGCGACCCCCTGTTCGGTTCGCACAAGAAACTTTTGAACATCGTGAAATTTCCGAACCGAATGAGGAACCCTATTGAAGTCTATAGGACCCGAAATGGAAAAATCAAAAGTGCCCATTTTGCAGAGATTCCACATCCCTAAAATACTTAATTAGTGAAATTGGCATCAGGGAATTCATAGCTGTTGGTAATCCAGGACTGATTCATTTTGATAAATGACGATTCACAGAGTCTGTAGACAGATGCATTCTATCTTCAGTAGCAAAATCTCCAGCAGTACTGAATGCCCGTTCGGAAAGCACACTGGATGCAGGGCAGCCCTGCAGCTCAATTGCATACTGGGCACTTTCTGGCCAGTGGTCTATTCTCATGACCCAGTAACCCAGTGGATTGTCAACTGAAAGCTCTCTATGTCTGTTTTCGACTACCATATGATGCAGATGCTGCTGATTGAATGTGGAAGCTGAGAGCCCTAGGTGGTGAAGGCTAAAAAAATTGTGAAATGCATCACTTAGGCAGCTCTCTTCTCCATCGCTCTTTTCTTGACAAACAGAAGCCTCAAAACTATGTGTTCCACAACACTGTAACCTACCAGAGTCGGGAAAAGCATTAGATAAACTCCCTGTGCCCTCTGTGGGGACGGCATGAGTTATGAGACTTTCCCCTTGTAACGGTGGTCAAGGAGGGTTGTGAACCAATAGTGATCCTTCTCCTTGATGCCACGTATTCTTGGGTCCTTTTGCAGGCTTTAAAGCATGAGGGAGCCCATGCAACGCAAGTTTGCGGCGGCATGAGAAGCAGACTCCTTGGGGGTCACTGAGGATTACAGTATCTGGAACTGACTCCTCCCAGCCATGTACTTCTCCAAAGGGTTCTGGGGATGGAAAACCATCTGTTGAGGATTGACGTATGTTTTCCTCTGCTTTAATGCCTCCAAGACTGCCAGATTCCTTTTTCCGTCTCCTCTTCCCTCGTGTTTTGTAGGAAGAATGGTGTCTGCATAAAGTGGGCCTTGAGAGGAAAGGAAGTCCTTCTTTTCCTTCTTCTGCTCTGCCTTGAGTGCCCTGTCCATAATGCCATGCAGAGTCTGCTCGAGAGGGAACACAACAGGGATTGTGTCATTGATGCATGCATTGTCAAGGTTCATCATACTTGCAGCCTCCTCAAATGGTGACAGTACAGTTCATGCATACTTTATCAGCAGCCATTGGTGTGGGGGAAAAAAAACCGAGCCGTTCTGAGGCTGTCATTGTGCCATACTCACGCAGGCAACCGTTGATGGCCCTCAGCTGCTGCAGCATTGACAAAGTTAAGTTCGAGCTGGTGGACATGTCACAAATCAAGCGGTTTACATGCCGGTGCAATTCCTGCTGAATTTCAGCCAGCCGAGCACTGGCTGTGTATGACTGCCTGAAATGGCTACATACTCTTCTGGCCTGGTTTAGCAGACCTTCCAAGACTGGGTACCTATTTAGGAAATGCTGCACCACCAAATTGAGGACATGTGCCAGGCATGGCACATGTGTCAACTTTTCCTGTCTAAGGGCGGACAGGAGGTTTTTTCCATTGTCACACACCACCATTCTTGGCTTCAGTTGGCACGGTGTGAACCACCTCTGGGCCTGCCCCTGCAGAGCCACAAGAATCTCTGCTCCGGTGTGGTTCCTGTCCCCTAGACACAGCAACTGAAGCACTGCATGGCATCTTTTTTGCCTGACTCATTAAATAGCCCCTTGAACACTTAAGAGGGGTACCTGTGGCTCGTAGGACAATTCAGCAGAGGAGGGCGTGGAGGAGGAGGAGGTGGAGGAGGACGAGGGGGGGGGTAGAGCTGATAAAGCTCGCCTCATTACCACTAGCTGTATGGAGATGTGGCGGCACAACAAGCTGCAGCACTGAGCCCTGTCCTGCATCCTTCTGACTTGCAAGCAGAGTTATCCAGTGTGCTGTAAACGAAATATAGCGCCCCATGCTTGCTGGACCATGCGTCAGCAGTAACGTGGACTTTGCGGCTGACTGCCACAACATTGCCTTACACATGATGGCACAGAGCTGGAATGGCCTTACGTGAAAAGAAATTCTGACTGGGAACCTGCCATTGTGGTACAGTACATTCTGCAAATTCACGGAAAGGGGCAGAATCATCCAGATAGAAAGGCAGAAGCTGTAAAACCAGAAGCTTTGACAAGCTTGCATTTGGATGCTGGGCATGTGGGTGGCAGTGACTATTTTTATTTATTTTTCGCTGCAGCAGATGGGGCAGAGAAATTTCCCGGCTATAGTCTACTGCTGGTGGTGTGCTATTGGCAGATGTGCTGCAAGGAGCTGGGACACCCTGCGCTATACCATCATCGATGTCAGTGGAGGCTGCTGAGAGTTCATGAAGTATAGGGGGGTAGACTGAGGTGAGTAAGGAGGAGGAACAGAATTGCGTCACTTTTGAGTGGCTTTCGGGTGCTCTTGCCAACGGGCTGAGTGGTGAGAGGTTAAATGCCTTGTCAAGCATGTGGTACCCAAACGGCTGGTGTTTTTGCCATGCCTGATGTGCTTGAGATAAAGTTTGCAAATTGTAACAGTACGATCGGCTGCACATATGCTAAAAAAAGGTCCAGACCACTGAGCTACGGGAAGGGTGTCGGGAGATAATAGCTCCACAAAGTGATGGAATAGTGTGGCTGCTCTCTACTCTTCCATGATGGCTGCCTCGTTGGGGTTGTGCCTCACACCCACTTTCCTCTTCTGCTCTATCCGGCATCCAAGTCGCGTCAGTAACCTCATCATCATCATCTCCTTCATCCTCATTACCAGTGTAGACAAATTGGCAATACACTGCGGCTGTGGGAACACGACTACCAATTTGTCTACCAGTGGTCTCCCCTCTCTGTAGGCTCATGTTCCTACCTTTCTCAACCTCAGAACCAACATCTTAATAAAGTAATGGCTGTGCATCGTCAAGGAGAAAGTGGCTGATGTTATGTTAAAATAATTCCAGGGCTGGACTGGCCTACCGAGATAGCAAGGAATTTAATGGTAGGCTGCCTGCCCTGGGGCCGCTTTGGGCTGTGGCTGCAGTGGTGCCCAGGACCGTTCCTGGGCAGGTTCACAGCCAGGCCCGGACTGGGACAAAAAATAGGCCCGGGCATTTAAGGCTGAGCAGCCCATTTTTTTTTTTAAACAAAATGACCAATGATGAACAACTACCGGTTTCTCTATGTTTTTTAGTTATATTTAGCCTGCACACCCATGCTATCCGATTCTGCAAATCGCACTGCTTTTTGAAAACTGATTGCGGGGTGTCGTTAACCTAACATACACTCTGCAATCTGTTTGCATGGATGGGTTGCTATTTAGATGCAGTCCGCATTTGGTGTGAACCCAGTCTAAGAGATAACAGGTAATTTTAGGGTACATTCAAAATATATTACCCAATTTTTGGGTAAAATGTAAAAGATGAGTTTGTGTCAAGTAAATAAATACCCAAAATGTCAAACCTTAAGACTATGCATGCCCGAAAATAGCAACACATTTCAGTACCCTATATTTTCCATAGGCAAAACTATTAAAGATCATAGAGGTCATCAGTTCAGAGTTACCATGAATAATGATCCTATAATTATTGCTCTCATTCCAGTGTGCAGGGTCATATATAACATGTGTAGTAAAATCAAGGTTTTTGTTGACAGGTGCCCCCAAAATATGTATGTAGTTTCGTATGGTGGTGGTGGTATATGGATGACATCAGTAGCAGTGGTGGTAGTGGGGATAGGGATGACATCAGTAGTGGTGGTGGGATAGGGATGACATCAGTAGTGGTGGTGGTAGTGGGGATAGGGATGACATCAGTAGTGGTGGTGGGATAGGGATGACATCAGTAGTGGTGGTGGTAGTGGGGATAGGGATGACATCAGTAGTGGTGGTGGGATAGGGATGACATCAGTAGTGGTGGTGGGATAGGGATGACATCAGTAGTGGTGGTAGTAGTGGGGATAGGGATGACATCAGTAGTGGTGGTGATGGGATAGGGATGACATCAGTAGTGGTGGTGGTAGTGGGGATAGGGATGACATCAGTAGTGGTGGTGGTAGTGGGGATAGGGATGACATCAGTAGTGGTGGTGGTGAGATAGGGATGACATCAGTAGCGGTGGTGGTGGGATAGGGATGACATCAGTAGTGGTGGTGGTAGTGGGGATAGGGATGACATCAGTAGTGGTGGTGGTGGGATAGGGATGACATCAGTAGTGGTGGGATAGGGATGACATCAGTAGTGGTGGTGGTAGTGGGGATAGGGATGACATCAGTAGCAGTGGTGGTGGGGATAGGGATGACATCAGTAGCAGTGGGAATTGGGAAGGCATCAGTGGCAGTGGTGGTGGGGATAGGGGTGACATCAGTGGTGGTGGGGGATAGGGGTGACATCAATGGCAGTGGTGGTGCGGATAGGGGTGACATCAGTGGCAGTGGTGGTGGGGATAGGGGGTGACATCAGTGGTGGTGGGGATAGGGGTGACATCAGTGGCAGTGGTGGTGGGATAGGGGGGACATCAGTGGCAGTGGTGGTGGGGATAGGGGTTACATCAGTGGCAGTGGGAATAGGAATGACATCAGTGGTAGTGGTGGTGGGGATAGGGGTTACATCAGTGGCAGTGGGAATAGGAATGACATCAGTGGTAGTGGTGGTGGGGATAGGGGTTACATCAGTGGCAGTGGGAATAGGAATGACATCAGTGGTAGTGGGGATTGGGATGACATCAGTGGCAGTGGTGGAGATAGGGATGACATCAGTGGCGGTGGTGGAGATAGGGATGACATCAGTGGCGGTGGTGGTGGGGATAGCGATAACATCAGTGGTGGGGATAGGGATAACATTAGTGGCGGTGTTGAGGATAGGGATGATATCAGTGGGAATGATGAGGATAGGGGTGACATCAGTGGCAGTGGTGGTAAGGATAGGAATAACATCAGTGGCAGTGGTGGTGGGGATAGGAATGACAATGTCCACTGCCACCGATGTCATCGCTATCCCCACCACCACCGCTACCGATGTCATCCCTATCCCCCCCATCACCACTGCCTCATGGGAGGGGGGGAGAGATCAGGCAGAGGGATGGCGGTGGGAGGGATGGGATCAGGCAAAAGATGGCAGTGGGAGGGATGGGATCAGGCAGAGGGATGTTGATGAAGAGATGGGATCAGGCAGAGGGATGGCCGTGGGAGAGATGGGATCAGGCAGAGGGATGGCCGTGGGAGAGAAGGGATCAGGCAGAGAGATGGCCATGGGAGAGATGGGATCAGGCAGAGGGATGGCGGTGGGAGAGATGGGATCAGGCAGAGGGATGGCGGTGGAAGAGATGGGATCAGGCAGAGGCATGGCCGTGGGAGAGAAGGGATCAGGCAGAGGGATGGCGATGGGAGAGATGGGAGCAGGCAGAGAGATGGCGATGGGAGAGATGGGAGCAGGCAGAGGGATGGAGGTGGGAGAGATGGGATCAGGCAATGGGATGGAGGTGGGAGAGATGGGATCAGGCAGAGGGATGGTGGTGGGAGAGATGGGATCAGGCAGAGGGATGGTGGTGGGAGAGATGGGATCAGGCAGAGGGATGGTAGTGGGAGAGATGGGATCAGGCAGAGGGATGGCGGCGGGAGAGATGGGATCAGGCAGAGAGATGGAGGTGGGAGAGATGGGATCAGGCAAAGGGATGGCAGTGGGAGAGATGGGATCAGGCAGAGTGATGGCGGTGGGAGGGATGGGATGAGGCAGAGGGATGGCGGCGGGAGAGATGGGATGAGGCAGAGGGATGGCGGTGGGAGAGATGGGATGAGGCAGAGGGATGGCGGTGGGAGAGATGGGCTGAGGCAGAGGGATGGCGGTGGGAGAGATGGGATCAGGCAGAGTGATGGCGGTGGGAGAGATGGGATCAGGCAGAGTGATGGAGGTGGGAGAGATGGGATCAGGCAGAGTGATGGCGGTGGGAGAGATGGGATCAGGCAGAGTGATGGCGGTGGGAGAGATGGGATCAGGCAGAGTGATGGCGGTGGGAGAGATGGGATCAGGCAGAGTGATGGCGGTGGGAGAGATGGGATCAGGCAGAGTGATGGAGGTGGGAGAGATGGGATCAGGCAGAGTGATGGCGGTCAGAGGGATGGGATGAGGCAGAGTGATGGCGGTGGGAGAGATGGGATCAGGCAGAGTGATGGCGGTGGGAGAGATGGGATCAGGCAGAGTGATGGCGGTGGGAGAGATGGGATCAGGCAGAGTGATGGAGGTGGGAGATATTGGATCAGGCAGAGTGATGGCGGTCGGAGAGATGGGATCAGGCAGAGTGATGGCGGTTGGAGAGATGGGATCAGGCAGAGTGATGGCGGTCGGAGAGATGGGATCAGGCAGAGGGATGGCGGCGGGAGATGGGATGAGGCAGAGGGATGGCGGTGGGAGAGATGGGATGAGGCAGAGCAATGGCGGTCGGAGGGATGGGATCAGGCAGAGGGATGGCGGCTGGAGGGATGGGATGGGATGAGGCAGAGTAATGGCGGTGGGAGAGATGGGATGAGGCAGGCGGTCACATCATATGTAACAAGCAAACTGGCATGCCGCACGGCACATGTTTTCTAGCAGCAGTGACTCACTGCTGTCTGACGAGAACACTGCTCTGCAGTGGAGGCCAGCCCAGAACCACAAATCCCAGCGGTGACACACGGTGTGTTGTTTCCTTTCCTAACCTTGTTGCAGCAGCCGGTGTTGTTCTTGTCTCTCCCTCTCTCCCTCAGTGTCTGGCTGTCTACGGTGTGGTGCGGTGCCGGCGACTTCCTTCCTGCTTCTTCCCGACAACAAGCAGGGGGTCCCCGGCCTCTAGCTCCACCCCCTTCAGCCTTCAATCCCCTTACGCCGGTCCACCCCTCCTGAGCACTTATGATGGATGCCGCTGCGGAGCCGACCGCAGTGAGCGGCGCTGGGCTCAGCTCAGCATCAGCACGCCTGCCAGCTGAGCCCAGTGCTTAGGAGTGAGTGGCGGGGAGTCGGGGACAGCAGCGGACGGCCTTCAGTCTCCGCGGAATCGGCCGCGGAGAGGCCAGCAGCGGCAACCGCCGGCATCGGTACACAGTCCAGACATAGTTACACTGTCTGTCTGTGACTGCACTTCATGCGCCCGGAGTGGAGGCCTCGGCCCACCGGGCATATGCCCGGTCTGCCCGATGGTCAGTCCGGCCCTGTTCACAGCGGGTGCGCCGCAAACAAAAGCAGAGGGGAGGGGGGCCAAAGTCCTCCCCTCCTTGTTTATGCCACGCACAAGGCTTGGGTCTGAAATGTTCAGCGGCCATAGTAACAAAGTCCCCCCATCTAGACCGCCTCCTGTGATAAACGGAACACTGATCCAATGCTGTGACACTGAATCAGTGTGATGTGTATCATAGGAGCCATTCTAGGAGGTGGGACTTTGTTACAGTGGCCGGTCTGGGCAATTCAAGTCCAAGCTTCCTGACACCACAGGAGATTGCTAATGTGTGAAATTCAAGCACTGGTAGGCTGCATTTGGTTGGCACTGATAAGGCTGCATTTGGTGGGCACTGATAAGGCTACATTTGGTAGGCACTGATAAGGCTGCATTTGGTGGGCACTGATAAGCTGCATTTGGTGGGCACTGATAAGGCTGCATTTATTGGGCACTGGTAGGCTGGATTTGGTGGGCACTGGTAGGTTGTATTTGGTGGGCACTGATAAGGCTGCATTTGGTGGGTACTGGTAGGCTGCATTTGATGGGCACTGGTGAGGCTGAATTGATCTCTTGTATCATGTCATACAACATATCATGTCTCTAACCATCTCCTGTATCATGTCTGCAGTCTCTGGCCATCTCCTGTATCATGTCTGCAGTCTCTGACCATCTCTTGTATTATGTCTGCAGTATCTGACCATCTCTTATATCATGTCGGCAGTCTCTGACCATCTCTTGTATCATGTCTGCAGTCTCTGACCATCTCTTGTATCATGTCCTCAGTCTCTAAACATCTTCTGTATCATGTTGGCAGTCTCTGACCATCTCTTGTATCATGTCGGCAGTCTCTGACCATCTCTTGTATCATGTCTTCAGTTTCTAACTGGGAGTCTGGAGAGGAGTCAAGAATTGGAGTGTTGCCGGGATGGGGGTCATAGGAGGAGTCAGACATATGTGGACTGTGGAGAGGAGACTACAGGATAAAACCAGAGCCACCAAGCTGGAGCCGACTAACTTAGCCCTGCACGGTGCACCTGAGAGGAGGTCAGGGACAGCGCCGCCAGGCCAGTCTGAGGAGGGGTCAGTGATATAGGGGGGAGTAAATACAATAATGTAAGAGGGCATTGATATAAAGGCCCCCCTTATATCAGTATCCCAACCCCTCCCACATTCCCTGAGTTCTTAGGGTCCCCCTTGATGATTGCCCTACTTTTACCACTTTTACCGGAATTTGCATTCATATCTGTCTTATCTATATATAATACATTCTTCAAATGTGCTTTAAAATGCATGGTTTTCCCTTTTATGAACATAAAAAATATTGACGTTATGCTGTTGGGCCGGTATAATAATGCTATTTGGCTGGTAAGAAATTATTTTGAGGCCTGGTTTTTATTCCTAGTCTGGCCCTGAATAACTCAGCTGACTCCTCCATACCTGAGGCTGGGGCTATGGCAGGAATAGCTGTGGAAAAGGAGGGAGATTTAGCCACTCTGGCAGCTGCAGTGGACTGCGCGCTAGTCTCTGCTTGGGTGACAGAGGATGACGATGGTTTAGTAAGCCAGTCCACTACCTCCTCTGCATGCTGTGGCTGGATAGCACGGGCAACATCACTAAACAGAGGAAATAATGCCCTGTCTGAGGACTAACCATATCCACCTTTGCCTGTGGACACAAACGCTACTGTCCCCCTCACAGTGCCATGGGAACATCTGCCACCCCTTGCTGGCCTCCCAGACATAATGGGAAGGTGCTTATTTGCAAAATGTAATAAAGATGTGGAAATGTGTACATGGATGCACTTTAATCAATGAAAAGTGGTGTTTGGTGCACTTTAACCTAAGTACTCACTACACAGACACGCTCCACCAACACACTACAATATACTGCACTACCGCATAGAAATATACTGCATTAAATGTGCACAAATGCACAGAAATATGCTTAGTTAAAATGCTGTAACGCACAGAAATATACTGCGTTAAACATGCAGTAAGGCACAGAAATATACTGCGTTAAATGTGCAGTAACACACAGAAATATAATGCGTTAAACGTGCAGTAATGCACAGAAAAATACTGTGTTAAAGATGTACTAATGCACAGAAATATACTGCGCTAAACGTGCAATAACGTACAAAAATATACTACGTCAAACGTGCACTAAGGCACAGAAAAATACTGCGTTAATTGTGCAGTATCGCACTGAAATATACTGCGTTAAACGTGCACTAATGCACAGAAATATACTGTGTTAAACGTCAGGTAACTCACTGAAATATACTGTGTTACACGGCACGTAACACAAAGAAATATACTGCGTTAAACATGCAATAACGCACTGAACTATAATGCATTAAACCTGCCCTGACAAGACAAACTAACACTAAAGTAAAAATGAATGGTCACTTACTACACTCACACTGACTGAACTATCACTAGATTCACACTAAACTGATATTCTACACTGACAATGGAATCAGAATAGCACACTCTAGCAGGCTAACTCTCTAGCAGCTCTGAATAGTGCCCTGTTCTATCTCTCTCCACGCTGATATCATGGCTATTGAAAGAATACTTTTATAGTATGGGGTGGGACTAAGAGCAATGAGCCATGATTGGATAGAGTCATCAATACTTTATCCAGTCATGACTCTGATAGTGCTTTGTGCCCTGATTGGGACAAGCTTTCATTGCTTCAGCCAATCAGGGCTTACAATGCACTGTGCAGCGGCTCAGTGCATTGTGGTCATTTAGCCGGCCAAAAAAATGGTCGAATGCCCCGATAATTTGGGTGTTCATTGAACTGTTCGCCTATCCCTAGTGGCAAGTGACATGCTGCATCTGGTGGCTGCCTAGTGACACGCTGCATCTGGTGGCAGGGTATAGTGACTAACACCAACAATGCTAGTGTTTCGTGATTGGATGCTCAGATACATACATGGGGGGTGGAGTAATTGTGAAAAATAGACACCAGGTTACAGGAGAAGCAAATGTGCAGTGACCTCTGAAAAGTTGTCTCACATTCCTGTTGTCAGGTCAGCCTGCGTCCATTCCTGTTGTCATTCCTGTTTTTAGCAGCCTGTGTCAACTTCACATATAAACTGACACTTACCAAAAACATTTGTGCATCTGGCTGATCCAGGCTTCAGTGTGCCAGGTAACCCCTCCATTGCCGCCACCTGAGACTGCCTCCCGCTGTCAGCATCCGCACCTCTCTCCCTCTCTGCACAGCCCCGCCCTCCGCTGTTGACCATGCAAGCCTAGATAGCACTCCGCCAGGCACTTCCAATGTGTGCGGCAGTGGCCAGAACTATAATCTAAACATCGGCAAACGCGGCCGGTGAAAATTATGGATGCACATTTATTTGTAATGCATATTTTTTACTCCATGTGGGAGCAGTGTGACAGGGCACAGTGGGCCCCCTTACCTTAGGGCCGTGTGCAACACACACCCAACACACATGGATGATACACCACTGTCTCTAACCATACAACTGGGCATTCTTCCTCCCTCTGACCAATCTTAAGAAGTATTCTTCCCCCTGTTGACTACCAATGTTAGGGGAGCATAACAGATTTAACATGTAGGTTGCAAGCAAGTGTAACATCTTTTTTGTTTCTTTTTTTTTTTCATTTTACAAAATATATTGAACAGGATTTTCCGGCAACATATTAGCTATGCTGCATCTTCATTCCAATCGTCATCCATTTTTTTTAAGCTGTTATTCAACACCTTAAAACCAACAATATACAGCTGTAGCTCAAAGCCTGTGGATGTACATCGGCACAGTTACTCGGTTGGGGAAATCAATAAGTCCATGTAACGTATTTGATATATGCCATTTTTCATTGATTTTTACTATTTTGGAACTTTCTATCAATAAATTGTTTTTTATGCCTATGCCAACATCAGTGGACTGATTTCCCCAAGCGCTGCCTGAGAGTAACTGTGTGCCATTATCAGTATCCTTGCTTCCCAGGATAACTCTCCTTTGCAGCTACGGGTTCAATTGTTTAACAATCTCTCACATACTCTTCCTGGCCCCTAGTCATACTAGTTGTGTTGTGGATGTACATCACAGCTGCTTTTGTCTGTTATGTGGGCCCCCAATTAAAATGTAATATGGGCTCTATGATTTCCATTGATGCCCCTATCTATTGCAATGCTGCTAACTACAAATGCATTTGACTTCTGGGAACAGATTTACACCCTAAAGCTGGCTGTACACATAAACATCCAGGCAAATGCAATCTACTACAGTTCCTATTGGTAGCAGGTTGCCTTGATCTGTTCATTGTGTTTTCTTTGTGATTGAGAGATAGTTAAAAGTAACTGCAAAATTAGAAAAGTATCATGTGTAGCTAGCACAAATATGATAATTCTAGACCTTTTATTAACATTTCCAAATACACATAACATAGTTATTATTTCCATTTCCTATTCAGACTCTCCTAAAAACGGTTATTATTTAAATTTCTAAACCTAAAAGAAACTTTGACTAGAGATTCTGTACACTTAAACAAAAAAATAAGATAGACAAATACATTATGTATATGCTGTATATATACAGGATATATATATATATATATATATATATATATATATATATATATATACACACACACACATATATATATATATATATATATATATATATATATATATATACACACACACATATAGATAGATAGATAGATAGATAGATAGATAGATAGATAGATAGATAGATAGATAGATAGATAGATAGATAGATAGATAGATAGATAGATAGATAGATAGATAGATAGATAGATAGATAGATAGATAGATAGATATAGATAGACATCTATATATATATATATATATATATATATATATATATATATTCAATATTTGATCTCTCTTAATGTTTACATAACACAATCCTTTCACCTATTGATACCTATATTATTTTTCTGGCAAGTTTGTTCCAAAGATTGTGTCTCATAACTACATAAATGTTATTCCACTGGTGTCTGAAGTGAACCTTAAACAGCTGAATGAATGCATTTTGTGCTGTGAACCTTTGCAGATAAAATAGCTGTAATCAGTTCTTGTAGGAGTCAAGGCAGACCCTCTGCACTGAATTTATCTGACAGTCTGGAGTTTAGTCTTAAAGCAGGCTGCATGCAGACACACTCCACCAGATTTTTTTATGAACCCTAAAATTATGTGTGGGATCACGCTTTTCTAAAAAAAAAAAAAAAAAAGTTAGTTTAGCGTGTCGAAATGTTCCTTGCTGTTGAGTTGTCTGACTTTGACATTAACCAATGTGGGTGGTTTTAATTTGCCATGCATTGATCACTGCAATGAACTGCAGCCACTCACATTCTTTTTTTGCTTTGAATATATTTCACTTTACTTCTGCTCCTAAAACAATAGCAGGAAGTGAGGAGAAATCCCCTCTTAGGCTGCTGTCACCAGAACAGGTATCCCTATTGGAAGATTTCCATTATTCTTTTGCCCCAGTGACAATAGTCATAAGGACAAACAGAATGGGTGAATCTACTAGCATGTAATAAAAACCTGACAGGGGTTTTATCCATTCACTGATCTGGCCAAAACTAGAAGTAATTTTGACATTAAATATGCTGCACATTGATCTTTATGGTATCTACAGTATAGTTCTTACAACATGTATAAATAAATGAATGGATGCCACAGATACTGCCTTTGGGCTGCCATATTAAATAGAGTCCTGCACTTGCATTGGCATGTCTAGGCACATTTTAAAGACGTTAGATATGTCACCACTATTAATGCAGAATTTTAGGCAAAATTTGACAATTTGTGAGCAGAGAGGTTTACTTTTTTTATCACAATACATTTTTATTAACGGTTATATAACAATAACAAGTAGAAAGTTGCTAACGCAGGAGCACAATTAATAAAGGGCAGTCAGTAGGTATTTTCCATATATACGTATACCTTAATCAGTTGGAACAACGTTGGGAAAGCATTAGCAACATAGAGTTAACAAAGACAGAAAATTACCAAGAACACAAGAACAAAACCATGAGTGTACGGCAAATATTGAAGTGGAATTCAGTTTTCAGGTATGCCATAAAGTCTAAACCAAGTGGACCAAACCCCTCTGACTATTGACTATATTATATTTCCCATATGAGTAAATGTGTATACTGCGCTAACCAACATAAATAATAAATAAAAAATAAAAAAAGCTGCTAGCACAAAACAACTGACAAACAGATTGATAAGAGCAATAGATATACAAATGCTGTTTCAGGGGTGGCTGGGACGGAGACATGATACGTCTCTGTGATAAGAGTATAAATCTTCCCAAACCGAGCGGATTTTGGGGCACTGCCACAGTATGTGAAATAAGTTCCCCGCCCCCCCCCCCCACATCCCCTCCAGCATAGTGGTGAGTATGCAGATGAGATTTTAGAAATCTTAAGTTACCATCTCAACAGTATCTTTTGAGTAGTTTTCCATAACGTGAGATATTTCGTAGTGAGGTAGTTAGCTTTAATTGCCGTTTGCCACATTTCCTCAGAAAAGGATGCACCCATATCCCTCTACCAGGCTAAAATTGATGGGGTCTTCAGAAAGATATGTTTGTTGCCTAGAAGCAGGGCCGGTGCTTCCACTAGGCAAACTAGGCAGCCGCCTAGGGCGCATTGCCACCTAGGGGCGCAGCCATGTCTCTGCACTCTCTCTCCTTCATGAATGATCCTTGTGAGTTGAGGGGAGGGGCGGCCGTGGGGGAGGAAGAAGGGGCATTGGAAGATGCCAGGTTTCTTGGGCAGTGCGGAACTACTAGGCCCTGGCTTTCCACCACTGTTAGGGGGCCCAAAGAGGCAGGAAGTGAGTCCACCAGAGTGCTGCCTGAATGATAATCCTCTTCGGCTGGAGCTAAGTGGCCCTAACCCCGGGCAGGAAGTGACTCTCTGCACTGAGCTGGTAGGCAGCCGTTTATTTCCCTGGGTCGATATTAAGCAGGGAGCTGAGGAAAGCTGAACCTGAGCCAGAGCTCGGCACTGGAGGGCAGAACCATTACTGGAGCAGAAGCGACGAGGCACCGGAAGGGTCTGAGCAGGTTGGCGATGAAATAAGTGTGGAGCTCTCTGACTGCTGCTTTTCCCTCCACCAGGAGCCAGTTGGAGCTGTGGTGAGCACTGTGGTCCAGGAGAGGAGTGTCCTGGGAGAAGGAATCAGCAGGATCACAGTGAAGGAGGGCAGAGTGCAGGCCACTCTCTTCATACCGCCCAGTGAGTGTGCCCAGAACAAGGGATCAGGGTCCCTGGGTGTTACATGGAGCATCCCTGTTATGAAAGGGAATCGGGGTCATCAGGTGTGCCATGGGGAATCTGAGTCACCAGGTGTGACATGGGGGATAGGGGTCACCGGGTGTAACAGGGGTTCGGGGTGACCAGGTGAGCCATGAGGAATTGGGGTCCCTGGGTGTGCCACGGGGGAATGGGGTCCCCAGATGTGACAGCATGACATGAAGGAACACGGGGTCCCTGGGTGTGACATGGAGGAATATTGGGGTCAGTGGGCATCACAGCATGACATGGAGGAATATTGGGGTACCAGGGTGTGACATGGAAAAACATCAGGGTCCCTGGGTGTGACATGGAGGGACATCAGGATCCGTGGGTGTGACATGGAGGAATATGGGGGTCACTAGGTATGAGAGCATAACATGGAGGAAGCATCAGATCAGGGTCACTGGGTATGACATAGAGGAATTTTAAAACCATTTCCCTTTTTTTTCTTTTTTTTTTGGGGGGGGGGGGGGGCAAGTAGCTGGTCTTGCCTAGGGCGTAAAATAGTCTAGCACCGGCCCTGCCTAGTAGGTTATAAAAGAGGGAAATGCCTTTGGTTTTGGAAGTGGGGGAGGTAAGATAATGTTTCACTTGCCACGGGATCTGGATGTTTAGAGAACTAGAAGTGTTCAAAAAGTGGCGTAACTGACGGTAAGTATAAAACTCGCTGGCGGGTAAATTGAATTCTATCTGCAACTAGCGGAAAGATTTGATCGCTGGGCCCACCATCAAATAATCTCTGTTGAGTATGCCTTTAGAGAGCCAAGCATGTAATGCTAGATTGGGTATAAAATGGACAGTGCCCGATAGAGGAAACTGGAGTGTAGAGGCAGGTTGGGGTTTATCAATGGTATGTGCGAACTCTCACCAAGCCATTTGCGTGGCTTCAGAGAGGTTTACTTTTTATTGCAGAAGAGACATACTAAGTTATTTTCTGCAATTAAAGTGGAATTCCAGTTTACACCCAATTAACTATAAAAAATAACATTTATAAAAAAAAGATGTACCGTATTTACCTACCTATTTTTAGTCTGCTCCGGTCCAGTCACGTAATCCAGCTCTGCCTTGTCAGCCAGCAGTGGCTGCAGGGGAGAAGAGGGAGCACCGACAACAGACAGGCCATAGAAGCCTATGGATGACATCAGTACTTCAGGCTTTACCAGTCATTGTTGAGCCCCCCTTTCCCCTGCACCTGTTGTTGGTGACACAGGGGATCACATGATCAAACTAGAGTGAGCTGAAAATAGGTAAGAATACACATTCATACTTTTAAAGCAAGGTGGCGGAACTGGAACATAACCTCCAAAAGTGAAAGTCCAGGGCATCGTCCCATAAAATCAACTAATTTAAAAAAGGCTTATTATAAGGGACTGTATTGATATTTACTGGAAACTCAAAAATATCTCAAATTTAACAAAATTACATTAAAAACATAACTTTTTATTGCTATACATAATCAATAAATTGTGTGTTTGTACAAATGGGCACAATATATGTATAAGTAAAAACAACACAGCAAAGATTAAGCATCCAGAATATATAGCAGCTTGGATTGGTCTACGCATTTCGTGGACAACGTCACTTCTTCAGGACTTTGGACGCTAATGTGTCAGACTTGGCGATCATAGTTCTCAATACTCCCTGGTGGTAATGCTGCTCCTGTAAACCTCAGAATCCTCTAAAAGAGAGATGCAGTGTGCCGTCTGGCCCATGGGAAAGCTTACGTATGATTGAATATCAGAGAAATTGCTCCCTAAATAGAGGACTCCCATTGGCCTACGATGGAATATCAGAGTCTGCATTCACAGTGGTGTAAAATTCTCTCTAAACAGACAAGCCCCTCACTGGCCAATATACAGTAAGTGGACAGACAGCCGTACTACTCAAAAATGCTGTTTCCAAACTAAAAATAAAGGTAATTATAATCGTCTTTTTACACAGGTTAGTTAGCATAGGTATTGGAAGGGGGAATAGAGCATTTGTAAGGCTAGTCAGGTGTAAACTGGAATTCTGCTTTAAAGGGTAACTCCACTTTCGTGAGGAAAAAGTAAACAAAAAATAATATAGCGTATACAATTGCGACACAAGTTATATTGTAATTGAATGTTATTAAAAATGACCTTTCCTTTTCAATCTGCAGCTCTGTAATTTTCCGAAAATGCAATGCAATATGGCTACCTGGAGGTGTTCTGCACACAGAATGTGTACACAACGCCCATACCCCCCAGAAACATAATTTCCTGCTTATGTGATTGGCTCACCGATTTTCCCAGAAGTCTGCACTAAGATTAGTCAGATTTCAGGCATCCCCAGCAACAAAAATGTCATTTTTGGTGAGATACTTCCAATAGGAAATCACGTCTAAAGGGATGCAGGCCCAGCAGCTTTCCCCATTAGAACCCTGCAAGTGCACAGCTGATTGATAATTATGAAACCACTCCCATTAGACTCACTTTCCCACATGGATACAGACACACACACAAGGATTTCTTCAGAATAAGAAAAGGTAGGAATCTGTAACAAAGGTTGTTATAATCCTTGCAATGTAGATAAATTACCCAGGGGGGAATGTTTTTTTATCAACAAAAGTGGAGTTACGCTTTAAGAAGGCTATCCTTCTTCCTCACAAACTTTTTACACTGTACACCAGGGATCCTCAAACTACGGCCATCCAGCTGTTGTGGAACTACACATCCCATGAGGCATTGTAAAACTCAGACATTCACAGACGTGACTAGGCATGATGGGAATTGTAGTTCCTGAACAGCTAGAGAGGGTTATAGTTTGAAGACCCTTGCTGTACACTGAGCTGTGACTGTGGTCCTGGCATCTGCAGGGTGCTGGTATGTGCAAGAGCTACATCATTCCAGTCTGGATAATCAAGATGGTCCTGAACCCAGAGAAAACATGTGAAAAGATATTAGTACTTGTGAGAGATCTTGCCAACATTGCATCACTGGAGCAGAGGTAAGAATAATACTGATTTTATTCCTATGATGGAATGTTTTCTGGAAAACACACCAAAGATAAAGTAAGCAGGATGTTTTTCCATCACACTAAAGTACAGAGGCACGAATGCAGCCTAAAGCCTAGTACACACGCAACGAATTTCCGCCGACCGGTCCTCCATCTTTTGTCCAGAGTTGTGTTTTGTTGGTTGGAATTTTCCACACAAATTTTCCCGCCCGACAAAATTCTACTTCAGAAGTGATGTCATGTGTTGGATTGCTTTCTTTGTGTTCTTTCTTCCCTGTAGCCAGTCATAGGCTGGCAAATTATTGAAGATACTGATCAGCATGACAGCCAGGCAGTCCTTTTCAGCAAGGGATAGTCGGCAAAAGCAGCTTATGTACTGCATTTCTCTCAGGCTTCCTTTAGGCTTGGTTCACATTAGTGTGATGTCAGACATTGCATGTGATTCGGAGCGCACAGCTCTGAAAATCACATGCAATGTCTGTGCGATGCGAATTCAGCCATACAGATTGTATGGCTGAATTCGCATCTGATTCGGCACAAACACGCACAGGACTCTTTTTTGGGTCTGCACCAGAATCGGATCGCATAATGGTCCACACTTATGCGATCTGATTCATGTGCGAATGTCAGTTCGCAATTTCCGGCTACGAGCCCCTTGTAAACGTCACTTCCGGTAGCGGTGGAACGCGCGCCGGAGCCAAGCCCCGCTGCGCACCGTCATCTCAGAAGATCTACCATTTCGTACAGTGCCTGTTTTAATCACCTAAAATGTGAGTTTTATTCTTTTGTTGAGACCAATAAATTCCATTTTTAAGCAATATTACGCTATTTGGGATTCTTCCTTTCCTTTCTATATGGGGACCATCTGGTGAGATTGTACAGTGAACCCGCATTGACAGCCAGTTCCATCCACAGTACTTCACCCGGATCATATGCCGGACCATGCCTGTGAGACCCTTACGCTGTATGGTTTAAGGGTCCACACTGTTCGGTAAGTGTCAACTACCTAGGGGAGAGGATCACCACCATCGCACCATTGTCGCATGCATTCATTTTCAGCACCTGAGCACCTTTTCGGGTTGTTTTTACAATCAAAAGACTTTCACTTGCCACTTGCTGGCTATTGCACCTTTTGTTTTTTTGACATTGGACTTCTATATGTCATTTATTCGTTCTATTTATATTAATTGCACTATATATTAGGTGGTGATTTGCACTTTTAATATATACGTTAAGAGATTTCCATATATATTTATTTATTTATTTATATTTACTTGCATATTTTCTTGTTGATTTAAGATTTTATGTGCTATTTATTTATATATGCACCAATCATTAACATTTAGCACTTTGAGCACTTTACAAGTATTATAACACCCAAATCTGCGCTGTCTTTTCTACATTTGCACTTTTAAATCATTTTGATTTTTATGCACAGCAGCACTTTTGGATTTACTTCACTTATCACCATAGCGCAGCATTCATTTTCTTTTTTACTATATGTCAGTTCGCACTGCGATATACGAACTGATCTGGGGGTGTCGTTAACTTTCAATTGACAACCCCAGCGATTCTCATATGGCAGTGTGAACTGCCTGCGCTGGGAATGCGATGAGGGAACCCGCAGTAGATTCGCAGGGTTCCCGCATCGCATAAGTGTTAACCGGGACTTAAACATTTTTTGTAATTTTAAAAAGTTGAATACTGTCCATATTACTTTTTTATTGCACTAACAATTTTCGGGACCAGCTTTCAGGGGATGTTTTCCTACTAAGGTAAAATCTGTACTGATACACAGGGCAACATGTTAAGAACAATTTCTTAATGAAAAAAAAAAAAAAGAATAAAAAAAACAACACATGGTAGCTTTAAGCAGGCCATACACGTTTCGAATTTCGTACGATTTGTCGTTCGATAAACGCAAGCGCCAGTCGTGCACATCGTCGAGTGTACCATCAATGTGATTCGAAAATCGTACGACAAAACACTTCTTCCTTCTGCAAGTATAGGAAGTGATGCAATGTTGTCTTGACCTTTTAACCACACCTCCACTGGGCACTCCCCCTACAGTTAAAAGTCGGATCGTGTCATTTGCGAACAGAGCAATCATTCGCCACAGCATACGACTATTCTCAGCAATAAAATGCCATTCAAGAGGTATAATAGGAATCAGAAAATGGCAGCAATGGTTATTGCATTGATTGCTTTGGAGGAGGAGAAGAAAAAGAAGAAAAATAGAAGGAAGAGCAGAGTGTGGGCCAAAGACTGGCTCATGCAACGAGAGCAATTTTCACATGTAAACCTGCTAACAAACCTCAGAGAAAATAATCCTGAGGATTACCGTAATTATTTGCGGATGACCCAGCAGTCCTTTGACATGCTATTAGCTCTTGTGCAGCCACATATCACCAAACAGGACACCTGCATGAGAAAATCTATTAGTGCAGAGGAGAGGCTCATGGCAACCCTGCGTTTTTTGGCAACAGGCAGGTCTTATGAAGACCTGAAGTTCACCACTGGAATCTCTGCCCAATCCTTGGGAAGAATCATACCTGAGACGTGTCAGGCCATAGTGAAGGTGCTCCAGCCACAGTATTTAAAGGTAATTATAAAAATTACAACTTAAATTAGTAAGAATATTACTGCAAACATAAGTCAAATTTTGTGAGTACATCAATTTTATTAAAAAAATATGTAACTTCCTGTACACGGTTGTCTGAAAAAGTTTGTATTTTCTTAAATCAATACATACCCATTTCCAAATCATTATTATGAAAATATATAATTCTTAAACAATAACCAATAAAAAAGGAACAAATACACCAAAGAAATGCAATAATATTGAGCAACATATCTAGAATTTTTTTTTACAGATTTGTGTATTGGGGGCCATGAAACCAAGAACCTTGAGGTGGTTCAGGACGCACTGACCAGCTTGGGTTTCCCTGTGATTGAGACATATTTGGGTGCCAATATTGGCCAGATGTTACAGGTGGAGCAGATGTTACAGGTGGAGCAGATGTTACAGGTGGAGCAGATGTTACAGGTGGAGGAGATGTACATCCCTGATACCCTATTATATCTGTGTTAGGTGTAAGATTGCCCTTTAGTCCAATGGCAATCATTTTATGCATTAAAGCTTCACAAATGTCTCGTTGCTCCATGGACATTCTCCGTAATTTGTGTGCAACCAGATGACCCACAGCATCACATTCATCATCTTTCTGCTTCATGATAGATGATGCATCCTTCAGCAAACTGGCAGTATCGTAGTCAAGATTTCTCTTCTTTCCTCTTTGAGTTCTCTGAGTTGATGTTCCTGGCTGCTCTGATACTGGGCTTGGTGTATCCTATAGAAACCAAAAAAATTAAGAAGAAAATATGATCACTAATTATCATTAAAACATGTTTTAATTTTTTTCTATCTTGCCAACAGTTTCCTTCTAAATCTGAAGAATGGAAAGAAGTTGCCAAAGAATTCCAGGACATGTGGAATTTCCCCAATTGTGGTGGCGCAATTGATGGGAAACATGTGAGAATTACACCACCAGCACATTCAGGATCCTATTTTTACAACTATAAAGGGTTCTTCAGCATAATTCTAATGGCAATTGTGAATGCCAAATATGAATTTATGTACTTGGATATAGGGAAAAATGGAAGAAACTCGGATGGAGGTGTGATAGAGCGCAGTCCATTTATGCATCGATTAAAAGAAGGAATGTTGCATCTTCCATCTTCCAGTGAGACAGTTGAGGGCCTTAATTTTGTGTTCATTGGGGACGATGCATTTGCCTTACATGAACACCTGTTGAAACCCTATCCCTTGCGCAATTTAACTGCTCCCCAGAAAATCTTTAATTATAGATTGTCTAGGGCGAGAAGGGTGGTAGAAAATGCATTTGGGATCATGGCCAGCAGATTCCGCATTTTCCACACCGCCATTAATGTTACAGTTGAAAAAATTGACATAATAGTGGAGTGCTGCTGTTTGTTACACAATTATTTAAGAAGCACAACTGTGTCATATATGCCATCAACTGCAGTTGATATTGAAGATCTTACCAGTGGCACAATTGTGCCAGGTGATTGGCGAAATGACAGCAGTGGCATGGTAAATTTAGCTCCTGCAAGGCCTAGGCTACCAACTGCAAATGCACGTCAAAATCGCATTCATTACACAGATTATTTTATGGGTAGTGGTGCAGTTGCATGGCAGGATCGCATATAATCATATGTATTATATTTTGTAAGAAATGACTTGCTCTAAATAAAGACAGCTTAATAAATCATATACAATATATGAGTATTCTTTATTCTAGTTTTTGTTACATTCTACTATGACTGGCCCATGAGGCAGAAGGACCCCTGACCCTATAGTTGTTTCATTGGGCCCTCCAACCCCCCCCCCCCCCAAAGAAAAAATATTGTGAATTAAACGAAAATTTGGATATACCTGTGTCTGAGTCTGTGTCTGTGTCTGTGACATTTCCTCTGCTTCTGGGTCAGATATCAAACTGGAGTCTGATGCTGCACTTGGTGGCAGAGTGCAATGGGACTCTCTTGGATCATCTGTGTCAGCAAGAAACATCAGGTCTTTGAAGTACCACAAACGTGGGACATAGACATCATCAGCCCCTGCTCCAGATTTCTTGGATGCTTGTATTTTTTTATACTCCTTTTTAAAAACAGTCCGCAAGTTAGCAATCTTGTGCTTTACATATAGGTCATTTGGATCTTTGCAAACCTCTTTACATAGCTCCTTTAGTTCTTTGATGGCCTCATCACGCTTATATCTATTAGAATAATCCCTGGATTTCACATCCCATAAGCACGAAAATTCTCTGTATTTATCAATGAATTGGGGAAGGAACTCAGTAGATGTGAATGTGAGAGGCATTTTCCTTTAAAAAAAAAAAAATATATATATATATATTTTACTAAGTTACCTTGCAAAGCCTTGTTATACATGTGTAAAATATAACACATAATGATTTTGCACATTAATAATGACTAAATAAGAAGAATAAATAATACTTAAGACAATAGAACTAACACGATATGCAAGTTTCATGCAGCCTGTTCATATAATGGATGAGCCATGTGCCATGAATCGTGACTGAGATAAATTTGGACAGGAGTGAGGTCTAATTTTTAGCCTTTTTGAACAGCTCCTATACTGCAAAAGGACTTCTATCAGTAATAAAATAGCATATATTTACATTATAACACAGTATTTCCGTAGAAAAAGTGAAATATGCAATGGAGAGTCAGCATTTTGAACTTACCTCAGGGATGTGTGTTCAGCGTTCTCTGCACGAATAGACTTTCCTACGTCCCGAAAAGTCGCTGCATATTCGTGCAATGCGCACGTGCGTTATATACCATGTACAGGCCCCGCCTCTTCTTTCTTTCGGGGGCTTGTGGGAGAAATCATGGCAGAGGGACAAGACATGGCAGCTTCTCAGAGCGAAAGATCTGGGACAGATGAGGAGTAGGGATGATCGAACTTTTGAAAAGTTCGGTTCGACCAGAACACCCGAACTTCACGAAAGTTCGGTTCGGATTTCAGAACCCCATTGAAATCAATGGGACCCGAACTTCTGTAATCAAAAAACACCATTTTTAAGCCCTAAAACCCAATAAATGCCCCTAAAAAGTGCCTAGGGTTCTGGGTCATGCCCCAGGGACTATTAATCACACAAAAAAAAGTTCTTAAAAATTGTCGTTTTTGATAGATAGCCAATTATTGAAAAAATAAAAAAAAAAAAAAAAAAAGAGATTTCTTTGGATTTAGTGTCTGGGGGGGTCTAAAAGTTGTACCTGTGAAGTTTCAGCTCTGTAGCATGTCCAGAACCAGAATTACAGCATACCAAACCTTCAAAAATGACTTTTTTGCTTAACCGCACCTTTCTTTTGCTCCTAATCAACGGCTCAGCCAATGTGTATGATGGGGACATAATGCAGTGCACTGGGAACAAGATTAGAGGTTTTTTTGGAAAAAGGTGCTGTCTCTTTAAATGTGCATATAATTAACGGGTGTATTTCCACAATGGGGCTTTTATTACCAAATGTTTCAAGAAGTCCAAAGATGTATGTAATTGCACTTTATTTCATGTAAAATGGTGTTTGGTGCACTTTAACTTGAAATCTCACAAGAAACAGACATATATGCACGGATACATTGAGGGTTAGGGGTAGGGGCCACAATGTAGTGCAGAGTGAACAAGATTAGAGATGTTTTGGATGAATACTGTTGTCTCTTGACTTTGAATAGAAGTAAAGGATGCTTAAAAATTGGGCATTTGGTGGTGCGGACGATGCCTTGACACCATATCCCTATGAAAGTGCTGGTAATGAAAGCAATAATTGCCTTTGTAAGGAAAAAAATTACAATGATATGCATCTGTGTGACAGGTGCGCAAAAATTGTTGTTTGGGTGTTGGCGGAGCCATACCACTGTAAGCCCAAAGAGCTGGTGTTGAAGAAGGCGTAAAAATTATGAAGGTGTGCACCTGTGGAACAGGTGCGCAAACATGGTAGTTTTGGTGTTGGCGGAGCCTCCCCACCATAACCCCAAAGAGCTGGCTTTGAAGGAGGCCCAAAAATTGTAAAGGTGTGCACCTGTGGAACAGGTTCGCAAACATGGTAGTTTTTGTTTAGCATAGCCTCCCCACCTTAACCCCAAAGAGCTGGTGTTGAAGGAGGCCCAAAAATTGTAAAGGTGTGCACCTGTGGAACAGGTTCGCAAACATGGTAGTTTTTGTTTAGCATAGCCTCCCCACCTTAACCCCAAAGAGCTGGTGTTGAAGGAGGCCCAAAAATTGTAAAGGTGTGCACCTGTGGAACAGGTTCGCAAACATGGTAGTTTTTGTTTAGCATAGCCTCCCCACCTTAACCCCAAAGAGCTGGTGTTGAAGGAGGCCCAAAAATTGTAAAGGTGTGCACCTGTGGAACAGGTTCGCAAACATGGTAGTTTTTGTTTAGCATAGCCTCCCCACCTTAACCCCAAAGAGCTGGTGTTGAAGGAGGCCCAAAAATTGTAAAGGTGTGCACCTGTGGAACAGGTTCGCAAACATGGTAGTTTTTGTTTAGCATAGCCTCCCCACCTTAACCCCAAAGAGCTGGTGTTGAAGGAGGCCCAAAAATTGTAAAGGTGTGCACCTGTGGAACAGGTGCGCAAACATTGTCGTTTTTGTTTTAGCATAGCCTCCCCACCTTAACCCCAAAGAGCTGGTGTTGAAGGAGGCCCAAAAATTGTAAAGGTGTGCACCTGTGGAACAGGTTCGCAAACATGGTAGTTTTTGTTTTAGCATAGCCTCCCCACCTTAACCCCAAAGAGCTGGTGTTGAAGGAGGCCCAAAAATTGTAAAGGTGTGCACCTGTGGAACAGGTGCGCAAACATTGTCGTTTTTGTTTTAGCATAGCCTCCCCACCTTAACCCCAAAGAGCTGGTGTTGAAGGAGGCCCAAAAATTGTAAAGGTGTGCACCTGTGGAACAGGTGCGCAAACATTGTCGTTTTTGTTTTAGCATAGCCTCCCCACCTTAACCCCAAAGAGCTGGTGTTGAAGGAGGCCCAAAAATTGTAAAGGTGTGCACCTGTGGAACAGGTGCGCAAACATTGTCGTTTTTGTTTTAGCATAGCCTCCCCACCTTAACCCCAAAGAGCTGGTGTTGAAGGAGGCCCAAAAATTGTAAAGGTGTGCACCTGTGGAACAGGTGCGCAAACATTGTCGTTTTTGTCATAACCAAAATGAGGTTCTGTGAACGTAAAGAGAATGAGAGGAGGGTTTGAGGGTGGCACCATGGTCCAGGCTTAAACTGAGGCTCAACTGCCACATCACAACGATAGCCTAGTCTACAAGGTCTGCATCAGGTGCATCAAAGCTTGATATCCACGACTGATTCATCTTAATGAATGTCAAACGGTCGACTGAGTCGGTGGAGAGTCTAGTTCGATGGTCTGTGACGAATCCTCCTGCTGCGCTGAATGCCCGTTCCGATAGGACACTGGAAGCAGGGCAGGCCAACAACTCCATGGCATACTGGGCCAGTTCTGGCCAGTGGTCTAATCTTAAGACCCAGTATGCCAGTGGATCGGATTCGTCACATGAAAAGCCCTCTGTGTCACTTTGTGCCCTCACGTAATCGTCCACCATGTGATGCAGACGCTGTCGATGCGATGTGGCAGCTGAGAGGCCTGGGCGGTGAGGACTAAAAAAAGACCGAAAGGCATCCGTCAACCGCACGCCTTCTCCAACGCTCCTCTCGTGACCACCAGTAGAATCCATGGTAGGTTGTCCCCGCCCCTGCACCCTACGGGAGTCGGGGAACATGTTCACCAGATTCCTCTTGAGACTGTCCTCAAGGGATTTGATCCTGTGGACTCTATGGGTGGATGGGAAAAGCTCCGAGACTTTACACTTGTACCGGGGGTCAAGTAGGGTGGCCAACCAATAGTGGTTAGTCTCTTTAATGGCCTTGATTCTGGGGTCCTTTCGCAGGCTCTGGAGCATGATGTTTCCCATGCGTCGCAAATTAGCGAAGGCCTGAGAAGCTGACTCCTCGGGGTCACTCATAACGACATTATCTTCAACGGGCTCCTCCTCCTCCCAGCCACGTACTACTCCAAAGTGTCCCGAGGGAGTCAAACTAGGCCTTGCAGATTGCCGCATGTCTTCCTCCTCCTCCTCCTCAAACCCTGCAAAAGTTCCCGCAGAATCGTCCTCCTCCTCCTCTTCCACCCCTGGATCCTGCTCGGGCCTCTGGGAGCTAGGCATAATGGGGTCAGGATTCTCAGGATAAAGGGGGCCTTGAGAGGCAAGGAAGTCCTCCTCTTCCTCCTGCTGCTCTGCCTCCAGTGCCCTGTCCATAATGCCACGCAGAGTGTGCTCCAACAAAAACAGTACCGGTAGGGTGTCACTGATGCATGCGCTGTCCCGGCTGACCATCCTTGTGGCCTCCTCAAATGGCGAGAGGACAGCGCATGCATCCTTAATCAAAAGCCACTGCCGTGGTGAAAAGAAGCCCAGGCGCGCAGAGCCAGTGCTGGTGCCGTACTCGCATAGGTATTCATTGAGGGCCCTCTGCTGCGTGTACAGGCGCTGCAGCATAGCCAAGGTGGAGTTCCAGCGGGTGGGCATGTCACAGATGAGGCGGTGTACCGGCAGGTGAAACTCGCGCTGCACTTCGGCCAAACGTGCAGTGGCACTGTACGACCGCCTGAAGTGACTGCACACCCTTCTTGCCATCCTTAGCACATCCTGCATTCCCGGGTACGAGTTCAAAAACCGCTGTACCACGAGATTCAGGACATGCGCCAGGCATGGCACATGGGTTAACTTTCCCTGACGAAGGGCGGCCAGGAGGTTTGACCCATTATCAGTAACCACCATCCCTGGCTGCAGCTGGCGTGGTGTCAACCACCTCTGGGCCTGTGCCTGCAGAGCCCCAAGAATCTGAGGGGCAGTGTGCTGCCTGTCCCCTAGACACACAAGCTGCAGCACTGCGTGACACCTTTTGGCCTGAGACATAGAATAGCCCTTTGAACGTTTACGTGGTATCTCATCATATTCAAAGGACCATTCTGCAGAGGAGGGCATGGAGGAGGTAGAGGAGGAGGAGCAGGAGGGGGTAGAAGTGATCGATCTACCCGGATCAGCGACACCACCAGCTGTTTGCAGACGTGGGGGCAACACTGGCTGCAGCACCGAGCCCTGGCTACAATCCCTTCCACTGGCAAGCAGTGTCACCCAGTGAGCAGTGACAGAAATGTACCGTCCCTGCCCATGTTTGCTTGACCAAGTGTCAGCCGTCAAGTGTATCTTACGGCTGACTGACTTGGCCAGGGATGACACTACATTGCCTTCCACATGTTGGTATAGGGATGGCAGGGCCTTACGGGAAAAGTAATGCCGACTTGGCACCTGCCACTGTGGAACTGCACATTTTGCGAAGTCACGGAAGGGAGCAGACTCTACCAGGTTAAATGGTAATAGTTGCAGAGCCAGTAGTTTAGCCAAACTACTGTTTAGACGCTGGGCATGTGGGTGGCGGGGAGTATACATTTTTTTTTCGTTCCAGCATGTGTGGAATCGAAATTTGGCATCTAGATGATACAGCTGGTGGTGTGCTGGAGGTAGATGCGACACTGCCTGCTATATCATCATCCCTGCCAGTGGAGGCTGCCAACAGGTGACGAGTGACTATAGCAGGGCCAGGAACAGACTGATGTGCAGGTGGAGCAGGTGGAGCAGATGGAGCATGAGGAGGAGCGCGAGGAGAACTAGGAGGCCGACTGACCAATCTTTGGCCCTTTTGTGGGTTCTTTAAATGCTCCTGCCAACGGGCCGAGTGGTGGGTTGTCAAATGCCTGTTTAGGCAGCTTGTACCCAGGTGGTTGACATTTTTGCCACGTTTTATACCCTTCTTACAAATCTTGCAGATCGCAACTGTTTTATCTGCATGGGATGTCTCAAAAAAGGCCCAGCAAGATGAGGTGTGTATAGTGGCCCGGGAGACAACAGGTGCGGCCTTAGATGGAGTAGGCCGTCTGCTCTCCCCTCTTGCTTGCTCTGCCTCCTCCTCAACCTCAGACCCAACATCTGACTCCATCAAAGACTGAGCATCAGGCCTGGCCTGGGAGACAACAGGTGCGGCCTTAGATGGAGCGGGCCGTCTGCTCTCCCCTCTTGTTTGCTCTGCCTCCTCCTCAACCTCAGACCCAACATCTGATTCTATCAAAGACTGAGCATCAGGCCTGGCCTGGGAGACAACAGGTGCGGCCTTAGATGGAGCGGGCCGTCTGCTCTCCCCTCTTGTTTGCTCTGCCTCCTCCTCAAACTCAGACCCAACATCAGACTCCATAAAGGACTGAGCATCAGGCTGGAGTAGATGGCCGACACTGTGGTCAAACAGCTCAGCTGACTCCTCTGCCATGTCTGAAATTGGGTCTAAGGGAGGACATGAGGTGGACATGGACTCATCTGTATTTGTTCTGACAACTGCAGAAGACTGACCACTTTTCTCTGCCTGGGTCACTGTAGTTGCAGATGATGCCGATGATGAGGGTTTGTTCATATAGTCCACCACCTCCTGTACATACTGTGGACGTATAGCTTGGCCACTGCCGGAGAACAATCCAAATGGTGGCCTGGCTGAGGACTGACCACCACGTCCACCCCTGCCTCTAGACACCCTAGAAGCTGTGCCCCTTTCCGCAGCAGGGCCACGTATGCCTTTTCTTGGTCTACCAGGCATATTTGTCACTGATGCGTTGGCAACTGTGTGCGGTGAAAAACGCACACTGCTATGCGACCCACAGTTGTCGCTGGATACAGCACAGCAGTTGCGGTTCACGCACAGTAGCAAAGCCTTTTGCACAGTGGACCTAACGCTTTGAACAACAGGCGTTAGGTTGTCACTGATGCGTTGGCAACTGTGTGCGGTGAAAAACGCACACTGCTATGCGACCCACAGTTGTCGCTGGATACAGCACAGCAGTTGCGTGTCACGCACAGTTGCAAAGGCTTTTGTACAGTGCACCTAACGCTTTGAACAACAGGCGTTAAGTTGTCACTGATGCGTTGGCAACTGTGTGCGGTGAAAAACGCACACTGCTATGCGACCCACAGTTGTCGCTGGATACAGCACAGCAGTTGCGGTTCACGCACAGTAGCAAAGCCTTTTGCACAGTGGACCTAACGCTTTGAACAACAGGCGTTAGGTTGTCACTGATGCGTTGGCAACTGTGTGCGGTGAAAAACGCACACTGCTATGCGACCCACAGTTGTCGCTGGATACAGCACAGCAGTTGCGGTTCACGCACAGTAGCAAAGCCTTTTGCACAGTGGACCTAACGCTTTGAACAACAGGCGTTAGGTTGTCACTGATGCGTTGGCAACTGTGTGCGGTGAAAAACGCACACTGCTATGCGACCCACAGTTGTCGCTGGATACAGCACAGCAGTTGCGTGTCACGCACAGTTGCAAAGGCTTTTGTACAGTGCACCTAACGCTTTGAACAACAGGCGTTAAGTTGTCACTGATGCGTTGGCAACTGTGTGCGGTGAAAAACGCACACTGCTATGCGACCCACAGTTGTCGCTGGATACAGCACAGCAGTTGCGGTTCACGCACAGTAGCAAAGCCTTTTGCACAGTGGACCTAACGCTTTGAACAACAGGCGTTAGGTTGTCACTGATGCGTTGGCAACTGTGTGCGGTGAAAAACGCACACTGCTATGCGACCCACAGTTGTCGCTGGATACAGCACAGCAGTTGCGTGTCACGCACAGTTGCAAAGGCTTTTGTACAGTGCACCTAACGCTTTGAACAACAGGCGTTAAGTTGTCACTGAATTTTGCTGCCTAGCAAGCACGTATACCTGCTGTGATACAGCAGCACTGTGCCACGTGCTCACTAAACAGAACCCTCACACTTTCCCTACAGAAACTAAATTTTCAAATCTAACTAATGTAGTACAAAGTTCCCTAACTACACTAGATATCCCTTTCCACTAAATAGAAAGCTCCATACAGCAGAAGACTGACACTGTCCCTTAAGTTTTTTTTTTTTTTTTTTTTTTTTTTTTTTTTAACTCTAAGAACCAGCACAATCGCTGTATCTAACTACACTGGCTGTAAGCTAAATACAATTCTGCTATATGGAGCTTTAGAACCACTCGATATGTAGGAAATGTAGTGTAGCAAGCAGGAGTCAGACAGAACTGCTTCAACTCTCTTCAACAGGCTCTGGATAACTGTGCTAGGGGTTAGGCGGGGCCATCTTATATAGTGTGGGGCGTATTCACTCCTGATTGGCCTCTGGTCCCCGTAGTCACTCCAATCACGTTCCTAGGAGACTCCTGCCCCCTCATTGGCTTTTGCAGACGTTTCTGGGCCAATCACGGGCTTTTAAAGCCCAGTTCCTGTCCCAGTGCATTTTGGGCGGTTCTGGTGGCCGAATACCGAACTTTTGCCGCAAAAAGTTCGGTATTCGGCCGAATATCGAACATCCAATGTTCGGGTCGAACCGATGGTCGACCCGAACCGTTCGATCATCCCTAATGAGGAGCAGGAAATCGTGGAGGTGGAAGAAGGTCACCAGACAACCATTGTGACAAGCCCCAGGAAGAAGAAAGCCACCAACATGTCTTTGGAGGAGATGGTGGACATGGTGAACATTCTTCAAAAGAAGGATTATGACTGTCGGAAGCAAGTCTACCCTAAAAAAAATGTGAGAAAAGATCAAATTCTGGAGAAAGTTCTACGTGTCCTACAGAAAAACCATGGTGTTGAACGCACTAAAGATCAAGTGAGAAAACGCTGGTCTGACTTAAAATCCAGAGAATCCCATCAGCTAAGGAAAATCAAGAAAATTCTTCAAAAAAGTAAGTATAAACTTTTTAACAAGAATGTATGATGTTCTTGGGTTTTTCTGTGTGAGTGTATGTTCTGTATATGCCATGTGACATGTGCATGCAGAGAGTGCATACTACACAGCTTGCATCATTGTGATTTTCTATGCATATCTATAGTGTATTTTTGTCTTCTATACAGAAATAATATGCATAGTGTGATTGCATTTAAATATATGTATAGTATTTGAAGTTAAATACATGTATTTATTAATTTTCAAAGGACATTCTAGAAAGGCCCATGCAGAGGCGGGAAATGAACAGCAGACAAGTGCAGAGTCTGAGATGACGACTGACACAACACTGATATGTCTCACACCAGTTGAAGGCAGTGATTGGAGCAGCATTGCCACCAGTTCAGGTACATAACCAAATGTCACATAAACGTATGCTCATTATAACGTTTAGACTGTGATTTTTATGATTTTTCATGTTTTCTTATAGGCTTTACAATGTCTACTGCTGGCAGTTCTTCATTCACTTCTGCATCTGCAAACCGCATGATTGCTGATTTAATGCAAATCAATTCAGATATTGAGAAAGTTTGCAATAAAATGAAATTGGTTCAAGGCAGGATTTCTGATGTGATAGACCAATTAGCAAAGGTTTAAATACTCTGGAAACAAAAATTTTTTTTTAAGACCATGTTTCGTTATGGCACTTTAAAAAATAAAAATGGTTGTTATAAAGTAGGGGCCCATTCACACTGTCCGCATGCACCCACGTACTCCATTCTGCTGAAAGGGGGGTCCACGCCCAAATCCCCTATGAGCAGGTGTCTGACAGCTCTTTCTCTGCTCTTTGTGCAGAGACAGAGCTGTCAGAACCCCACCGTTCTCTTTTGGGGACCACCAGTCCATTTTCATCATATCCATCCGATCCGCCTGACAGATGTAAATGATAATTTCCATCCGTCAGGCTTTGATCGGGTCGGATAGCAGCGGATGTCAGTGGACATGTTTCCACTGACATTCGCTGCCCTATGGGGATGCATGGAACATTCCAATGAGTTCCGCCTGACAACATGACAGGCGAATCTCATTGGATTGTGTGAAAGGGCCCTTGCTCTGACTTGCACTTTATTAAAAATAAAATTGCACTATGTGACTGTTTATGTACTTTTGTACTGTTAAATTTTGGCTGTATGTACATATTTACTAACTATATTCATGTACATATGTACAAGCTTTTAAGATCCTAAATAGGGAAATGTTTGTGTGCTGGACATGCGCAACTACGCTTTTTGTTTATTGTTCATCAATAAATTGATGGTTATTTTGAAATTGGTTTCAAGTGTCTTTATTTCATGCATTATGTGATATCAACTGTATACACAGCTATTGATCTTTATGGTAGTATAGACAATGACATTCTCATCAAAATAATCTACTGTTAAAATGACAATTAGGATAACCATATGTTATTAATGACAAACAATATTGGAACATATACATCCTGCAGAAAGAAAACTTGCTGTACCATTTATTCTGCAGCTGTACAACAATGCAGTGGGTCCGTTTATTGAAAAAAGGTGTTAAAAGTCATTTTGCAATACACATACTTTTGTGTTTACACTTTTCATGCACACATATTGGCCTCTTAGCAGAGTTTGCTTGAACATATAATATTTGATGTATTGCGGTTTTTCGGCTGAACAGTCGTCCGTGTTGATATTCTTTTTATTTACCTTCCGGGTCATTCTTTTCGGAAACATGCGCAGTTGTGTGTTGTTCTGTGGAATCGAACGACTAAACCACTAATGATACGAAAATTGGACAAATTTCGCGGAAAAACCCATGTTGGATATGTGAATTTTTGCTGTCGTACGAAAAACGCATAGTTTACATACCACACTAACGATACGAAAATCGTTCGATAACACTGGCATTTACGATTTTCGGACGATATTCGTATCGTCTATGGCCTGCTTTAGACTGCATTGCTGCATATGATCCAGTACAGCTACAATTAGGCGTTGCAATTTTATAGTGCCACCTGGTGGACAGGGTTAGCATTGCAGTCAGCAATTTTCCAAATATTCCTTCTATACTAATGGGCCATACACACTATAAGATTTTCTGAAG
Source organism: Pelophylax lessonae (assembly GCF_965119305.1). Taxonomy (NCBI): domain Eukaryota; kingdom Metazoa; phylum Chordata; class Amphibia; order Anura; family Ranidae; genus Pelophylax; species Pelophylax lessonae. The sequence goes on along the minus strand of NC_138775.1, from coordinate 79,356,863 downwards.
ACTTTTTCCTTTAGATTTACCAAAACCATATAATATTAGGTCAAACCTAAACACTTTCAATTTGTATGCAATCTGGCAGACCCTTGCACTACATAGAAAAGGTAAATCGGAAGGAAAAAGTCTTCAGAAAATCTTATAGTGTGTATGGCCCTTTAGTATGTCAAATTTTGTATGTAAATCCTGAAACAGGCATATCCCCTTCAAGGCAGGAGAAGCAGTTGCACCCTTAAAAGCTGCTTCTCCTTCATCTTCATTGTCCCAGCCCTTTCATTCTTTGAATAAGGGTAAATGAAATGCTGATTTAAAGAGAAATTTAGTAATGCAAATAGAAGCTGTAGCCCCATGTTTTTCTCATTATTATCTCCTTATGCAAACTGACATTTTAGATTGTTGCAATGCCCCATTATAATCACTGACTCTGCTGTTTTGTTTGTGCTGGAGTGATCTGTTAATGGGTTCCCATGTGTCAAAGAGGACACGGAAAAAAAACTACTTACAGAGAGCATGATCCGACTACAAAGAAATAGTTGATCACACCAGGGAGAAGGAAGATGGAACAGGCTTATGTGCTAAGAACAAAAATAATATAAAGTAAGGATGCAAGTCAACAAGTTAAAGTGCACTTGTCATATTGCAAATACAATCTGCCATGCAATGAGCTTAGGAAAAATAACACTGTGCTAGTATTTCTGTGTTTTAAAGTTGTAATGTATTTTAAATGAGGTGATTAACCACTTTAGCCCCGGAAGATTTTACGCCCTTCCTGACCAGGGAGTATTTTGCGATTCGGCACTGCGTGACTTTAACGGACAATTGCGCAGTCCTGCGATGCTGTACCCAAATTAAATTGACGTCCTTTTTTTTCACAAACAGAGCTTTCTTTTGGTGGTATTTGATCACCTGTGCGATTTTTTGATCATGCGCTATAAACAAAAAAAGAGCGACAATTTTGCAAAATTAACAATATTTTTCACATTTTTTTATATGAAATTCCCCCAAAAAATGTAAAAATCAAAATTTTTTTAAATTTTAGGCCAATTTGTTTTCTGCTACATATGTTTGGTGAAAACAAAATCACAATATGCGTATTTTGATTGGTTTGCGCAAAAGTTATTGCGTTTACTAATTAAGGGAAAGATTTTTGTCATTTTTATTGTTTTTTTTAAGGAGTAATGGCGGCGATCTGCAATTTTTTTTTTTGCGGGACTGCGACATTGCGGCGGGACAGATCGGACCCTTGACTAACATTTTTGACACTTTTGGGGGTACCAGTGACATTACTACAGTAATCAGTGCTATACATATGCACTGTTACTGTATAAATGACACTGGCAGGGAAGGGGTTAACTTTATTGGAGAAGGAGGGGTTAAGTGTGTCCCTAGGGGCGTGATTCTTACTGTGCAGGGATGTGGCTTTTCATGTAACAGCAGAGATCTACGATCCTACATAGCAGGACCGTATGATCTCTGCTGTTACACAGGGGAGAATGACAGGCGGCTTTGTTTACATTAGCCTCCTGCCTTTCTCCCTCTGTAACTGACGATCGCGAGTGACCGGTGGACATCGGGTCCGCCGGTCACACGCGCCAGGACCACAGTGAGCGAGCGGGGGCGAGGGCGGGAGCGCACCTCTGGCGGCATGCGCTCGCCCCCTATTGGCTCGCAGGCGAGTGACGTACCCATACGTCACTTTGCCTGCACGGGGCTGACCACCGCAGTATATGTACTTGCGGCGGTCGGCAAGTGGTTAAAGCAGACCTTGCATTATGTTCAGGTCAAACAAAAACACTCTATTGAACCTTAAGGCTCCATTCACATATAGGCGTTTCAGATCACGAACAGAATTGCCGCGATTCTGCCCGCGATTCCAAACCAATACAAATCACAGGATGCTCAAGCGATTCCCGTGACTTGCAATGGCACCCCAAACACGGCACGATTTTGCCATGATTTTCACCCAACGAATCGCAGTAAAAACGCACAAATAGAATCGCGGGTTGCCTGACGCCCAAAAGAAGAACTTCTTTTGGATGTCAGGCGTCCCGCGATTCTGTTTGAGTGATTTTACCGCGATTCGTCGGGGCAACAATCGCGGCAAAATCGTGCCACATTTGGGGTGCCATTGCAAGTCACGGGAATCGCTCGGGCGTCCCGCGATTTGCAATAGTTCGGAATCACGTGCAGAATTGCGGCATTTCTTTTCAACCTTCCTACACAGCCTTTAAAGTCTCAGGTTTTGTTTACCCCCCAAATTATATTAATAGCGATCTTGTAAAAAAAATTGGACAATAGAAGTATACTGTGACTGTACACTCAATTGTGTCTATATTGAACTCAAAGGAACTACAGCATAATATTTGTCTTTGCAAATTCTTTTCCTGGTGCCTCCATGGCAGCATACTAGTGATAGAGCCCCGCCTCTACTCCTCCCTCAGGACTAGTGAGTAGCATAAAAGAAAGGCCCAGCCCCCTGTCCCATCATTCTCCTTTTTTTCCTCATACCTTCCTGACTGGTGAAGAATAAGCAGTATGTCCATACCTCTGCCTCCAGGCAGCTTTCCGCCGGGTTCAGCCTCTCCTGTGCGCAGTCCCGGTTCTTGGGTCGCTCAAAGCACTAATAAGGCCGGGAACCCCCTTCTGTGGATCTTTGGGGTACAATTTGCAGTGTTTCCTCATATGAACGCATACTGCCACTGTCTCTTTAAAAAATGTTAAAATGTTTGCCTTTGCAGGATTTTGCACAAGGACCGTCTTTTTTTTTTTTTCTTCCTCCCCCCCCCCTCTTTTCAACTTGGATTCCCCTTTAGGTTTTCCAGTACTTGTTTGGTTGTTTGTGTGTTTGTGTTCGTTTTTATTTTTATCTTCCCCTTCTCTTTCCCTCTTTTTCTTTCCCTTCTTGCCTTTGTCTTACCTTTTCAGCCTGTCCCTTTAAGTTTTCTGTGAAGACATCCGATCCTGTGTAGATGGCTCCCAGTCCTGGGATTCCCCCTGCAGCGCCATGCAGATCGAGGCCGCCCCTTACTCCACAGAGTCTCGGCGTCTCTGCGGACCGCCTCGCAGGGCGGGGAGTAGGGCCGTGCACGAGGAACGCTCTGCGCATGCGCGGTGCGGTTGAGGCTCGGGCGGCCATCTTGGTTGTGGGAACCAGGTGTAATTTTGCCCTGAGTTCCCACAGAAGCTAAGGGGAGGGGTTTGGTGCTTTCTTAGGCTGCTCTGCCTATTAAAGGGCCATTCCACCTGCTGTCCACCTGAAAGACAGCATCTTTCCCTGCTCCTACCGACTTGTTAAAGCCCTTGGTAGGTAGCACTTTGTAATACTTTTTTTTTTTTCTTTCCCTCCGCCCTCATTCCCATTTATTCAGTTTTTATTTGTCTTCAATAAAACTTTTTTTTTTTTTTTTTTATTTATTCCTTCTTTTCTTCTCCCTTTTTCTGTTTTCCTTCTTGCGTTTTCCTCTCACAGCCGGTCCTTCTGCAACGCCCTACGATGAGCCACTCATCACGTAACCAAGATCCTCACAATAGGTATGGGACCACCTTTCTGTAAGTATTGAAGAAAGAAGGAAAAGAGTGCTTGTATGGACTAACAAGTGTCCTTTGTTCCAGCCCAACACACTCCAAAAGATCCGGGAAGTCTTCGAGGCACCGCGACCATGACAGTCCAGATCGCAGATCAAGATCTTCCCACTATAGATCCTCAGAAAGATCTAGGTCAAGATACCGTCACTCTCCTTCTCCGCCATCACATTCATCAAGGAAGAAGTGCTGGTCTTGTGGCGCGGTACCCTTACCTAGAAAACTAGTTTGCCAGGACTGTTTTCGGGACTACGCAGCCAACCGGGAGTTGGAAAACCAACAAGTGGTGGATCTGCTAAAGCAGACAATGAAGGATTCCCTTTCGGAGTTGACAACTCTAGTACCCGCTCAGACGGCTCCCTCTGCAGCTCAAGTTCCGGACAGGGATGATAGCGCTCCAGGCCCCTCGGGGCTAAACCCTTCACGCGCTGCGGCTCCATTACTGGGAGAGGCATCTTCAGGTCACCCTTCGGAAGAATCCACAGAGGAGTCGGACCCGTCAGGCTTTAACTATGCCTTAATCCCACCTTTTATTCAGGCAGTAAAAACAGCAATTGCCTGGGAGGATCCTGAAGAACCCACTCCTAAGTCGAAAACGTATTTTCCCTTCCTTAAGAGGAAACAAGTATTCTTTCCTCTTATGGGCGAGATAAGAGAAATTATCGAAGAGGAATGGAAGAAGACGGATAAAAAGTTTTCATTGGGCCGTCTTAATAAACTCTACCCTCTAGCCGAGGCTGAAGCGCAATCATTGAATTCCATGCCGGTGGTGGATGCTGCAGTCATACGACTCGCCAAAAACGTGACACTACCTATGGAAGATGCAGCTTCCTTCAAAGATCCGCTAGATCGGAAAATAGATCTGGACCTAAAAAGGAGCTACCTGGCCTTGGGCGCAGCCTGTAAACCGGCTATTGCCCTTACATCTGTCTCCAATGCCATCAGGGCATGGACGGAAAATGTCGAGACAGCGCTACGCCAAAATGTCCCTAGAGAAGACATTGTCAAGGTACTGGAGGAACTGAAAATATCGTCCGATTTCAACGGAGAGGCCGCTATTGATACCATACGCTGTTCCGCACAATCAATGCTCCACACAGTAATGGCCAAAAGGGCCCTCTGGCTAAAACCATGGACAGCTGACCTTGCGTCCAAACAGAGTTGGTGCAAGATTCCGTTCGACGGCAAATCCCTCTTCGGAGAAAAGATGGACAAGGCAATTTCCAGGGTAACTGGAGGCAAGTCTGGTCTCCTGCCCCAAGACAGGAAAGTCAAAAGGACAGGAATCTATTCGTCTAGATTCCGGCCCTCAAATTCCAGGGATTATAGGCAAGCCAGACAGAACAGGGATAACAGAAGACCCTGGAGAGGCACCCAGGCCTCTTTTTTTGAACACACGCAAAACCAAGGCTTTCACCACTCCCCAGGAGGCAACGAAGCCTTTTTGACGCCAGAAGATCGCAATCCCTCCCAGTCGGAGCCAGGCTACAGGCCTTTTTCCCAATTTGGGCTTCGCGTTGTCAGGACCCCTGGGTTCTGTCAACAATCCATCTAGGTCACCGGTGGGTGTTTGCTCATCCTCCTCCTCATGCATCGTTTCAGGAGTCAAGAATACCAGCCTCGCCATCAAAAGCATTGGCACTATCCCAATTCCTGACAGATCTTCAGCTTCAAGGTGCAGCCATACCGGTTCCATTGGCGGAGCATTACACCGGTTTCTATTCTCCACTCTTCTTAGTGCAAAAAAGGACAGGAGGTTGGAGACCGGTGATAGACCTCAAGAGGCTCAACCGATATATAGAGCTCGAGAGCTTCAAAATGGAATCCTTGCAAACTATAATCCAGGTCATTCAACCAGGAGATTGGTTGATATCTCTCGATCTACAAGATGCTTACCTGCACATCCCAATCTTCCCAACTTATCAGAGATTTCTGAGGTTCGCCGTAGGCGAGATACACCTTCAGTTCAAGGCCCTTCCATTCGGGCTCTGCACGTCTCCGCGAGTGTTCACCAAGACCTTGATAACTGTCCTAGCCCCCCTCAGGGAGAGAGGGTTGAGAGTGTACCACTATCTGGACGACATTCTCCTGTTGGCAAGCAATCCAGATCAACTCAGATCCCACAGGGAAATTCTCCTTTAGACTTTGCAGGAGTTCGGCTGGCTCATAAATTTTCAAAAAAGCAACTTGTCCCCGACACAAAAGATGGTTTACCTGGGAGCCATGTTCAACACCCAAGTGGGGACAGTGTCCTTACCCAGCCAGAAGATGGATATTATCACACGGAGGATGTTCACTATAATTCGGAGTACTCTGACGGCCTCTCAGTGTCTGAGTCTAGTCGGCATAATGTCCTCTTGTATTCCCATGGTGCCATGGTCCCACTGGCACCTGAGGTTCTTCCAAACAGGTTTTCTGTCACAATGGAGGAAACAACACCTCTCCCAGAAAATCCGAGTGACCGCCTTAATGCGCAGAAGCTTGTTTTGGTGGACGAAGAAGGAAAATCTTGCCAACCCCCGTCACCTAGGCTCATTCAACTGGACCATCTTTATGTCCGATGCGAGTGGGCACGGATGGGGCGCCCATTGCGGGGAGGTCAAGCTTCAGGGAAGATGGTCCCACTCAACCAAAGGAGTGGTATCCAACGTGCTGGAACTAAGAGCGGCATTTCTAGCTCTGATTTCCTTGGCACCCCTCCTCCAAGGCCACAGAGTCCTCCTGTGATTAGACAACAAGTCAGCAGTGGCATACCTGCTGAGACAAGGAGGTACTCGCAGCAGGACCCTCCTCCGGGAGGTCGAACCCATTATGCTGTGGGCAGAAAGGAACCTACGAGATCTCAGGGCCGTTTACATTCCAGGCCGGCTGAACACAGTGGCAGACGCTTTATCCAGGAGGTTCGCAGACAACAACGAGTGGTCGCTACATCCACAAGTTTTTCTCCAAATTACCAACCTCTGGTACCCTCCTCAAGTGGACATGTTTGCCACTCCGGACAACTCGAAACTCCCCAGGTTCTACTCTCGCCGGAAGCAGTCGATGCCCTGACATGACCATGGAATTTCTCGACAGCTTATGCCTTTCCTCCCCGCCCACTGATTCTGAAGTTTCTCCGGAGACTTCTTACAGAATCAGTACAAGTCCTGGCAATACTCCCTTTCTGGCCGAAGAGACCGTGGTTCCCTCTAGCCATCCATCTCAGTGTGGAACCCCCCATCAGGATTCCACATTTTCCCAACCTACTGTTCCAGCAGGGACTGTATCATCCGAACCCGCAGAGATTAGATCTGCTGGTTTGGAAACTGAAAGGCAAAGGTTTCAGGCCTTAGGATGTACTCCTGAAGTCATCTCAACACTTTTGAAGGCCAGGAAGCCCTCTACCAACGCGGTCTATTCAAAAGTGTGGAACAAATTCCTAGCGTTTGCCGCGGGGCAGGACTTCAACCCCGTCCTCCCCTCTACTTCTCAAGTTTTAGCCTTCTTACAGACAGGATTGGACTTAGGATTGGGACTAAGCTCCCTCAAAGTACAGGTAGCAGCAATCTCGGCTGCGACCAACAAGAGATGGGCCGAAGATCCTCTAGTGGTTACCTTTTTAAGAGGAGTGTTGAAAATTCCTCCTCCCGTTAGACGTTCTTTTCCACAGTGGGATCTTTCCCTGGTCTTGGAAGTTCTTTGTAACCCCCCATTTTCTCCAGTGGAACAGGCCTCTCTTTGGAACTTGTCATTGCAAACTGCCTTCCTCTTGGCCATCACCTCCGGCAGACGAGTCTCCGAGCTACATGCCCTAGGAATAAGTGAGGATCACATCACCTTTTTTCCGGACAGGGTCGAACTTCGCCCTAGGCAGGGGTTCATCCCCAAGGTCTCCTCCTCTTCTCATCTTCTAGAACCTTGGGCCCTTCCGGTTTTCCAAAACACAGATGCAACTAGCACGACCTAGACATCTCTAGAGTTCTTCGAGCCTATCTGGAAATCACAAGCTCATTCAGACAGTCTGACAGTCTGTTTGTCATCTCCTTTGGGAAAAACAGGGGCAAAGAGTCCACCAAGAGGACTCTATCATCATGGATCATCAAGCTCATCCAGAAAACCTATAAAGTCAAGGGGCTATCTCCACCTTCACAAGTAAGAGCTCATTCTACTAGGGCAGTCTCGGCTTCCTGGGCGGCAAGGGCCAACGTTTCTTTAGAGACAGTTTGCAGGGCCGCCTCATGGTCATCACGTCATACATTCTTCAAACATTATCGTATCGACCCAGGGTCGCTTACAACTGTGGAGTTCGGCAGAAGGACTATTCAGTCGGCCATGTCTTTGTCCAATTAAAGATTTGCATATTTAGCATTACCCACCCATTTGTCTTGCTAGTTATTTATCACTAGTATGCTGCCATGGAGGCACCAGGAAAACGGAAAATTGTTTCATACTTACCGTAATTTTCCTTTCCTGGTGCCTATCCATGGCAGCATATGCCCCCACCCCTGGTATTCTATATGACAGAGAATGATGGGACAGGGGGCTGGGCCTTTCTTTTATGCTACTCACTAGTCCTGAGGGAGGAGTAGAGGCGGGGCTCTATCACTAGTATGCTGCCATGGATAGGCACCAGGAAAGGAAAATTACGGTAAGTATGAAACAATTTTCCGTTTTATTGTCTATAAATATAAAAAAAAATAATAATACTGTGACAATTATAAAGAAAGTGTAGAATTAAGTGTGACGGATCTTTGTACCCCAGCTGGGCACATCCGCCGAATCTGTGTCTCCTGTCCTCCAAACGCACCCACAGCCTGCAGAGAAGTCATATCCAGCCCTTAACCCCTCAATCACGAGACAATCCACACAGGTGTTGAGGGTTAACCATGCAGAGCTTAAACTCTTTATTACATTCCAAGACAACAGTTTTACATACAGTTAGGGAAACTCCCCTTAGCCTTTCCACAGAAGGGGGGGAAGGGAACCAACCAATGAGAACTGAACATTTGTACATTTGAAACATGCAGTCTTAATACACACCCCCTGCGGAGAGATGTCTCCAACTCAGACCATTGTCTGCCATGAATCCACACACTTAGACACAGAAACAGGAGGGGGGGGGGATGGGTTGTAACATTACATTACATTAACTCAATGCCATGAGTCAGTTGTTCAGAGGATGAATAAAGGGAAAATAAAATGCAATGTCCCAAACTCATAAGAAAATGACACAAAGGGGTTTACAATCCAGGGACAGGGTGATCCGTCACCCATAGTGACGGCTAGTACCGTCACATCTCTTCCCCCCCAAAGGTAGACTAATCCAGGTACTAGACCTCCAACTGGTCTGTGCCTGAATTAGTCGGGTAACAAATCCCAAAAAGAGTCAATGTCTGTTTGCCTGGATAATTCGTCTGCGTTGCTTCCCAGGGCAGTAGTGGATGGTAAAGTCAAAAGGCTGCAGCGCCAAACTCCAGTAGCTTCTGGCCCATAGTCTGTCGGTAGGAGGCTTGCGCACAGTCCCCTCCAAAACACACAGTGACAGTGGGTTCTGTCACATTTCTCCCCTTTTAAAAACAGGCTAACGAGGTTCCTGACCCTCAACTGGTCTGGACCTGCGTTAGTCACAAACTTCCACCCCAGGCAACCAGGAAAAGTAAAAGAACGACTCTGGCGCTGGGGAGCAACACCGCACATAGGGTCTCCCATGAATAAAAACAGCCGCTGCAGAGTGGGAACAGCTGTCTGCACTCCTCTGATCCAGGGCAGGGTTGCAGATATTGGGGGGAGCTGAATAATTCTCTGCCCTGATGCCAGCGCTTCCGCTGGTAGGGAATGTAGGCTGGTAGGGCTATGCATTTGGGGAGAAAAAGGTACTTGCTTTTCTCCTGGTGTAGTTACGAGCCGCTGAGAAGGTATCTTGCAGGGACTGTCTCCCGGATTCTTCATCTCTGGTTCTGATGCTGGGCAGAGACCATCAGCGCTCTGTCCTGTAGCCAGCGCTTCTGCTGGGGGGATGAACATTGGGGTAGTGTCCAATTGCTGGGGAGGGAGAATTGCTTCCTCTACTCCCGGTGGGGATATCTGCTGTTGGGAAAACAGCTCACGCAGATCCTCTCTCAGAATCTCCGGATCCAACTCTTTTTCTGATGCTGGGCAGATGCCAGGGGCACTCTGCCCTGTAGCCAGCACTTCTGCTGGGGCGTGAAACACTGGGGTAGTGTCCAAGTGCTGGGGAAACGGCTCACTGAGGTCACCCCTCGGACTCCCTGGATCTACCTCTGAGGGTGGGCAGAGGCCAGCGGCACTCTGCCCCGTAGCCAGCGCTTCTGCTGGGGGGATAACCACTGGGGTAGTGTCCAAGTGCTGGGGAAACGGCTCACTGAGGTCACCCCTCGGACTCCCTGGATCTACCTCTGAGGGTGGGCAGAGGCCAGCGGCACTCTGCCCCGTAGCCAGCGCTTCTGCTGGGGGGATAAACACTGGGGTAGTGTCCAATTGTTGGGGAGGGAGAATTGCTTCCTCTACTCCCGGTGGGGGTATCTGCTGTTGGGAAAACAGCTCACGCAGATCCTCTCTCAGACTCTCCGGATCCAACTCTTTTTCTGATGCTGGGCAGATGCCAGGGGCACTCTGCCCTGTAGCCAATGCTTCTGCTGGGGAACCAGATGAGATACTCTGGACTTGCTGCTGATCACCATTTCCCAGCCTTCCAGCGCCTGTCTCAACTCCCCCTTCTGAGACCTTCATGCTATTAGCTTGTCTCGCTGCCTGGTGGACCTCCGGTGCGTTCCGGCATTCTAGCGCTCGCAGTGCCCTCTGTATCATCGCTGCTTCTTCCATTGCAGTTAGTACGGGAAAACGCAGGGTCACCCCTGGCCCCATTTGCTTCTCATCTTCGTGACTGTCTGCTATTTCTCTCGGACAGTCCCAGGCAACGGGAGCCATGCCAGGCTGCTGATCACCGTCAAACAGCCGCTTGTAGGCAATCTCGAGCTCCCATTCCTGCTCAACCAGGAACTCCAATTCCTCCAGGTCACACGCCTCGTCGGGGAGGTCCAGCACCTCATCTCGGAAATCCAGAATGTGTTCCAGCCCCCACTCCTCATCGCTCCCAAAGTCTGGGTCTCCGTACATTTTTTGATGGAGCAGCCCCACGCCGCCATAGCCAACGCCTTCTGTTGGGCTGCCATCTGCTGTACCTGGCCACAGTTGAGCCGCGAACCACCGGAGGGCTCTGTAGCTGGCGTTCAGCCTCATTTCCTCCTGGACCAATCTTCCGAGCTCCGTCTTCCCTTCATCTCGTGGTCGTTCCCTCAGGAACACCTCTCGCGCACGGTACTGCTTCCGGTACATCTCTGTGGAGGAGGGAAGGATCTTCCCCTGATGGTGCCGCTCGTGGCTTAGCGCCTCATGCCAGAGTTGCCGGCGGATCACATCCTCCCAGCCGAGCCTGGTGTGCTCTGTCGCTGGTCCCCGATGTTGCTTCCGCATGCCTTGCAGCCTCCTCCCGAACTCCGCTCTCATGCTGGCTGGTCCCCGTATCACTCCTCGGCAGCTGCCCAGATCTTGAATCCTGGTGGTGGTTTGGATGTCCTGGACTGCAGGAGACATCCCACCGCTGCCAACCAATGTGACGGATCTTTGTACCCCAGCTGGGCACATCCGCCGAATCTGTGTCTCCTGTCCTCCAAACGCACCCACAGCCTGCAGAGAAGTCATATCCAGCCCTTAACCCCTCAATCACGAGACAATCCACACAGGTGTTGAGGGTTAACCATGCAGAGCTTAAACTCTTTATTACATTCCAAGACAACAGTTTTACATACAGTTAGGGAAACTCCCCTTAGCCTTTCCACAGAAGGGGGGGAAGGGAACCAACCAATGAGAACTGAACATTTGTACATTTGAAACATGCAGTCTTAATACACACCCCCTGCGGAGAGATGTCTCCAACTCAGACCATTGTCTGCCATGAATCCACACACTTAGACACAGAAACAGGAGGGGGGGGGGGGGGGGATGGGTTGTAACATTACATTACATTAACTCAATGCCATGAGTCAGTTGTTCAGAGGATGAATAAAGGGAAAATAAAATGCAATGTCCCAAACTCATAAGAAAATGACACAAAGGGGTTTACAATCCAGGGACAGGGTGATCCGTCACCCATAGTGACGGCTAGTACATTAAGTAACTACAAAAACGTGAATAAGTTACTAAGATTACCAGTGTAAAACATTATGCTTTAGCTAAAAATTTGAAGATTGTGGTATAGCCTAATTCTTCTATGTAAGAAACGGGGGGAGGGGGTTCACCGGATCAAAACCACATTGTTGAAGGGAGATTACATGGTAAGTAAACTGGTTAGTTTGGATTTTCTTGTTTTTAGTGAGCCTTGAACTCTTTGCTCCTCCCAAAATCTTTCTGATTTAGGTCACGTCTCTGCACTTTCTGTTTGTCAGATTACTGTGCTCTCTCCAGTCATTCTCACTCTTGCCCCCATCAGTGCTGCCCACCAGTGCCCATCATTGCCATCTATCAGTGCCGCCCACTAGTGCCCATTAGTGCCCAGTGCCGATCAGTTCCACCTATCAGTGCCCATCAGTGCCACCTATCAGTGCCCATCAGTGCCGCCTATCAGTGTCCATCAGTGCCGTCTATCAGTGCCAATCAATGCCACCTATCGTGCCCAGCAGTGCCGCCTATCAGTGCCCACCAATGCTGCATATCAGTGCTACCTATCAGTGCCACATATTAGTCCCACCCCATCAGTGCCACCCCATCAGTGCCTACTCATCAGTGCCTGTCAGTGCGGCCTCATCAGTGCTCATCAGTGCAGGAAAAAACGTATCTATTTACAAAATTGTATAACATAAACAAAAAAACTTTTTTCTTTTTTCAAACTTTTCGGTCTTTTTTTATTTGTTTAGCAAAAAAGAAAAAACCTTGCGGTGATCAAATACCACCAAAGGAAAGCTCTATTTGTGGGGAAAAATTACATAAATTTGGTTTAGGTATAGTGTTGTATGACCGCGCAATTGTCATTAAAAATGCAACAGCGCTAAAAGCAGGCCTGGGCAGGAAGAGGGTGTAACTGCACTGTATTGAAGTTGAATCTGACAATAACATAATCAAACCAATGAACACCGCAGCTTTAGAACTGCAGTAGCATCTGCAGGCTGAAGGCTTATTTTGTCAGTGAAGCCTCCAGCCTGCATGTGATTAATGTGTCATAGATGATATAGTGATGGTGTTATTTGAACCACTTTGACTGGTTCATGATCATTAGTAGGGACCAGTGTGGTCAGTGGCAGAACCAGAAAGTATTAGTGAGAAACTCTGAGTGTGTGTGTGTGTGTGGGGGGGGGGGGGGGGGGGGTGTCGGTTAAAAAGGAAAACATAACGAACAGGGAATAACAGAATAATCTAGTCTTATAGCTATAATGACAGCTAAATAATGTCATAAATTATGTTTTTTGAAGATAAATACCACATGATATATCATACAGTTGTTGCAATACATATGGTTACAAAGAAGTACAAAGAGAAAAAAAAAATATTTTACATTAAAGGATAACAGGGGGAAAAAAATAGCAAATAAAAAAAATATATATATTATAGCCTATGCAATTGTGAAAGTCATATTGTACTTAAATGTTATTAAAAATGACCTTTCCTTTTCAATCTGCAGTGGCTGTAATTTTCTAAAAATGCAAAGCAATATGGCTACCTTGAGTTATTCTGTACACAGAATGTATACTGACCACACCCCAGAAACATAATTTCCTGCTTGCGTAATTGGCTCCCCAATTTTCCCAGAAGTCTGCCTAAGATACAAGTCAGATTTCAGGCATCCCCTGCAACACAAATGTCATTTTTGGTGAGATAATCCCAATAGGAACATGTCTAAAGGGATGCAGGCCCTGCAGATTTCCTCATTAGTGCTCTGCAGCTGCACAACTGATTGATAATTAGAAAACCACTCCCATTCGACCCACTATGCAAAGAGGCACAGAGGAACAAAGAGTGATTTCTTCAGAATAACAAAAGGTAGGTATCTGCAACAAGGGTTTGGTATAATCCTTGCACTTTACATAGATCACCCAGAGGGGAATGTTTTTTTTCTCAACAAAAATTGAATTAAACTTTAACCACTTAAGCCCCGGAAGATTTTACCCCCTTCCTGACCAGGGCCTTTTTTGCGATTCGGCACTGCGTGACTTTAATGGACAATTGCGCGGTCGTGCGACGCTGTACCTAAACAAATTTGACGTCCTTTTTTTCCCACAAACAGAGCTTTCTTTTGGTGGTATTTGATCACCTGTGCGATTTTTTGATCATGCGCTATAAACAAAAAAAGAGCGTCAATTTTGCAAAAATAATATTTTTCACATTTTTTTATATGAAATTCCCCAAAAAAATTTAAAAATCAAAATTTTTTAACATTTTAGGCTACATATGTTTTCTGCTACATATGTTTGGTAAAAAAAATCGCAAAAAGCTTATTCTGATTGGTTTGCGCAAAAGTTATTGCGTTTACTAACTAAGGGAAAGATTTTTGTCATTTTTGTTGTTTTTTTTAACGCGTAATGGCGGCGATCTGCGATTTTTTTTGCGGGACTGCGACATTGCGGCGTACACTGGTAGTGAAGGGGTTAACTTTATTTGAGAGGGAGGGGTTATGTGTGTCCCTAGGGGCGTGATTCTAACTGTGATTGGCTGTGGCTTGAGGTGTAGGAACAATGATCAACGGTCCTACATAGTAGAACCGTATGATCACTGTTCCTACACAGGGAAGAATGACAGGCGGCTTGTTTACACTAGCCGCCTGCCTTTCTCCCGTTGTCACGGACGATCGTGAGTGAGCGGCGGACATCGGGTCCGCCGCTCATACGCGCGGGGGGGGTCCACCTCCGGCGGCGCGCGCTCTCTCCCCAGAGCCTCACAGGCTAGTGACGTACCGGTACGTCACTTTGCCTGTGAGGGGCTGACCGCCGCAGTATATGTACTTGCGGCTGTCGGCAAGTGGTTAATAAAACTGGATTGTACAAAATTTGGTGCAGCTCTGCACAGAAACTAATCAGGCTCTGTATTTTTTTTTTTGTCAAGGCTTAATTGAACAAGTTGAAGTTAAAGGCTGATTGGCTACCATGCACAGCTGCAGCAGAATTTTCTCTCCATGTTTAGTAAATCAACCCTATGGTGTTATATATGTTTTTAAAAAATAATCTTAGTACAATAAACTTGATTTACTCTTTAAAACATTGGTTTTGTGGTTTCACTTTCTGTATGCCGTTAAAAAGTCCATTGCTACTACAAATTTTGATCTGTGCACTACTAATGAGCATGGCTAAATCTACGGGGTATTTAATTAACATAATGAGCATGGTAAAATATAGGGACAGAAATACATCAATCGTAGGAGACACAAAAGTTGTGCAGTACAAAATCCATATATACAGAATAAGAACAAGGACTGAGAGTTACACCCAGCATACAGAAAGAGAAGTGTGTACTTTCCATGCAAACTGAATGAGAAGAGGTATTGAGAATTACACCCAGCATACAGAACAAATATTTTGTTTTGAATGCCGCTTTATGCGTTGGCATACCTCCTAAAATGCAGTCTGTCTGCACAGTATGGTCACCTTCTGACTTGGCACCATCAACAGGCAGCTTAGCTGTTCCATAGAACACACAGTAATAAGAAGTTGAATCCAATGCAATTTTACTTTAGCACTTCGCAGTACGGAACAGGGGCATATCTACAGGGGTCGCATGGGTCACAATTGAGACACTAAGCTGCAGGGGGCCCATTTGATCCCTGGATAGGAGGAGTGGTGACCGCAGCTGCATATCAAGGAATCAATCTCTCCATCTTCCTCCTGCAGCCACTAAATGCCTGTGGGAGGAAGAGTGCATTCAGTGGCTGCAGGAGCATGGGCGTCCGCTGAAATTTTTCCGGGGGGGGGGGGCCATCATTTTAAGGTCAGACATGTCCCACCCCTTTATGACCATGTTGAAAAGGGGCGGGGCTTAGTCATTATCACATAAAGCACAGTCATTCAAGGGTTTTTATTTTTAAAGGGGGAAAATAAGCGGATCTTTACCAGTATTCAGAGGGCCGATCGCCGCTCACGTGCCCCGCCACCTCTCTCCTCCTCTCAGCCTCTCCTCCCGACTGACGTCAGCTGGGAATCCTTGGCCCCACCCACTGCAGGCAGCTGTCAGACAGGGAGAGGAGAGAGCTGGCGGGTCATGTGAACGGCGATCAGCGCTCAGAAAACTGGTAAAGAATGGCTTCTTTTTTTAAAACGCATACACAGACACAGGGGCATGGGCACACAGGATTATTAAACAGACCAGGCAGGATAGTATAAAGTGGCTTAACAACCACTTTAAAGGGGAAGTTGAGATTCCGGGGGGGGGGGGCACTTGTCCCCCCATGCGGACGCCCATGGTGGGCAGGTTATATAGGGAAGGTAAGCAGCATGAAGATGAGTGGCACCTTATATGAAGGCAGGATGAAGGGGGTGAACTGGGTAATATAGGTGAAGTGGGGGGGGGGTGAAGTTGAGTGGGCAGCTTATGTAGAGGTAGGAAAAAGATGGGATGGGGGACTGTATAAGGGAGGTGGCAGGGTAAAGGGGGGACAGGTTGAGTAGGGGCAGGATAAAGATACATGGTCAGCCTGAAGGTGGGTGGGTGGGCAGTCTATATAAAGGAGGTGGAAATGGTGAAGATGGATGGTCAGGTTGTGTAGAGGCAGGATGGAGGCGGATAGGCACACTACAGTATATAGGGGAAGGAAGACAAGATGAAGTCAGGAAGACAGGTTTTGTAGGGGCAGCATGGAGGTGGATGGATATTCTATAAATGGGAGTTGGGCAGAAATGGAAAGGGTATGCAGGGGCAGAATATAGTTGGGTGTTAAGGCTATATAAGGGAAGTGGGCAGGGTGAAAATGGGTGGCAATGTTGCGCAGAGACAGAAAGAAGACAGTGAACAGGATATGTGGGTGGGAAGTCTATATAGTATTGGGTAGGCAGGCAGAATGAGATGGAGGTAGGATGGAGGTAGGTAGGCCCTGGTGTTTTTCCATCGAGTTTAGAGGGAAGGGCTCTGGCTGGGGGTCAGGGGGACCCTTCATGGTTTCTTGCACCGGGACCCTGAAGTTTCTAGTTTTGTCACTGGTACAGAGGATATTTTCTCAGTCTTTTGAAGTTAGAAGACAATGACTTTCCTAAGCTTTGTCTCTGCAAAGGGAACATGGAAGAAAGAGTGAGGGTCTAGCAAGGACTAAAGTAACTAGCGCTAAATAGGAGGGGAGAACAGAGGAATACCAAATCTTACAAATAAAACTGTCACTAGATGTCAGCATACATCAAACAAATGCAATTTGATACAATTCACAACAACACAGAAACTGTGACATCTGTACTCAATGCTAATAATCCTACAAACATTTTGGGAATCTGGCACCATCATGGTCTAACTAACTGGAGTCTGGGTGGTTAATGAAATATTTACTGCCCTTAATTTCTTTCCACACAACATTTCAGTCCCCTTTAAATTGCATTTTCCAATGTGATAAACACTGAAATATCTTGACACCTTTATGCCGTGTCCTTTTTATGTATTTTTCTTAGATCTGAGATGACCCATTCTATTGGTAAGGCCTGTGTATTGGGGGAATATTAGAACATTTCCATTATTTCTTTTTTGCTAAACAATGATTTTTTTGGGTCAGCAAATGATAGCGTCTGTGGCCAACTGTGATAGAGAGAATTAGAAAGGACACTTCTGGCAGAGGCTGAAAATTACCGTGCGTGTCAGGACCCATTCATTTGTAATTACAGGATGTAAATCACGCTAGACATCTCTTCTCAGGTACAATTTCACATTGCATCCCGTGTACATAAAATACAAAATACAGAAGAAACATAGACCTAAATACAAGTACATTTAGGAGGATTTATTTAAAATAAATTAAAAAAAAAAAAGGTATGAAAAAAACTGTAGGGGCAGAGGCTAGTAAAAGGAATGATAACATTTTGTATGTTTTCTTAATGTATTATAAGGACTAAAACAAATATTTTCAAATGTATTTTCAAGTCCGGTGACTTTAAGTGTCGGTTCACACTACAAGTCGCGGTCCATTCTGTGCTACGGAACCGTTCTAATAGGAGCGACTCAAGTGGCTCTGACTTAGAAAATAGTTCCTGTACTACTTCGGGGCGACATCGGAGCGAGTTGTATTGACTTCCATTATGTGAAGTTTGTGCAAGTCGTGCCGAAGTCACGGTGCACGCGACTTCACAGGTCGCCCCTGAAGTTGTGCCGCGGTAGTGTGAACCGGCACTTATTGAAAAATGTAATAGCAGATTTAAATACACTAACGAATCAAAGCTGAACTCCAGATCACACTTTATAATCAGTTACAGCAGTTTTTTTTTTTTTTTCATTTTAACCGCTTTACAACCGCCCGCTGCAGGCCACTCCTGGGCAAACCGACGTAGCAATATGTCATATAGTTCATATTCCTATCGCACACCTTCCTGGTTTGTAGGCTCGTGTATGTTGGGTGCTGAAGCGATCACCAGTTGGCAACTGGATTAGTTACAAGTAAATACATATTCGCCAGCACACCAATAGCACTATTTTTGATGTGATCGTAACTTCAATAAAGTTTTGGACTGCTTTTGCAAGAGCCTTGGTGTGCTGGCGAATATGTATTTACTTGTAGCAATATGTCAGTCGCACTCAGGAAGCCAGGGGGCGAGCGTGCACCGCTAGCGGCCCACTCCTGCCCCCACTCAGCAGCGGGGAAGCCGATGTACGGGGCAGGCGGCTCCAATTGCCGCCTGACACCCGCTTTCGTTCCCCGCTGAGTGAGAAGGACGGGCAGCTGTTGTAAACACTGCCGACCGTTCTTCTCCCTGGAATGATCATAGAGCCCATGTGATCCTTCTATATAGGATCACATGTCTCTATGGTCATTTCACAAGCCATGCCCCCCCACAGTTAGAATCACGCCCCTAGGTACACATTTAACCCCTTGATCACCCACTGTGTTAACCCCTTCCATGCCAGTGTCATTATTATAGTTACAGAGCATATTTTTAGCACTGATTACTGTAGTAATGTCACTGGTCCCCCCAAAAGTATCAAAAATGTCAGTCAGGGGTTCGATCTGTCCGCCGCAATGTCGCAGTCCCGCAAAAAATTGCAAGTGAGCAAAATGTGGAATTCTTCGTAGTCTGACGCTCACAGAAACTTCCCATCAGTCATCAGGAAGGGTGAGAGAGTGTCTATTTACAGATAGATATTTTATTTTGTAAGATATCTTTAGTAAGAAATGTTATTTCTAGTGCAGAAGGCAGACATGCTGTAGCCACAGAATAGCTAGTCCTAATTGCAGCCTGTTAAAGGAGAACAGCTTAGGTCGGTGATATTTAGAAGGAGCCAAGAAAAAAAAACTGAGCACCCAGGTCACCTTTAAAGGACAGCCTTGTGATCCTGAGTATGATATCTGTCACATGTCAGGGACGTGTTCAGGTATTGCTAAGGTAAGACAGGCACAAACACATTCATGGGGCGGGGATAAAAGCAAGGCCTGAACTCTTACAGAATGAGGAAGAAGATGAAAGAAGGCACAGAATATTGTTTCACTTCAGAAAACACAAACAGGTTCAGCCTGTCTCTTATAATTATCTGAGAAGGAGGGGGAAGTATGCGGAGACAGGTGAGCTGAGCAACGCTGCGTGCAAAACAGTCTGGCCCCAAGAGCTAGCAATCTGCTACTGACATTTCAGAGGAGAACACCTCTATATCCTCTCATTGCAAAGTCTTTCATATTAAGGACAAGCTATTCTACCTAAAATGCTGATGGCAGTGGGCGAATATGAGGCTGCGCAAGATGATGAGAGCGTGGATGAGTTTTCTGTGCCGCAGGGATCAGATAAAGCACTGCGAAGGCGGCAAGCTTGCATTGAAAGACTGTTTGGAGTCACCCTGAACATACTTGGAATTCTTATGCAGGATCCCTTACCTCTGCAAGCCACGAGACACCAGCAAATATGGGTTCAGCTAAAAGGAGACAGAAGGAGCATCGTCAAAGCTAAGGATTATATTAAAGGACTATGCACCCCAGAGTTAACTGAGGACTTCAACTACCCTCGTGAGATGCACTGCATCTTTGTTGGGGCGGAGGGTCTCTTACTTGACTGCCAAATTAGAGCTTCTTCAGCATGCATCAAACCTCAAAGTCATGGACTAATTAAAATCTCTGGCTTGGCTGAGGGAGTAGTAATGGCCCAAAATCGAATTCATGCATGTTTAGATGTTTGTAACACCAAGCCTGAAGACCAAGAGACCTCTATTAAAAGGAATTTTAAGGCTCTGGTAGAAGAACACAATGACCTACAAGCACTGGATCTTCTTATTCTTCCAACTTCCACCAAGGAACAGTTACTAGCTCTTGTAGAGGAGGACAAAGAGAGTAGATAGAAACAATCCACAAGCCACCAGAGGGAATGTTATGCAATGAGAAAGCTTCCTCCCCTTCCTGCAGTAATGGAATATCCAAATCAGAGATTTGGCAAACCTGTAATATCACAGCTAGTATATGTAACCAAGACTAGGCCTGTTAAAGGAGTTTTGCGTGAGAGGGTTTCTGAACCTCGTGAACCAGTTAGGAACAATCTATGGGATCTAAGAAAACAGCCAGAACCACTTGGTGTACAGTAAAGACCAGTGATGTAGTTAGATGAATGTGAGTCTTCAGGTTCTTATCTGAATGAAGGAATTAAATTGAATCAAAGTATGGAACCGCTAGTAAAAGATGATGAAGAATTCCAGCAAATATCTGGACTACTGGATACTATTATGAGGTGGGATAACGGAGAATCAGGCTCTCATCACAATTTTTCTTTAGCAACACAAAAAGAGTTTAACATACTTTTAAACTTTTTCAAGACAATTGGTTATCTGGAATCCATTGTGCTTAAGGTGTTGTCAGAAAATGGCATCCAGGAGCCTTCTCAGATTCTGGACAAAGTTAAATTGGAACAATGTAGTCATAACCATATAGACAATAGCCAAGTACAAAGGCCTTCTACGCTAAAAGGTATGTCACATGCTCTTTCTAGTAATGATGATGATGACTACCTTTTAGAAGTGATGAAATCAGCTGCCAAAAATTGTGGCTATTCACCCAGTGAAATTGTGGACATCGGAGATGGTTCTGTGGCTGGATTACTAAGGAAACTCAATGAAAAAAAAGATTTTGAAGAATATATTATTCAAAGTGTGCCCCAAAGAAAAGGACACGAAGAGAATGATTTACAAATTCTGAAAAAACTTGTTCTAGCAAGGCCTGAGATAAACACTGTTAACCCAACTATGGGAATGGGTGATCTACTGAAAAACACACCAATGGGTAATAATCACCCCGTTGAGGATATCTTTCATGGTAGCCTTGAGCCAGAAAATATGGGCATAGAACATCCCAAAGATGCAACTGGTAAGGAAGAATGCAATGCACCTATTGTGACTGAAGCGCAGCGATTTAATGAAGCAATGCAGACTCCTTTCCACCTTAACCTAAGAAATGAAAAAAGGAAATGACCAACTGAGACATATCATTATAGATGGAAGTAATGTGGCCATGATACATGGCCTTCATCGTTTTTTCTCTTACCGTGGCATTGCATTGGCTGTAAAGTACTTTTGGGACAGAGGACATCGCAATATCACTGTCTTTGTCCCCCAGTGGAGGATGAAGAAGGACAGTAAAGCTAAAGAGCAACAATTCCTGACAGAGCTAAATGATCTAGGTCTTCTATCTTTCACCCCCTCGAGGACTGTGGAAGGCAAAAGAATAACATCTTACGATGACAGGTTCATGCTGCAGCTGGCCAAGAAGACAGATGGTGTCATAGTCACAAATGATCTGTTACGGGACATATTTGCAGAATCTCAAGCTTGGCAAAATATAATAAAAAACAGAGTGCTGCAGTTCACCTTTGTTGGTGACATATTTATGGTACCAGATGACCCCTTGGGGAGAAACGGGCCACCACTGGACCAGTTCCTGACCAAGAACTCGCTACCCAAAATCGAGACAAAAGGTCACTCGTTTGCTGGTAGAAAATCTCCTCACTCTTCCCAAAGTCCACCAAGGCCATCAGCTCAGACAGAGGTCCTCAACCTCAGAGACAGAAAGCCAGGTGGGCATAAGGGCAAAGATAAGCCAGAGCTACGCTCCAACAGAGAGACTGAGAGACTTTCACACAACGTCAGTTGTCATCTGTTTTTCGTCAGTTATTATCCGTTTTTCGTCAGTTGTTATCCGTCTTTCATCCGTTGTCATCCGTTTTTACATAGAGATGCATTGATGTCCGTTTTTCATCCGTCAACGGATGGATGAAAAAACGGACAAACGGACAGCGTGTGTGAAAGGGGCCTAAGGAATGAACTTCTAAGTATCTTTCCCCAACAAGATACCAAAGTGGACTTTGTCCTTCACAGGGAGCCATGTCTTAATGATCTCAACAAGCTCTCCGACCTCATGATTAACCTCAAGTTTTGATCTGTTTGAAGCTGCAAAAGAGAAAAACACATGTATTATCAGAGACTGCATAAACCACAGGCTGGTGTCTATGCATATTGTTCATGAAATGTTGAACAAAAACTCTATTTTAGAGTATTTAATATTTAAACACAATTATTTACAGATTTGTTTGTTTTTTATATTTTTAGGATGTATGTATATGTTGCATTATTTGAATATGAGTTGTGTAAGACCCCATTCACACTAGCGCGACTTGTCAGGCGACTTGGTTGCCTGACAAGTCGCGGTGGGTCGCTCGCCATTGAATAGTACAGGACCCGTTCTAATAGGAGCGACACAAGTCGCTCCGACTTAGAAAAAGGGTCCTGTACTACTTTGGGGCGACCTGGAGGCGACTTGCATTGACTTCAATTATATGAAGTCCGTGCAAGTCGCGCCGAGGTCGCCCCACCAAGTCGTGTCGCCGCAGTCTGAACGGGGTCTAAATGCTTTGTGTTGATAAAATGCAATCCCTTTTATTGCTACTTGGCTTTTCCACTGCTTTAATTGTAATATAGCATTTATGAAATGACAGGCTAAAACTGATTTTTTTTTTTAATTGCAAGCAACAGTAAAACTTCTAGTCTGTACGAAGTCAACTTGCAACATTCTGTGAGGGAAATATTATTATACAGGATTTATATAGCACCAACAGTTTGCGCAGCGCTTTACAATGTGAGGGAAGACAATAGAGTTACAATACAATTCAAAACAGGAGGAACTAGAGGGCCCTGCTCGTTAGAGCTTACAATATAGAAATATATGCATGAGGATCTTTACTGGTCATTGTTCATACAAACAGTCCAGCAAGAAGACAGCTGTATTAAGGCCCCTTTCACACATACAGTCCGTTCAGTTCATCAGTTCAGTCACGTCAAATGTATCAGTTTTTCATCCGTTTTCATCCGTTTTTCGTCAGTTGTCATCCGTTTTTCGTCAGTTGTTATCCGTTTTTCATCCGTTTTTCATCCGTTGTCGTCCGTTTTTCATCCGTTGTCATCCGTTGTCATCCGTTGACATCAGTTTTTCATCCGTTGTCATCCGTTTTTCGTCCAATCCGTTTTTTTGACGGATGAAAAATAGGGCATTCATCCATTCAAAAAAAAGGACATTGACGGAAGTGGATGAAAATGGATGTTAACTGACAAACGGACAGCATGTGTGAAAGGGGCCTTAAAGTAGGGTTCCACTTTAATTCTTTGACAGCATTCTGCTGTTTGAGTATAGCTGCGGAGGCTATATATGTTGAGCACTGCTAATTTATAATGTTTTAAAGGTTCTAGTTTACCACCATAAATTGTATGCATGTAAATGCATGTATTTTCCTACTGGCTTATTGAATTCAGAATAAAAATATATTTAAAAAAAAAAAAAAATCACAGATTTCCGGCTAGTAAAAAAAAAACAATAAAAATGACATGAATCTTTCCCGTAGTTAGTAGGCGCAAACCAATCAAAATACACTTATTGCGATTTTTTTTTTTTTTTACCAAAAATATGTAGAAGAAAACAAGTTGGCCTAAAATGTTAAAAACATTTTGATTTTTAAATTTTTTTTGGGAATGTTATATAGCAGAAAGTAAAAAATATTGTTTTTTTTTTCAGAATTGTCGCTGGTTGAAAAATCAACTTGGATATATTCAGCCAGCCCATACATGGATTAGCACTGTTTACATTTTTCACAGAACTTCTTTGAAATATCACAGGTGTGCTATCAGGTTTATCAGTTACCATTGCAAAATCTATTGGAATGCCCATCACAATTTAATGCCTTAACGAGATTCATTTACCTTTACGTGGTCTACAGAGTCTCTCTCTTATCTGGAAATCCATTTTACCCCATATATAAAATCTTTGTTTTCCAAAAACAATTTCCCACTAATGTTGAAATTAGGATGGATGCTTAAATCATGGAAATCCTACCATATCCCTTTTTTAGGCAGAATCACAGCCATTAAAATGACGATACTCCAAAAATGGTTGTATTTATTTAGAGCACTCCCATCAGAAAAACAAAATGAAATGTGACTAAATTCCAATTGGAAATCCATATGTTTGTTTGGTCAGAATCTCATCCCCGCTTTTCTAAAACAGTTTTATATTAATCACAACAGAGGGGGATTTGGCCTACCAGACTTCTGGTTTTATTATTTAGCCGCAAGTCTGTCACAAAGCTTAATGGAACGTTCATAATGATAAACCACTGATCCCATGGGTCAGATTTGAGAGGGTCTCCATCTTTCCACACTCCCTCTCGGGACTTTTATGGTATAATAGTGTTCCACAAAACATTCTTGCCACTCGGAACCAATTGCTATTCCAATCCTACTAACTCTGGAGATTATCTAAACAGAAATATGGTTTGATCTCTGACACTCCTCCACAAGCTTCCTTCTTAGGTGATCCCAAATTCTCTCCTGGAGTGCATGGTGTTGTGGAGTTTTCTTGGTGTCCTATGCGTGTTAAAAACAATTTTTTTTTTTTTTTTTTTGGCTGTTGTAAACAAGGCCTAACACGCTGCAAAACACATTATAAACATGATGGAAACACATCGCAAATGTGCTGCAAAGGCACGCCAGCACATTTATTGTGCTTTAAAATAGACTTGAATGGAAGGAGTTGAGGTGCTGCAACTGTTTCCTAACTCCATGTGAAGCTTCCAGGGCAGCAATGCAATGCAAAAATGTTGTATTTTGATAATGTGAACAGCACTTTGCTATCTATATTATGAATCCCATGCTGCTTTACTAGGAGTTTGAGGAGAGTTAAAAACGTGCATCAAATTCCTGCTCTTAATGCCAGTGTCAACAGGGCCAAAGTAATTTGGCAATATAGAATTTCGGATGAGAGCACTGTGGTATTATTTGACTCTTGGAAAATCAGCCAATTCATTTTGCATTAATACTTATAATTAAATAATGGTGGGTATTTCTGCACTAATCAAAATACATTAGTGTACATATACTGTTTATAAAATAAAGCTGCTGCACAAAGGAATCATAGAAAAACCCAAACAGATAAAAATCAAAAAATGTGCTGCGCTACAATACAGTGAATGTGAAATCACCAAAAGAAATATTATAATCGAACTTGTGTTTGCAAAGGGAAAAACTAAAAATAATCAGTAATCCATAATATTTTTAAATATAAAAGATCATTTGTGCATATATAAAATTAGAACAATAATCCTGTGTAACACAAACCATTCAGTGCACAATCAAAAAGGAAAAAAAAGGACAAAAGGATGTTTAAATCCCAATTAGATCCCAATAAAGTCCATATAATAGAGCACAGAGGTAGTTTCAAGGAGATCAACCACAAAGTCCCAGAAAGTGCATCCACACAACTCCTTGTGAAGATAGGGAAGACACCGGTGTGCAGATCACCCAAAATAACCAAATGGCTGCTTACCAGAGGGAGCTGGTCTCTCAAACTAATGAGTGGACCAAAATAGGCTTGTGTGTAATACCAAGAGTGGCCACAGGATGTCTCCTTATAGACTCAATAGCGATATCCACATAACAGGGAAAAGAATGTAAAGCAGGGACATAGCGTAACTCCGAATTAAAATCGTTTATTTTTCTTAAAAGGCAGATAAAAACACTCACATTTTAGTTGTAATGTCAAAGCACATAGCGGTTAGAAGATACCTCGCTAGGGGCGAACGAACATCTCCTGCGGTATCGATGTCTGTGGTAGCCGGCTGTTGGGGGCGTGGTCACGTCACGTCTGACTCACCCGACCGGTTTCGTCATACGCTGATGACGTCCCTGCTTTACATTCTTTTTCCTGTTATGTGGATATCGCTATTGAGTCTATAAGGAGACATCCTGTGGCCACTCTTGGTATTACACACAAGCCTATTTTGGTCCACTCATTAGTTTGAGAGACCAACTCCCTCTGGTAAGCAGACATTTGATTATTTTGGGTCATCTGCACACCAGTGTCTTCCCTATCTTCACAAGGAGTTGTGTGGATGCACTTTCTGGGACTTTGTGGTTGATCTCCTTGAAACTACCTCTGTGCTCTATTATATGGACCTTATTGGGATCTAATTGGGATTTAAACATCCTTTTGTCCTATTTTTTCCTTTTTGATTGTGCACTTAATGGTTTGTGTTACACGGGATTATTGTTCTAATTTTATATATGCACAAATGATCTTTTATATTTAAAAATATTATGGATCACTGATTATTTTTAGTTTTTCCCTTTGCAAACACAAGTTCGATTTATAATATTTCTTTTGGTGATTTCACATTCACTGTATTGTAGTGCAGCACATTTTTTGATTTTAATACTTATAATTGTTATTAAAAATGCACTACATATGAAATGGAAAAATATTGCAATAAATACAGTAAGGTATAAAAGTGAAAAAAGATGATTCCTACCTGTTGTGTTTGGTTGGATGGAAGTGGATCCATCAGAATCTCCGAATCATAAGCAGGGCCGGCGCTGCCACTAGGCAAATTAGGCAGCCACCTAGGGCGCACTGCCGCCTAGGGCACCCAGCTGCTGATTTCCCTACTCTCCCTCTCCCACCGCCACCTCAGCAGCCCATGCTGACCGATCACTGTCACTGAGTGTATAGGTGCCGCAGTGCAGTCCAGTGGCAGCACTGAAGAATCCGACGTCTCCGAGACCTGACAGTCTCCTGAGACCTGAGTCCTGACAAAATGGAGACAGCCCATGCCTCTATGATCAGTGACAGACAGGTCACATTCTGTGACCTGTCTGTCTCTCTCAGAGACTCTCTGGTGCCAGTCCAGAGCCCCATAAGTGGTGATCATCCCTGGTCTCTCCCATGATCAATGCTCTTCCTCTCCTCACCTCCCTCCTCTCCTCCTCCTCCCCTCTCCTCCTCCTCTCCCCCAGTCCTACTCTCCCCCCTCCTCATCTTCTCCTCCTCTTCCCCCCTCCTCTCCCATCTCCCCCCTCCTCCTTCCCCCCCCCTCCTGCCCCTTCTCCTCCTTCTTCCCTCTCTCCCTCTCCTCTCTCCCCTCTCCGCCTCCCCCCTCCCCCTCCTCTCCTTACAATCACACAGACACTGAAACACACAATATATCCCTTACACACACAAAAGACCCCTGGTCTGGTCTGGTCCCCTCCATCAATAACCCCCCCCCCCCCCAGTCCCTTCCCTTCATTAACTCCCTCCTATACGGTTTCCTCATTAATGTGGAACTTTATTAACAACCCATAACATATGGTTAAAAAATAATGTTCTTTAGCAAGTAACATACATTCCACATTAATATTTCCACTACCAAAATTAGTGTATGCTGTAAATTGCATCGAGCATTATTCCTGTTTCTTCTTGCTGGAGGGTGCCAGTTTGCTGAAGCCAGGGGCCCAGAGCAGCAATAAATCATAAAGTGGAACTAAACCTATCAATTTAATGTTTTTAAAAACAGTTACATTCCTGGAATGTTGGAATTGCTAACTGTAACATTTGCTTGTTTCCTCAACCAACCTGTCAAACCATCAAATGGCTGGTGTCATAACTGATCACATGTGCAGCACCATGGTAGTTGCAGAATAAAGAGAAGCAGATTCCTAGGCTGTAAGGTATAGTAGGATTAAATTCTGCTTTACGACTGTAAGCAGAGCGGCCACTACAAACTCAGCAGTACCTAAAACTGCCTAAAATTGGGAGCAGCTGAGCATGTGCAGAGCAGAGTGAGACAGTGTATTATAAATTTTACACAGTATAGACACTAATTTTTAATCTTTTTTATAGCTTTATAAAAATAGTCCAACTGAACTCCCAGGAATGAGAAAGGAATGCGGCACATAAATACCCCGTGTTGCTGAGGTATAGACCAAAAAAGATCAAACAGTTCAAAAGAGTTCCAAAAATGTGATCCAATCCAAAGGATGCTTGATATGACTTCCGTCCACCACACCACGTGAGAAAGTTCCACCACTCCCTTAAGGTAGTACACTTACCAGAAATCTGGCAATATACCCGCTGCTTAAATATGCATGGCGGATAGAAACCAAGCAACCTGCCATGCTAATTGTTACCAGAAACAAACTGAGACCGGAACTCATCTCTGGTGACACAATAAGCAATTTGAGAACCAAAAGGTATCTGTGCTAATCTTGGATAGCCCTTAATAAAAAAAAGCTACCTTGAGTTTCGACTTCATCTTGCGGCCATCCTTCACAATATATTAAGCAAACACAAACTTTTAGGATATCTGATACTTTAATCAGGTTAAAATATACAACTAAAAAATAGGGACAAGTGTGACTCATTAGAAGGGAGAGAAAATCTTCACTGAGATACACAAAAAAGATTTTTATTTTAAAATTAAATTTTATTTTATTTTTATGTAGTGCCTTTTATGTGAGTGTGATTGCATATGATTTTAATGGCAATAAAAAAGCTTTTAGACAGAGAGGACTAGATGTTATGTTTTCTGTTTTATATTGCCATGAGTTCCTGGTTGCACCTTTGAAGGAGAGAGCTGGGTTTAGATAACTGGAGGACACTTATCCATACAGATTTGATCATACCCCTAAGGGAAACAGCGAGTTATCACTCTTTGGTGAATCAAAAATCCTAACTGGAGGTGAGCGTCCAGTGAATATGAGATTTTTTCACATGTTATGGATAAGTATATTGATTGAATTAAATATTATGAAATATTTTGGTATCATTTTGCACTTGCACTTTAGAAAAATGATTGTGTTTTGTGTATTAATTGTGTATTAATTTGGAGGCCTATAATTTAGCACTAGTGCTTTAGGTAATAATTGCACTGTACCATTTTTGGAGGTTTATGTTTGCTACAAAGTTAGGCAAAAACACTTTTTGGTGCTGGCAGCAATCATTGCAGATTCAATAATGTGTTTTGATTTTTTTATGAATTTCTTTTACAAATATTCATTTGTTCACTTTTATTATGATATAGCACAAAAGTTATTGATTGTAGTTGTTAAAGGTTTGTGATGATTAACATATAGACATTGTGATACAAGCAAAAGGGGCCAGTCTGAAGGGATCTAGCTGGACTACATTTTATGACTTAAATTACACTTTAACTTCCTCCGCCCCACCGTTCAGTATGGTTCCCTCAATCTGGCTGTGCAGATTGCATAGAGGATTTGAAAAGCCTTTTTGTCCAATCCTCAGCCATATTCCCCCAAATTCGCATGGGTGGATGGGAGGGGTTGATTTGTCTAGGAAGCAAGACAGACCAGGATGAGCCAATATTTTTGGCCTAAACTCATGTGGTCAACCAATCAGTGAGCACATGTCGAAACATGGTGATGTCAATAGGCTCCACCTCCTGTACGCGTTACGTCCTACGGGACTTCGTCAGCAGGGACTTTGTCAGTCTATGTTCGTCACCCGCTTCTGTCTCGTGAGCCGAATGGCTTTAGTATGGGCTCTCTGCCTTGCTCATATCCTTATATATTGAAGGAATGTTTGTAAGTACAATACTGCCTGAATAATTTTGGAGTTTTAAAACGTTATTTATGCCTGATTGGTATGCTGGTATTCCATTGGAGACGCTGAGGTGCTTATACCTCACTCACTTGAGGCTATACTTATCGTTTGTGTTAATTGTACTTCCTAGGAGATCCTCCCCCTCATGAGTTTATTTAAGCCTGTCTGACCCACTGGTGACACAGGGGTCTTGTATTGAGGTGAGCGCATTAGGTTCTTGGTGAAGGGAGTGTCACCTTTTGTGGATTTCTTTCCAACACCCTGCTGTGGTCTCCAGCTACCATCTTCAAGAGGGACTGTTGGACTATACACATATATATATATATATATATATATATATATATATATATATATATACTTATTTTTTCAGTTTTATGGACTTCATATTATTGAATTTATTCATTTATATATGCGCTGCACTATATTTTCTTATTAAGTTGTGTTAACTGATGTAAAGATCAAGGATGAAGATATTGATGGAATGCAGCTGTGTGAATAGCTAATCGTTTTGGCTCCTGTTGTATCAGCAAGCATGACACCAATTGGCGTTCTGGGCTACGCAGAATGGTTTTGCTCCAAATGTAGCTATAGTTCATCGCATACTGTTGACACTCCCCATCACAGTGGCTTTGGGTGAAAGAAGCTTCTCAAAATTGAAAATCATTAAAAATGACCTGCGTTCTTCAATGTCGCAAGAACGGCTGGTGGGCCTTGCCACTTTGTCTATTGAGAATGCCATTGCTCAAGAGATTGACTTTGAAATATTGCTGAAAGAAGAGATTGACTTTGAAATATTGCTGAAAGAGTTTGCTAATGCTAAAGCAAGAAAGGTTCATTTTTTGTAGACCCAATAGCTTTAGTGCACAGTTATATGTTCTTTTGCACTACAATTTAATTTATAATTTGCTATTTGGTACTTGGGTTTATTTTTTTTCCTGTACCAAATTTATTGAGAGACGTTAGAAGAATTGAAATGTTAGTCTTTAATATCTCTCCTGTCTTATGTTGTTTTTTGTTGTTTTTTAATGTTATGTTTCTATAATGTTATTGTGTTTTTTATATATTTTGTTTGTTAGTTTTGTTGCCAGTTGATACATGTGCAATGCTGCTATTTTATGTTTTGCAAATAAGAAAATGTTTACAATTAAAATCTGCTATTTTACAGTTTAATACACAGAATTATTGATCAAAAAGCTGCATTGGGGGTAA
The DNA here is from genome assembly GCF_965119305.1 of Pelophylax lessonae. Lineage (NCBI taxonomy): Eukaryota > Metazoa > Chordata > Amphibia > Anura > Ranidae > Pelophylax > Pelophylax lessonae. Next base: position 79,326,022 of record NC_138775.1, on the reverse strand, counting down.
AACAGTAAAATTTACAAAATTAGCTGGCGTAGCGAAGTGTTGCATGGAAAATGGTAGCAGTCATTAAAAAGGTGGGCAATACATGGGCAGGGTAAAGGGGGTGGAGTCAGGGCCAGAGGCAAGGGGGCTGCAAAATGAGGTTTCTCCTAGGGTGTCAAAAATCCTTGCACCAGCCCTGATCATAACATAACAAATGAAACTACGCATAATGAATTTAAACATTAGAATGACTATACCCAATCTTTAGAAATAACTTCCGAAAATACAAATTGATTTGAAACAACGAATATAGCAAACAAATCAGAATATTTGAAACAAATTCCAAAAACCAATCATTTTAACATACAAATATGATGAAACATATTTACTTAACAAATGAATCTGAAACAAATTTTTCTGTCGTGCACATCTCTATAGACAAACACAATGGGGGAGGGGATTTACTAAAACTGGTGTACACAGAATCTGGTGCAGCTTTGCATAGTAGCTTCTAAATTCAGTTTGTTCATTTAAGCTTTGACAATAAAACTTAGAAGCTGATTGGTCACTATGCACAGCTATACCAGATTCTGTGTTTACCAGTTTTAGTAACCCCTCCCCCATCCCAAATGTGCTTAGGCTGATAACACACAAACAACTCTAATATCTCATGTCTTTATTGAACACACCCATTAAATATTCAGAAGTAACTGAAACACTTGGAGTTAATAGCTGGTCAAACCTTCTTTGGCAGCAATGACTTCAAACAAGTGTTTTCGGTAGGTCTGGATCAGACCTTCACAATGTTCAGGAGGAATTTTTGACCATTCCTCTTTACAAAACTGCTTCAGCTCAGACACATTTGTAGGATGTCTGGTGTAAATGGCTCATTTCAGGTCACGCCATAGCATCTCTAGCGGGGTTAAGTTCTAGGCTTTGACTGGGCCACTCCAAAAGGCGCACTTTCTTTTTCTAAAGCCAGTCTGTGTTGGATTTACTTCAATGCTTAGGTTCATTGTTCTGCTCCATCACCCAACTTCTAATAACCTTCAGCTGGTGAAAAGCCACCCTGACATTAACCTGTAGGATAGTTTGGTAAACTTAGGAATTAATAAAAATCCCCTCGATGTTGGCAAATGGTCCTGAGGCAGTGAAACAAGCACAAATCATGATGTTCCCTTCACCATACTTCACTGTTGGGATGATATTTTAATGTTGGTAAGCTGCACCCCTTTTGCACCAAACATAGTGCTTATAATCCTTCCCAAACAATTAAATTTTTGTTTCATCAGTCCACAAAACATTTTCCCTATAATGTTGCGGTTTACTAAGTAGCCCTTTAGCAAACTTCAGGCAGGGGACCCGAGAAGAAGAGGATCAGAGCTGTTCTGAGCAAAACCATTAAACAGAGCAGGTAAGTATGACGTGTTTGTTATTGGAAAAAAAAAAAAAAAAAACTTTATTATCAATTTTAATTTCTATAGGGGCAAAGGAAGCATTTGCAGTAATGCTTTCATAATCCCAAATAGTTTACAATTAAATGTTGTTCAATTCAAACAAACTTCTTGCTGAATGACCATATGTAGCCAAACCAAATCAACATTTTTCCAAATCCCTTTGGGTATCTGAACACAGATTTTCCTAGCAAAATCAGTTAAGTTATGCAGAACTGAGATCCTGCAGGGATCTTATTCTTCAAATTGCAGTCAGGCAGACATCATCTTACAAGCCATTTTGCCAGTTATGAAAGCTTCCTCTGTGTCTCCTTTCACTAGACGTGGAAAAATCGTTTGATCGTCTTGATTGGGAGTTTCTGAAAGCAACACTGGAGTAAAAAAGTTTACCTCCGGACTGATTTAAAAAAATTATGGCTATGTACTCTTCTCTTTTAGCTCGTATTAGGGTGAATGGCTTACATTCAGACCTGGTCCATATATCTAACGAGACCCGTCAGAGGTGTCCCATTTCGCCAGTCTTGTATATATTAGCAATGGAGCATTTGGTGACGGCTCTGAGTGCTAACAACTGAATACATGGTGTAGACATTGTCGGTAAGCAATATAAGGTAAGTTTGTTCATGGATGATCTCTTAATCCATATACCCAACCTGTTAATCACTTTCATGGCACTTTTAAAGGAACTAGAACTCTTTGGTACCTTAAGTAACTTCAAAATAATGCAGCAAAATCACATTGCTTAAATATTTATTTTCCTGAAGGAATCCAAGACTCCCTCCCTGATAAATTTTCTTTACAATGGGCCCAGCATTTTATTAACTATCTGGGGGTCCAGATACCTGGGCAACTTCATAAACTGTATGAGCTCAATTATCATCCACTTCTAAACTTTATGCAACTACGTCTTAGGAGATGTTCACCAATGTGACACTCATGGCTGGGATGGATGTGCCTTTTTAAGATGCACATCCTCCCCATCATTTTTTATAATTTTCAAACAATTCCGATTTTGGTCCCACATTTGTTTTTTTAGATCCGCTGATCTAAATTACTAAAATATATTTGGCCTAGATCCTCGGCTAGACTTAGGTATGACTATCTAGTGAAGAGGCGAGACGCTGGTGGAGCAGGCCTGCCCCATTTTGAACTATACTATACGGTGGCATTACTTAGCAGGGTGCTAAATTTGTTTCATCATGGATCCCTTCAGCAGTGGGTTACCCTCAAGTCCGACCTAGTGCCTGTTCCACTGACCACTTTTCAATGGCTCCTCCCTATTAATTTCCCATGTCCAACACAGGTACCTCCATCAATTTCATAATTTTTATGAATTTGGGAATGGTTACTACAACACATAATGTATCTTCACGTCCAGGGCTACTAACCCCAACATTGGGCAACCCCGGGTTCCCACCTGGCATGTCAGATAAGGGTTTTCTTTGCTGGCAACTACCACATCGCCAATTTGGCATTCATTCACTGATAGGGGCTTGAAAACTCTGGGTGAGTTTAGTTCCTGCTCTTACCCCAAGGTAGGTGAGTGACTCCAATATTTTCAATTACATAATTTTTATAAAGAGCTGAGTAGGGCAAGCCTTTGTAGGAACTTGATTTGGTTTGAGGATTTGTGTCTTTCTCACTTTTAAAATAACTCTATCTTCCTACTCAGAAACGTAATTATAAGATTTTGACAAGAGGATATCGCTCCTCGTCCTATTAAACAAAATATTCCGACTATGTCTGATCAATGCTGGAGATGTGGTGAATCGAGAGGCACACTTTTACACCTGTGGTCGTCTTGCCCGATTATAAAACCATTTTGGTTGGGTATATTTAAATTAAGTAATTTGGTCACTGGCAAAAAATGGCTCGAGACTCCAGAAGTAGCGCTTCTTCCTTTGATCCCGGGATAAATTAAATCAATCAAAAAGGGAATACTTAGATCTCTGCTGATGTCAGGAAGGGCTTTAATTCCAAGATATTGGAAATCTCCAATAGGACCTTCAATACGGGAATGGGTAGAGGAGATGAACTACATAATGCAGATGGAAGAGTTAGTATCCACAGCAAACAATAATGACTTCAAGTTTAGGGAAGTTTGGAGTCTGTGGGTGGAGTTTCTTGAATCTCTCCAGTTTCTATCTTTTTTTTTATATGATAAGTCATGACTCTCTCTGTTGGATGCTATAATTTATTTTATTTTTATTTACCTTTTCTTTTTTTTTGTCTTTATTGTTTTTCTTTTATTTATATATTATTTTTTTTCCTTTTATTTTTGTTTTGCCTATTTTGTTTTATTTTCAATTCTTAAAAATTTGCAATGATAGCAAATATTTCTTTATGGTATTTGTGCATTCTCGTGTCTTTCAGGTGCTGAAGGACAGGAGGACATGTTGTAATACAAAATATAGTTGGCCACTGTGTATTCGGGTCACTGTTAATAAGAAATGTTATTTCTTTTTTCTTTTTACAATGCCATATCTCTCAATAAAAATATATTAATCAAATAGTTTACAATGAAATGTTGTTCAATCCAAACAAACCTCTTGCTGAATGATCATATGTAGCCAAACCAAATCAACTGAGATCCTGCAGGGATCTTATCCTTCAAATTGCATTCAGGCAGCCATCATCTTACAAGCCATTATGCCTCTTTCAAGATTCTAACAGAGTTTCTCCCCACTATACCATGTAACTATTATCACTTCCATGATTTGTCATGTAGAAATACCTTTTCACAAATCCTCTTGATGGAAAGTCCCTGGTGTGACTGTGACTAGAAGCAAAATCTAAAAATCTTTTATTGCACGACCCCCAGAGGTCACTGATTCATACTGCAAATTATTCCCTTTAATTCATGGGAAAGAGGCAGAAAGCAATCAATAAACACATAGGGCAGTTGTGTGTCCTTGCTTTGTATCACCGTTCTTATTGATTTTATTCAGTTTTCACCGAATGCTCTAATCATATCAAGGTGTGACTTCGAGAATGGCACAACTATTAAAAGAAGAGAATAACAGGAGCTCTGAGACATCTAAAACAAACTAATTATTAACAGGACACTAACGAAGAACATAAGTATGATAACTGCATCATACATAAGGAAGACTTAATGTGTTCTCCTCTCCTCTCCAGAGAGTCGGTTTCGCATATCACTGCAGAGGGCAATCCTTTGCTTAAGGCTTAACTGCAAAAAAAGAAGTAAATGTTACAAATATAAGCATGAAAGCTATCAACTTGAAATAATAATGAAAATTGCAAACTACAGTATACATGGAACATTTGCAAAAAATGTGTTTTGTGTATAATTTGTAATTAGAAATGTATATAAAGGAAGTCATACTTTGCTCATCATGACCTAAAAATTATGCTGTATTAATCTTTTTCACAGTGCAAGTGTATGAGTTAGGTGACCCACTGAAAACAATGCACTCCCTATGTGTTGGTATTTTCCTCAACATTTGTTAAGCAGTTGGGAAGAAAAGATCCACTGTGGTATCTAATCTACCCTGCCTCTAGCAGCTGATCTTTAAATCTCAACATTTAAAATGGTTCTAAAGGCATAAGGTTTTTTTTTACCTTAATACATTCTCTGTGATCAGCTCCCTCTAGCTGCTCCCTTAAATATCTACCTGGCTCCTCTTAGAATGCAGCACTGTGCCCATCTGAAGCAGCTCTGCTCTCGCTTCCTATATTTACAGGACACAAAGGCAGCAGGGGGAGCCATTAACTTCTGCTGCTGTCAATCAAATTCTCTAAGGGGGGAGAGGGGGTGGGGCCAGGCCATGCTGTGTGTGACTATGGACACATGTAGCCCTACTTGGGGGGCATGCCTGCACAAATGCCTGCACACAGGCTATGGGGGCACTCTGAGAAGAGGAGGAGCACCGGAAGGGGACCCCAGAAGATTCCTCTGTGCAATACCCTTGTAAGGTTTTCATCTTCATTTTAAAAAATCAGCCTTTATAACCTCTTTAATACATCATATACTTTTAACTCATCAATTATGATTGGAAATAGGTAATTGCTAAAAATAAGCCATACTTAGGTTCTTTATTTTGTTTATACTGTTGAACAAACAGCTGTATACAAATTTATGACCACATTTTCTTCTCTCTTTTTATTTTCCTTAGCACAGCTCAGCTTGTTTCTAAAACTGGGTCACCATGGACTATAAAAGGTTGTGCCCCCCAAACGTCAGGTCTGACAGAGTGCACTGATCGTGATCCTCTGCATCCATTCCCTCTGGAGATTTAGCCTTAGTAACCAGTGTTCACACCCTTGACAGCTATTGTGCCAATGCATCTATAGGACATATTGTGAGATGTAAACGTTCTTAACAAAAAACAGTAAAGTTTGTGATACAGCACAAAAACTATGTAGAAGATTAGTATCTTGAAAAAGCCAATCACTGCTAAACTGATGTCAGCTACTGAAGGTGACATGTTCTCACTAAGATAAGAAAATAAGGACTTCCCAGTCTTGACTAAGTCAATAGTGGATAGTAAATATAGGAATAATAAATGAATAAAGTACTCCAGAAACATTTGGCCATTATATAAATGTAATATATAATTATAGCTGATGTTCTTCAATTAGTAGTAGTAGTAGTAGTAGACCACTGCGTGTTTTTTTTTTTTTTTTTTTTTGCAACCTGCAAAAGTAAAGTCATATTGTGCTAGTATGCATCACATTATGCTAAACTTACCTAAAAAAAAGAAGCCTACCACTGGCATGCAGTCACCGCTGAGACGGCTTCCATCTTCACCCAGCCTTCTTTCTGGGTTCGCAGACTCTGACTGTGTAAGTGGCCAGAGCAGCCATGACGTCACTTCCGCTCAAACAGGTGGGAGCTGAGGCTTACGGTGGCACGGGACTCTGAAGCAACAGTCTGGGTGGTCTTTTCCTCAGAGCGCATGTGCCTGTGATGTCATCGGCTGCATATACAGTAAATATCTTCTAAATGGTGCACGCTTCAGAGATATATACAGTACCTATAATTAGATTATTGCTATAGGTAAAAGTCAGAGGTGAGAGGTTTCTCCCACTTTAAGAGAAATTTTGTGGATTAGCGTTATTTTAGGAGTTTTCTAAATGCTGTTTGCCTGCCTGCTATGTGGACCCTCTTGCTTTAATATTTTGAATCACTTACCCAGAACAAGCATACAGATAAAGAATCTTGACTTTTTTACTTGACTCGCTGTGCATTGGCCCATGAGCAATTTTATAGTTAAAGTGATTGTAATCTCTCACCTTGTAAAACAACCCATTCAATTTAAAATAGAAATGAAAGGCAAAGCATTTGTGTATAGATTTGAAAAAAAAAACACTATAAATACCCTTTTCCCTTTTTTATAAGTGATTTCCCTTTGTTCTCAGCTGCAAAAGAGGTGGGGGGAGGGGGAGGGGCAGTAGCACACTAAACTTCCCAGCGAATGGCTGTGCGGGGGGTGACAAGTCTGATCATTAAAGGAGAGCGGGCGAAGTTCCCAGCACAGCTAAAGAAGTGACCACTGGCAGGAACACCAGGTCTTTTACACTAAGGAAGTAGTACAAAAAATTCAGGATACTTTTGTACATGGTACAGCAGGAAAATTTCAGAAAAATGAAATGCTGAGTTTACATATTCTTTAAATAGTCATAAATTATTTGCCACTTGTTTTGTCTGCATAGTTTGATATAGGTCTTTTCTGAAACAAGTGTAGCCCAATTCCAAGCCGTTTTGCTGGATATGGGTCCCCCTGGGTTACCGCTAGCAACAACAGCACATTTGAGCATGTTTCTTCAAGTGTGAGCACTGAGACAATGACCAGTCCAGTATCTTTGGGTTTTTGTATTTATTTTGTAACTTGGATAGGAGAAGGGATGAGTAGGATACTCCTTGAACTGAACTATGCACAATTTAGCGGGGACACTTGAAAAATGCTATTTGGCGCTGACTTGATGCTGGCTGAATGCCTATCAACGCTGGCTTGTTGCTGGTTAACGCTGGCCGGATGCCTGTTAATGCTGAACTGACTTATGACTGCTTTCTGACTAAAGAAGTCCTCTTTGAGCTCCCTTAAGCACTCTTGCTGAGGTAGCTACTTGTATGCCGCTGCACTGCTGAACACTTCAAGGCCCACACCAGTGCCCCCTTTCTCTCAATTGTCTTCAGGGCTTAGACACTGGCATTCACTCCTCTACTGGTTAGCTGGCTCCTGGATCCCTTTGACCTTCTGGAGTGGCCCCCTCTCCTAGGCAGACCCCTGGGCAGTTTTGAGTACTCATAACACTGTTTTTCCTGGAAACTTCTGCCCAGCAGCTCCACTCGGTCAGCAGCACTCTGGATCCTCTTCCTGCAGCCCAGCTCAACCTACTTCCTCTAGGCCGACTGCCCAGGACACCCTCTCTTGCTCTGACAGGAGGAGAGACAGTCGTCAGCCTCCTCCTGGGACTTCCCGCCAAAGACTCTCTTTCACATGCTCCCCTCAGGCTTATATCCAATCCCAGGGTGCATTGCGGCAAACTCCGCCCACTGACACAGCTATAAGCCCTGGTGTGCTATTGGCCAGGTTTCCTCCACTGTCCAATAAGAGTCCTCATTGGATACAGTAGGGAGACTCCCCAGACTCAACAGACCACACCTGGAAACACATGACAGCCTCACTAACTGAATCAGGCCCCCCTGATAAGCAGACAGGACCACATATATGCTTTTCCTAGCACCTACCTAGGAGGGTGCTACACAAGTATGACAGCATACACACAGATATGGCTCTGCCTCGTACTTAGTCACAGCACCGGTTTTACTATAAATACAGGTCAACAAGGCCAGCATTCTCATTTTTTTCCTGATTATTTAAGTCAGTGTTGTTAAAGTTTTTTTTTGTTTTTTTTGCCCTCACTTTGTTGGATGCATCCGGCCTGTTGCATAGGTTTATGTCTCTCCTGTGTAAAGTTCCACCTGTTTAGGTTGCTAAAGGCACTTTATGAGGGAAGCCTCCCCCATGTATGGGCATTTTGGGATGCAGGAATATGGTCTGTTGGGATGACTCTCTGCCCTTTTGTTTGCCCCCTGCATCAGGGCATCATGTTCAAGAAGACACCAGTCTGACTTCCAGATTACTTCTAGTAATGTGGGCTGATGTGGTCACACTGTGAGCCATGTAATTAGAGGATCACTGGTATGGCCAGATAACATCAGATACTCCAGAATGATGACATGGAGATGTGTTTAGTAGCTAAGCAACACTGAGACCTGCAACTAATTGCTAGGCAATGCTGAGCATCCTCCTCCACTTCCTCCTCCTAGCCATTTAAACAGCAACGCTTGACTGCTCCCAATGGTGGCTGTGCCTAAGCAATCTCAAGTGTCCTGCAGGTAAGTGTGTTACTTGCATCTGACAGCTGGTCCAGATACGATTCTTAAGACAGTGAAGAATATGTTCCCTGCACCACAGGATCGTGTTGACCTCACCTATGACACAATCTCTTTGTTGGTGGCTAAGGCCAATAGAGCTTTCAGTTGGGTCCTGACCCAACAATAGTGATTAAGCCAGATGCTCCTTTGTTCAGTTTGGGTGCTTATCGCAACAATCTCCTAAGCCAGGGTTGCTGGTGAATTCTACTGGGGAAGGCAAAGTATCCAACATCTTGGAGGTAAGGGCAGCCTCAAAGGCATTGCAGTAACAGATTCTTAGAGCTTTGGTAATGATTTAAATAGAAAACAGGATAGTGGTTTCGTATATAAGCAGCCAAGGAGGAACACAGAGATGCTCACTGCTGAGAAGATAACTCCCATTATTGCTTGAGAGTAGCAAATCTTATCACATCTCACTGCCTCCTACATTCTAGCTCCCAGAATTTCCCGGTAGATACTCTAAGCTGCAAAGTCTTTGACAACAACAAGTGGATAACCAGTTATCTGGATCTCAACCTCATGGTGACCCCCCACAGTTGCAAAGTGCAGTTGCTTCCTGTCAAAAATGAGCTTCTTAGTAACAGAAGCAGTGAATGCACTGACATCCAGTTGGGTCTGCAACCTGTCCAATAGCTTCCGATGGTCCCAATGATCCAGTTATCCAGGTGTGGTGATAGCAGTCATTTCCCTGTAGTCGCGCAGGCCGTGGATCCCTCTGTAGCTGTTTCTAGCCTCTTTCCAAAATTCCAGACCTTCTTAAGCAAGTTCTACATCTAAATCCAGCCACATATCAACTGGAAGCTTGGAAGCTGAGAGTTGAAGATTAACTTGACTAGGGTGCTCATTTTTGGTTGTTGAAACCATATTGAAAGCTAGGGCATTCACTATAAGCCTTATGTATACTACAGTGTGCAGTAAACTCATAGACTTTCCAAGTTCTTATAGCTTTGATCCTTTTATTCCTGCTGTAACAGATATACTGGACAGGAAACCTAGAAAATTGTATACTTACCCATCAGTAATTATGTTTCTTGATGCTAAAGCATTGCAGCATACATAACCCTCCCAGGGCTTTCACATCAAGTATAGTTACGAGAATACTGACCTTCTTGATGGGGTTTCGTTTATAGTATAACCAGTCCTGTAAATAGAGGGCAGAATCACAGCCACATGTGTATTCTGGCATACCTCTGGAAATCAAAATTACCAGTAGATAAGTAAACAATTTTCTGGGATTTTATTCCTTCTTTCTCTTATGTGTTTTTGAACAGGCTGGGTTGACATCCAGGAAAGCTTTGCTGCTGGTTTTGTAATTTCTCTCTATATATTTCTATATATGTCCACAGTAACTGCTTGTAGGCAGGTGGCCTACTGGATTGTATGTTAGTTAGTTAGTTATTTGGCTGCCAAGATCCGGGGGAAGGGGTTAATATTTTTGCCACCTACCCTGAGTACGTTCACGGCTTTTTTCTGGGGTCCAGCCTCCCTTCCAACTAATATAAAAGGGAAGAGGTTCGGGTCACGGGGGGGGGGGGGGGGGCTTCAGAGAGAAAGAGAACTTTGCAGGGGTTTGCTGGAACCTATGGTCCACCTTTAGAGCACTGACATACCAAATCATGGACTTGTTCGCTCACGTTTTACCAAGCATGAACTCTTCCCCTGAGTACCACAGATGAGTGTAGTTAGGAGAAGAATGTTTACATGTTGTATATGTTGTGCCAAGTTTTCATTAACAGTCATTTCAACTGCTTTTAGCCTGGTCTGAATTTGTTCAAAGCGATGCATTTTGGGGTCTGTGTAACACCACTACAAAAAGGTTAACCTACAAGGCTAAGAAGAGGAGGTAGTTGCCATGGGTAACCGAAAGGAAGAACAGCTACAGCAATTGTTTGGCGTGGTACCTGGTTTGGTGACAGGTCCTCCGGTAGCAAGGGGCTTAGCGTTCTGACTCCCTACCTAGCTGTCCAACTCCTCAGGTCACCAGGAGCAGTCTAGCATTATGGAGATCTAAGGGTTGATCAGTAGGTACGGAAAGGAAAGAATTAGGTCAGGACACGTATGAGACCAGCACTATGTGTCCAGGAGAGTTTCATTCTGTTACTGCGAGTGAGATAACAGATACGCTGGACTGGTGCAGTGGACAACGGCTCTGCATGTCCCTCCGAAAGCAACACATACACCAGTAGAAATGTGTAGTTACTTGTAATGACACCTTCTAATATCTTATGAAGGAACTCTGTACATTACTGCTACATACAAGTGGCAGTCGGGGACTGCCTTAATTTTTGATTCTTCACATGACTACAGCCTGGTTCTGGGAATTTGTGAGCACATCTTCAGGCAAGGCATTATCCCACTTCCACCATCTGGCATAGCCGTGGCCAAAAGTTATGAGAATGACACAAATATAACTTTTAACAAAGTCTACTGCTTCAATGTTTTTAGATCTTTTTGTCAGATGTTACTATGGTATACTGAAGTATAATTACAAGAATTTTAATTAAAGGTGTCAAAGGCTTTTATTGACAATTACATTAACATGATTGTAAAGTCTAATTTTTCATTTTTATATTAAAATAACAAACATAATATACTTACCTTCTCTGTGCAGTGGTTTGGCACAAGGCAGCCCAGATACTCCTCTTCTTGACTCCTTGGCTGGAGCTCCTGGCCCCTCCCTCCTGTTAGGTGCCCCCACCGCTTTGGGGGCACCCGAGCGGAACTGCAGCTCCGTGTATACATTTAGACATGGAGCTGCCTTTCGACCCCATCCCCCCTCTCTCTCCTGATTGGCCAACTGAGTTGGATTGACAACAGCGGGAGTCAATGGAGCCTCTGCTGTGTCTTAGCCAATCAGGAGAGAGAGTCCCAGATGGCTGAGGCACTTGTGGACATTGATGGATACAGATGGGGCTCAGGTAAGTATTAGGGGGCGCTGCTGCACACAGAAGGCTTTTTATCTTAATGCATGGAATGCATTAGGATAAAAAAAAAAACCTCCCTTTACAACCCCTTTAAGTTTATGCAAAGAGTCAATATCTGCAGTGTTAACCCTCCTTTTTCAAGACCTTTGCAATTCGCCCTGGCATGCTGTCAATCACCTTCTGGGCCACATCCTGACTGATGGCAGCCCATTCTTGCATAATCAATGCTTTGAGTTTGTCAGAATTTGTGGGGGGGTTTTTCACCCGCCTCTTGAGGATTGCCCACAAGTTCTCAATGGAATTAAGGTCTGGGGAGTTTCCTTGCCATGGACCCAAAAATTCAATGTTTTGTTCCCCAAGCCACTTAGTTATCACTTTTGCCCTATGGCAAGATGCACCATCATGCTGGAAAAGGCATTGTTCGTAACCAAACTGTTCTTGAATGGTTGGGAGAAGTTGCTCTTGCAGGATGTTTTTGTACCATTCTTTATTCATGGCTGTGTTTTTAGGCAAAATTGTGAGTGAGCCTACTCTCAGCTGAGAAGCAACCCCACACATGAATGGTCTCAGGATGTTTTACTGTTGGAATGACACAGAACTGATGGTAGCGCTCACCATTTCTTCTCTGGAAAGGGTTATTTCCGGATGCCCCAAACAATCAGAAAAGGGATTTATCAGAGAAAATGACTTTACCCCAGTCCTCAGCAGTCCAATCCCTGTGCCTTTTGCAGAATATCAGTTTGTCCCTAATTTTTTCCTGGAGAGAAGAGGCTTCTTTGCTGCCCTTCTTGACACCAGGCCATCCTCCAAAGGTCTTTGCCTCACTATGAGTGCAGATGCACTCACACCTGCCTGCTGCCATTCCTAAGCAAGCTCTGCAATGGTGGTGCCCGGATCCTGCAGCTGAATCAACTGTAGGAGATGGCTTGCTGGACTTTCTTGGGCGCCCTGAAGGCTCCTTCACAAATGCAGTGGAAATTTTTTATTTTTTTAAATGAGATTACGTTCATTTTCATGGCAAAGAGAGTGTTTTTGAAGAGCTTATTAGCACTTATAACTACTTTATGTGTGATTTTCACTTATGCGAGTTGATGGTATATATACCTACATTTTTTATTTTTTTAGTTCACCGAGTAGTGCAAAACACTTTTTTATTAGAGCAGGAAAGAAGACATTGCCTATAGCCACCAATCAGATTTGATCCTTCTTGAACTGGCAAAATGAAATAAGGAACCTGATCAACTGCACATCTCAGTTTTTGTTTCCGATGGCTTTGCTCTAGTTTTCAAAAATCAACCCTACAGATGTCTCGTGATTACACTATTGTAAGAAATTCTATAGAAGTTCACTGTGTTTTACTATGTGATTTATATTGTTAACCAGCTTTACGGAGAGAGTTGATTGCTCACAGCTGATGAAAGTGACATGCTTCAGGTTAGAATAATCACCCTCTGCCCACAGAATGACACATAGCAGTAATTGTATGTCTGGGTGGATAACAGAGAATGCTATTTTAAATAACAGATGCATTGTGGACCCCAGAGAATCCTGTGGTCTCCTGCAGTTTTCATGTCCAAGCGGGAATGCCTCTTTATTGATGCTAGATGAGTGTGAATGCTCCCAGTCTTTTCTGAATGTTCTCTGACTCCTGTGGGATAAAATCACTGCTATGAACCAAATCTCCTGCCTGGCACAATTGTGTCTCCAGCTGATAGGAATGGGGTAATTGAGTTTGAGCAAAATGAAGGAATTGATTTGAGATTGAGCAGAAAATTCTCAGACTTGACTCTTTACTAAACACATACAGCAAATTTTCTCTTTACGAGTGAAGAGGTTAAGACATGAAAATAGCAAACCAGGTAAGATCAAAATCTCCCCAAAAACATTAATGTTTGCTTGCTTTCAAATGTGCACAATTAAGACAATTAATTAAGGCCCCTTTCCCACAGCTCCGTTCCGTCGACGGAGCCGTGCTGCTCAGTGGTGGATCGAACCCCCGCTGAGCAGGCGGATGACAGCTCCGTCTCCGCTCTGTGTGCTGAGACGCAGGTGTCAGATCCCCGCTCTCCTCTATGGGGGAATCGGATAAGAACGGACTGCCTGTCCGTTCTCATCCGATCCGATCCGCCAGACGGATGGAAAATAGGGTTTCCATCCATCAGGATTGACGGACAGGATAGGATCAGATCGGATGTCAGCGGAGACATTTGGGCATCCATTCAGACCTGCCCCGAAAAACTGACAAGCGGATCTCAACGGTCCGCAAGTGTGAAAGGGGCCTAAGAGCTTCAATTCAGGTGATCCATGGCTATAGATTTCAAAAACATTTATTTGCAGGGCTGTGCGTTATTAGATACAGTCCTGTAATGTGACAGAATCCTACAGGGTATTGTTTCTTTATTACTTTATTTTAAGGGAATATACTGTGTATATATATATATATATATATATATCGTACAGGACACCGGAGCTTGGTCCTGGAAGGACGCTATATTTTCCCTCTGTTTGGACTGTGGTCCCTTTAAGGTAACAACAGGGTTAACTCACTTGTCAGAGGAAGTGGGTTTAAAAAAAAAGACAGAAAGTTGTAGGTGTGGTATGGAGGAGTGTAAAGGTGACTGGATACTGTGTATGGTGGACTTGTGTACAGCTGTGAGGGTGCATGTCAGTATCCTGCCTGGAAACCTGTTGGCAGGGGAAGTTAACCTCTGCAAAAGTCGGGGACTGTTTAACTGTGATGGCAGTTATGAACTCTTCAAGTTGGTGAGACTGTTCTCTTTTGTTGTTATTTTGCTGCCATGAAACTGTCCTGCGATCCAGCTGATTTCCAAAATTTTACTATATATATATATATATATATATATATATATATATATATATAAATATTATAATTTAATTTTTATTTTTATCATGGTTGCTTTTAAAAAAACACATTCAATATATAGCTCAATTTTTAAATACACCTGTGCACCTGTGGACACTAAAGTATTTAGATATTTTAGACAAGCAACAAAATAGCATAAAATAGGGTCTCACTCACCTTCTCTGTGTTTACATTAGAGAGCTGGCAGGTTGCTAAGATTCTGCAACAATAGAAAGTAATAGGAAATGCTAAGATTTCAGGGCCTTTCTGTGAATTTTGAAACTGAACATCTCCACAATGCTTATAGCTACAGTGATAAATGGTGACTTTTTCAAAGCTTTTTGGGGGCTTAATTACCCCTTATGCATTGACAAGATTTTGGAGCATCAATCTCAAAAAGCGGTACAGGATTCCATTGCTTGTATTTTGATAGTCATAAAGTGTGTCAGGACTTGGATCACCTGCTGGTGGCACTGTGGTCCCCTGGGCAGAGGATTGACATTGCAGTGTCCACCAGGAGATATCTCCCAGCAGCCAGCAAATCCCAGTAATCAGTCTCCACCTGGTGCTTGCTGCTGGGAGGGTATTTAGTTCCTCCTCCACTAGTGCCTCTCGCTGACTCTTTTTGACTGCGAGCCAGAAGCATTATTTTTATAAATCCTTAGCCTGATTCCTGCCTTGCACCTATTTTTTGCTTTGGATTTTGCATTGCCCTGCTTCCTGTAGCCTGCTAACTTGTATCTGTTCTCCTTGTTCTTGATCCCAGTCCTGGTCCCCCCTTCTTTGCATCTCCAGTCTTACCCTGTGTTCATCATAATTTTTTTTTTTTAATTGTATTATAGTTAGCTTGTTAGGTATTTGGATTATGGTTCACTTGTATCTACATGTTTGCTCCGTTTTCTGATTGGGGTTTGGATGGATTTTGGTTTCACTGTTGTAGCACTGTAAACCCGTAGGGTTTGCTGTATGACGACTTCTTGGTCCTCCTCTAACTACCTGCACACAGTCACTTAGGGACAGTTCACATATTCATCCTTACTCCCATTGGCTCATTACTCAATAAACAGTGCAGGGGTTTTATATTTATTGTGGAACTTGGATGGGAGAAGGGAATAGTGGTATACTCCAATTGGAACTATCTACAGTTGATAAGGACAACTCTCCCTTCGCCTCACCAGGTATTTGTGGAAGTAGTCACACTGCTTTACCCCTACTGCCACTTGAATGGAAGGGGTTAAGTCTTCTTGCTCTCTCCAGCAGCAGACTTGATGCAACTACATTATCTTAAGGACACTCTCTAGCATCCCCTTGACTGACACCCATCCACTGACTCTTCTAGCTGAAGGGATGGCCCTCTCAGGACCTCCCCCATGACACAGATCTGTACTCACTATATGTAGATCAAATCCTTTCCAGTGTCTCCCTTCCTGTCAGCTATGCAGGATCTCCGGGTTTAGCTCCTCTCTGACTCTCAGGCCCTCAGGTCGACCACCTGAGGCCACATAGCAACTTCTACAGAGGAGGGGCAGCTGAAGGTTCTAGTTACACCTCTGCCGGGGAGTTAAAATGTTAGTAATTGCCCTGTGCAAAAGAGATTTGAGATATGTCTAACTGGAAGTTTAGGCTGACAGTTTATTTGCTGGGGAGGTATCATTTTAAAGGCGGCTTAGGTTGTCACCTGCACGGACCAGTAAGTTCAGTTCTACAGTAGATAGCAGTCAATGCAAAGTAAACACCTAGGGCTCCTCCTGGGGCTCCTTGGGACTCCTGTCCTGTGTAGATCAGATGACTGCCAAGGTTTCGAGAAGTGTGGCATAGGGATACTTTCAAAGTCCTCCAGTCCATGTTTTCAATATCCAGTTGGTTAAGCTGGCTAAAGAAACTGAGAAGATCAGTTTTGTCCTGAAGGTATAAAGTTTTTCCATCTTTGGTCATAATCAGGCTGAATGGGAATCCCCAGTGTTATGTAATCCTTTCTTGATGGAGCATCTTGAGTAAAAGGTATAAAGCTCTACGCATCTTGAGTGTTCTCCTGAATAAATCCAGGAAAATTAGGTATTTTGCACCATCAAAGTGAGCAAGTTGTACGGTTCTCATAACTTGCATAACAAGTGGAAAATGTATGTAATTTGCATCACATAAATAATTCACATGACATGAGTCCCCTGTGAGCACTGTGGCCTGCACAAAATCCTCATACATGCTTTGAGTTACTGTATTTTTTTCATGTCTTGCGCATTTATTTCTGTACGTTGTGTTTGTCTGGATTTATCTTCAGTAAGAGAAAAAATACTAACCTTCTGTTAAAATTGCTAGTTGCCTGGCTATCTTGGGCTGCAATGTCTTTTAAGTCACTTACCTGGAACAAGCATGCATTGCAGTCAGATTTTTTTTCTTCTCTGCAAATGTGTTCCTACTTAGTGGTTCATAAATTATCAAAGCATTTGGAAAGCCAGGTAAACTGAATTTTCTGAAGAAGAGGCCAGTAATGGAAGCCTGCATATTTCCCAGAACAGGTTTTCTTTAAGTGGCAGTCAAGGATTTCGCATTTAACACTGAAAGAATAAAATGGATGTGGAAATAGTCTAAATTCCAGCTATATAATCTGTATGCTAATGCCCTTTATCTCCCCCAGGTCTTGTACTATTTTAATAACCTATTCCATTAGTATTTGATATTATGTCTGTCAGAATTGCATGTGCTTCAGGCTTACCAGTACATTTAATTAATTAATCAATCAATCAATAGGCGCTACCTCAAACTCTGAAAGCATTCTTCTTTAAAGGAAGTTTGAAAGAAAAACCTAAGGCTGAGCTCCAGACAGATTAAAAAGACACACAATAATGGAGCTCTGTATTCAGTAAAGTGTTTGTAAAATGTTTCTTTGGATATAGTAAGGAGGGACTGAGAGCCCTGCCAGTTTAGTTTTTGTTTTGTGTACCATTGGGCTGTTGGGAAAATTTCTATTCACTTCCTGTTGCAGAAATGCAATGGCAAATTACAGGAAATCTCTCAAAGTGTGGGGAATCCCCCTTTTAAATAGTCTTTAGAACAAGTGTCCCCAGTGGAAGTGTCACCTCTTGTTCTGGGGATAGCTCAAAATTTTTTAATTTCCCCTCAGTTTGTTTCTGTGACATTAGTTTCCAAGACAAGTACAGTCAAATAGAGTGGTAAATCTCCCAGACAGAGGGTATAACCCTTCTCCACTCTGTCCAAAACAAAACAAAAAACAATATGTATTGCCTAGAAGCCTTACACTTTAACGTGGTATTAAATGTATGTAGGTAGGTGCTAGGAAAACACATTTGGTGGCTCTGTTCTGCTTATCAGGAGAGCCAGATCTGTTAGTTTAGCCTGTCACATGTTGCCAGGTGTGATTTATTGGGTCTAAGGGAGTCTCCCCACTGTATCCAATAAGGGAGCTTGTTGGACAGTGGAGGAAACCTGACCAATAGAACACCAGGGTTTATGGCTGCCCCAGAGGCATTGCTGCGATGCATCCTGGGATTGGTAATAAATCTGGCTGGACAGGATGACAGGGTGTCTTTTGGTGGGAGCAAAGTCCCAGGAGGAGGTGGACGGCTGTTTTTCCTCCTGCTGATGTGAGGAAGGTGGTTCAGGCAGTCGGCCTGTTGAACCAGGAGTGGAGCTGGGCTGCAGTGGATCCAGTGTGCTGACCAGTGGAGCTGTTGGGCAGAAGACTTTGGGAAAAACAGTATCATGAGTACTGAGGGGTCTGCTCAAGGGTCTGCCTAGGAGAGGAGACCACTCCAGAGAAGTCAGAGGATCAAGGAGCCAGCTCACACAGATTGTTACAGGAAAGGGGGTGCCAAGTAGTTAACCCTGTGTATTAGGGACAAAGGGGGTGCCAGGAAGGGCCCTGAAGTTGTTCAGCAGTACAGTCTATCTCAGAGTGCAGCTTACCTCAGGAAACATCTTACCTCAGGAAGCTCTATTACTTCATTCACAGCCACAGGCAAAGTGAAGCAGCGGCCTAGCCATGACTAGCTCTATTCAGCTTTACATAGCATTATACAGCATTAAGCAGCGCTATTCAGCTCTATTCAAGTTGTCCCAGCCTATTGTGCATAGGTTTTTAAGTTGGGATATCCCACTCATTCCCTTCTCCTATCCAAGTTCCAAATAAAACCTAAAAACAAAGATACAGGACTGCTTCTTGTCTGAGGTAAAACACTTAGAAAAATGCCAGACTGTTCTGTTGTTGCTAATGGTAGCCCAGGGGGACCCACACACAGCAGCTCCCGTGGGAGTAGTGCTACACAAGCAGTGTAAGTACCTTAATTTAGTTGTTATTTACACTAAGTATCAGCCTCTTGCTGTCACTGTATGGCAGAGCTCAGGCTGAGAGAGGTAGAAGCAGCACAAAGCGCCAATCAAGGAGCATGTTGATATGAGGAGAGATCAGAGTAACTGAAAGATGAACTAATTTGTTTGCTGTTTCTCCTTTTTAAAGTGCATCTAATATCAAGAACAAAATCTGAAACCCTACTCCAGTTGAAATGATTTGACTTTTCTGAAGTAGTAGATGATCAATAGACTTTCATCTTTGTTTACTGTTCACTTCTGCATTTTTTCAGCCCCTGATGTTGCAAAATCCTCCCCTCACCAATGCCTGTAACTGCATTTCTTGCTATACAACAGACAGCATCACACAGCCTTTTCATAACTCTTCACCTTGTTTTTTGCACACCTCTTTGTGATTCTCCAGGTGACATAATGACCATCCCAACAGCACTAGTGGACGATGCATGTGGTGTACTTATTCTATTAGTTAGACCGCCCCATAACTTAGCCAGTCAAGCTATTCCAACGAATGGTTTTATCAGCATGCACACACTGATCTGAGCCTTCTGCATGCTGAGAGCTAGAGGCACAAGATGTTTTTGGACTTGTAGTACCAGTGCGAGTAACCACAACAATGAAAGTTAGACCTTCTTTTATTTTATTGGTGAATAAAAGTTATTTAAAGAATTATTTTAAATTATTTATTGGATGCACCTGACATAAAGGAAAGGGGTGTTGGTTTTATGCTATTTGGTCTTTGGAGCTTTTTTTTTTTTAATATAGTACAGTTTACCAGTTTGTATATGTGTGGCATCATTCACTTTTACTTTTTCAGACTTTTTTACTTTACGTTCTGCTGATTCTGCCAATAACACATTTTCAGTCCTAGGGTGACAAAACTCACTGTACTTTATCTATGGAGGATCAGTGTTGTCACCGCAGGCTGCTTTCCTAAATTGGACTAAGAACATTTTCTTCTGTCCTCATCTCCATAAAGTAGGTGTTCCATGGTCCACAGAAAAGAACTGAGAAGACTAATAACATTGTTTGTTTGATATTAAGTATATTCAGTCTAGTGCACAGAAAGTTACAAGGACATTGGATTCTTGGCACCTTGAACTGGTATTTTTATGTTTTTGCAAAACATGTACTTAGATCGAAAAAAAAGGAAACAAATGTTTATCCTTGAGTTTAGATATACTTTCAGTCACAGGGTGCTAAGGAGACCTGTGTTACTGAACTAAAGCAGAGAAAAATCAGATTTACTCCCCTACCAGACACGACTGGAGGGCCATTGCCAGGGGTTCCAGCACCAGGAGGAAGAGAGCCGAAAACAGGGGGCATCCCTGTCTCGTGTCCCAGAAAATAGAAAATAGAAAAGGGGGACAAAAAGAACCCTGCATATTTTACCGAAGAAGAAGGTCGAGTACAGGGCCTGGATCCTGGCTAGGATAGCTTCCTCAAACCCCCAGCGAGACAGTACATAGCGCAAATATTCCCATGACAGGGAGTCAAAGGCTTTGTAGAGGTCCAAAGAGAGGAGAAACCCAAGGCTTTTCTGCTGATGTAGGAGGTGTAAGAGGTTGATCACTTTGCGGACATTGTCACCAGCCTGTTGACCTAGGACAAAGCCCTTCTGGTCTCTATTGACCAGATAGTGCAGATATTTATTGATATGGAGGCTTAAAATCTTCCCATCTTCATTTAGGAGAGAAATGGGACAGAAGGCTTGTGGTTCTGGAGTGTCCTCCGATGTTTTAGGGAGCATAGTAATGTGTGCCCTGAGTTTGCCTGAAGAAGGCAGGGACCCCTGTTTCAAGTCATTAAAATAATTTGGAAGGAATAGTCCTAAATTTAGGGCTATCTACAGCGCTTGCTAAAAACTAAGTGGAATATAAAATATAAATATAAAAGTGCTAGTGTGCAAAATGGTTTTACAAATCAATTATCCAATATACAAATTGTGCCAATATGCAAATAAATAAACAATATTTCAAGTCCATGCATAAATACAAAACTTCTATTTGTGTAATATGTATATAGTTCCAAAATATGTAAAATTCCAAAAAAAGTAGTCCAACAAATTATTTCTTGAGAAAAAACTTTGTGCAAATAAATATCATGTGCAAACGTGCTCTTAGATTTAATTGAACGTGCAGGTGCTTCAAAAGGACCTTCTTCCCGTGAAGTAATTTATAAGTTGGGTCACTTACCAGATGGAGTGGGTCTCACATATCATATAATATTGAGACCGAAAACGCTTTTTGGCAAGTCCCCTTTTAAGCCTCTCCTGTGCCGTGGTCTCTCTCCCCAGAGTTAATAAGGCTGTTCCATTGGAAATAAAATAAGGAAGAAAACTCCAGATAGTGTAGTATTGTTGGGATCAAAGTTTAATCCAAAATTAAAAGTTTCTACAACGTTTTTAAGCAGGCTCCAGCAAGGAGCTAAAGTGCTGGTGTCCGTGACTAGCAATGCGCAGCGTGCAGAGTGGCGAGCGGAGGTAACTCCGACTTGCGTTCCAGGTTCCGGCTTAAATATTGTTTATTTATTTGCATATTGGCACAATTTGTATATTGGATAATTAATTTGTAAAACCATTTTGCACACTAGCACTTTTATATTTATATTTTATATTCCACTTAGTTTTTAGCAAGCGCTGTAGATAGCCCTAAATTTAGGACTATTCCTTCCAAATTCTCTTTTTACTGCTGCTGCTATTTATACACATATTTATTTTATTATATCACATTAGATTACACATATTTAAAGGTAATTTATATATTTAAGACCTCCTAGGCGTGGGGAGTATAACTTTTTTAGAAAAGGGATACTTACTTTCATTAAAATAATTTATTAGGTGAGGCTCTAGAGACCCAGCAAATTTCTTGTAATAAAGGCCAGAGAAGCCAGCCGGGCCAGGAGCTGAAGAATGGCCCAAGGACTTGATAGCCTGAAGGACTTCAGCCTCTGTGATGAGAGTGTTACGTGCCACTCCAGAAAATGCAGGGGAATTCAGGTCATGGAAAAAGACTTCTGCTTGGTCTAAGGGGAATAGGTCAGGCTTAGCATAATGTTTTGACAAAAAGTCAGCGAATGTCAACGTGATCTGTTATTGGTTGGAGGTATAACCTCCCGCAGACAATCGTAACTGGACCTGCCTATACGGCTTTCCCACTGAGTTAAGCTTCCTAGCCAACATCGGGCACAGTTTGTTTGCACAAGTATAATATTTGAGTTTGGTCCAGCGCAGGGCCTTTTTGGCCTCTGAGGTGGAAGTAAGTCCAGTTCTGTAGAAAGGGTGTCATGGGCTTTTCTGTGGGCTGAGGTAGGGTGTGCCTTCCAGCATGTCTCCAACTGGGACTTTAGAGGCAGACTAAGGAAGTAGTAGGGAGGTGTAACAAGAGATATAATACAAATTACCAAAAATGTATTGTTATACAATATTAAAACATGACCATAAAGGTCAATGGTGAGTCACATCATAAAAACACATAACACGATGAAACAAATTATTGTAAACAAAAGGCACCCTGAAACTTGGATATGCTGGAGCACCAAGCTGGCCAATATAGGGTAAGAGGCTAGATTTATGAAGGTGTTCACAAAGCAACCCAATATGTTTCGGAGATATACGTTTGTTCCTTTTTCAGGGGGAGAGAAGGGTACACGAATCTACAATCGTACGTTATTTAAGATAAGGTGTACAATCATTAACCCCCCTGGCGGTATTCCCGAGTGTGGCTCGGGGTTAACTTTCAGTACCAAAAGCGGTAACCCCGAGCCACACTCGGGATTATGCCAGAATGTTACTCACCTTCCCTGCGATCCCCTGCCGTCCTCCCCGCCATCCTAACCGGCGTCCTCACTCTCTCCCCGCTCTGTGCACGGCCGATTGCTGGAACTTGCCTTCCGGTTCCCTTCCCTATAAGCGTTGCTACGCAGGGGGTGGAACAGGCGGCAAATTCAAAAGTGTAAATACACAAATTACATGATACAAAGCTGTGATCCTAACGGATTACACTGTATCATGCCATTTCAGCACAGGGTTGCACCTGGTGACTTTTCCAATGCCCTGCCTGTGCTTTTCCAGTGCTTTGTGCATGGAAAATTTTGAGCGACCATGGCGTCCAAAAAGCTTTCTTTTTGCGCAAAAGTGCTTTAAGACGAACTGGAAAACAGCAAAACAGAGTTACTTGAAGAACTGAGCAATAGGGATTCGTGGGAAAATTCGTCATTAGGTACAGAAAGTGACAACAGCAACAATTCTGATGTCTCTTTCTGCTGTCCTTGCTCCCATGCCTCCAGGAAGGGTTTCCTCTGTGTGTTTTAGAGGAAATCTTCCAGCGCCTGAGCCCAAGACCTGAGGTCACCCCCCTCCAGACTAGGGGGCACCCTCAAGGGCCACCGACAGCCTCTTCAGCATTCCATCTCCATCTTCCACCCAACTGCCCTTGCTGGCAGGACTCATGCCTATTTATGTTGGGGAGCTAACATTTTCCTACACTAACAGCTACACTAACATTACTTTTAGCACACACTAAAGGTCGCTACAGTTGTTATTGGTTCTGCTTCATGACCTGTGTCACTTTCTCTCCTTCTGCTTGTTATATGGTAGAATTCACACTTTCATGTATTTAATGGCTTGCAGACCATCTACTTCACTTTTCAGGCTCTCAAAGTTTTTTGAGCCAACAATGTAGACCAGAGATGCAGAAAACAAGGACAATGGCTCCATATTTTATTCTGCCCTGAGCCTTTGGAGATTGCAGATGCAAGCAGTACATCACTGAATTCTCCGTTAGCCATCATGAACACTTCCTTACAGACTTCATTTTGACAGGAGTGTACCTTAAAATTCAAGTGCTAAGTCTTAATTTTAAAATCCCCATTTCTGGGTAAATAAAGCTCCTCCAAATGTCCTAATATCCAATCAGATTTTTTGAAGATGGTTCTGAATCCTGAATACTCTGATATGCAGCTAGTGACCACCTCCTATAGATATAATGTTAACGTCATGTTATAGAAGTTGTGGCATAGTTTTAGTATAGCCAGAGGTTTAGTTTAAAGACATACAATTATTCTTTTTATCCAAGATTCTCTTGCATTATGTAAGTGGAGATTTTAAGACTGGAAATGTTTAAATATGGAAAATATATGGAAATAAAGCTGCCACATTCCTAGTTCCAAAAGCTTCAAGTTATGCATAAAGACTAAGAATATTATAGTAAAATGTTCCATTTTATCCTTTGTTCTCATGCTACTCTACAATACCATTTTAATTGCGGTAACTGTCATTTGCTGCATAGCACAATGCATAGAGAATCTTATACAATTACTTGTCTCTTCCTTTTCACTATACCATAGATGGTCTGAAATTAAAAGATGTGTTTTGTCTTGACTATGTTAAATCTGGAAATAATAAAATTTTACATCCAGTGCCCATGCTGAGTTTTAAAAGTGTTCCCTGCGGATTACAATATGGCTGAGATAACTTCTGCTATTTTGTTATGACAAGCTGGATGTTTTACTATATTGCATTAAAGCTGTTAACTAGCACATTCATAGGACACTTCCTTCCCTTTAATTTTCCATTATAAATGGTGATGGTGGTCAACTACATGCCAGTTAACAATCTGTTTTTCAAGTTCCTTCATAGACTGGGGGGGGGGGGGGCTAATAAGTATTATTTTCTAAAGCTGGTTGCACATTGTTTGAAATTCGACCAGTTTAGCAGGGACCAGCTGAATTTCGATTGTGTGTAGCCCTCCCTGTTTGATAGAAGCTAATCATTAGATCATTCTCTGTTGACACAGAGCTGCTGGAAAACCAGCATACTGTATGTAGCCCCATCAAGAAGTGTTGAAAACATGAGTTGGAGTTTAAAGTGTATCTGAACCCAAAAAAGTGAAGTTTTGCTATATATATATATATTTATATATAGGGAACATTCGGAAATATTAAATGAGTCTAAGTAGTACCCTTTAAAAATCTACATTTGTCTTAAATTCCTCTAAAAAAATAGAAGTACACTTTCGGATATGTGTCTGTGTCAAGGCACTTCTATACATTCATCCCTGTATTTGAACGTCTGCTGTGTGCAGTGGTGTATTTTGGTTTTGTACTGCCCTAGGCAAGACTAAAATTGGGCGCCCTTCCCGTGTAAATTTTCCCCACTCCTTTTTTAACGGATGTGTCTACCTCCAAAATTGAAGGACTACAAGTCCCAGCATGAACCCCCTGTGATCTCACGAGTGGGGGGATGAGAGGGGGTGGGAGAGAGAGGGTGGGTGAGGGAGAGAGAGAGGGGGGATGAAAGAGAGAGAGATAGGGATTGGTTGAGGGTGGGAGAGAGAGGGGTTGGGTGAGGGAGGTAAAGAGAGAGGGGGGTGAGAGAGGGGGGGTGAGACAGTGGGGGGGGGGGGTGAGAGAGTGGGGGGATGAGAGAGACACAGGGGGGATGAGTGAGAGAGGGGGGATGAGCGAGAGAGAGAGAGAGAGGGGGGATGAGAGAGAGCGAGAGAGAGTGGAAATGAGAGAGAGAGTGAGAGGGGGGGTGAGAGAGGGGGATGAGAGAGGGAGATGAGAGCGAGAGAGAGAGGGGGATGATAGAGAGAGAGGGGGTGAGAAAGAGAGAGGGAGGTGAGAGGGAGGGAGAGAGAGAGGAGGGGTGAGAGAGTGAGAAAGGGGGGTGAGTAAGAGAGAGAGGGGGGTGAAAGAGGTGGTTCTAGCAACCAGTGGCCAATAGAGTCTCAGGTGGTGGGGGGTGGCTTTTTTGCTGCCCCCCTGCAAAGTGCTGCCCTAGGCCTGGGCCTTGTTGGCCTAGGCCACAATACAGCACTGGCTGTGTGAGATTATCTAAAGCACTGCTGCCTTTGACTGCTACTGTCAAGATTTGGATTGAGATTTGATCTCACTACTGTGCTGCTCACTGTTCTTTTTATTGTAGTAGAGGGAGCTTTGTTTGAGGACCTGCAGGGCAAGGAACTTCCGTGTTCTGATGCATTTATTCTGTGTATTCACCATTTCACCTTCTGCTGCTTGAATATTCTTTCATCAGTTAATAGTAAACCATCTCGGACATGAGGATGCAAAGCCTTCTCTTCTATCAGTAGGCCTACCGCCACCCCATGCAGACATGCAGAGCAAGGCACAGTAAGTCAGTAACAGGGAAAAGGTCAGCTGCAGGGAGCCTGCAAGCTATCTTGATGTCTAGAAATAGGTTGTTGGAGAAACATGGACTTTAAAGGCACTGAGTATATTAAAATATAACAATTTTATTGATGCATGACTAAAAATACATCACAAACATAAATGTCTCGCCTCAAGAAAGGCGTCAAAATATGTAGCCTAGCCTCCACAAATTTAAGTATCTTGATGTCTAATCTTCTTTCCTTTGCTTTGCTTTTTTGGGCGCACCTTCCATATTTCAGGATAGTTGTTGAGGACCGCCAAAAAGAGGCATTGTTATTTCTTAATTCTCAGTAATAATACTAATACGTTTTTTTTACAAAGCTAGCAATCATCCTAACAGCAAGTAGGGATTCCTTACAATGCTCCTCACTCTCTATCTATCTTGGTGATGGAACAAGTTCCCAACACCTCTTAGTGCTGGCTACTTACCACCTCCCATGCCTGACTGTCAGGTACCCTAGAGCTTCGCCACTGGACACGGTACTGGCTTACTCCAGGGACTATTCCTGTTGTACACTCACTCTGTATAAGATATTCCAGTTGGGAACATATGAGTGCAATACCTTCAACTCTGTTCGAAAACTTTTATCTTGGATAATACCTTTGATAAGCAACAAGTTTCTCCTCATCTCATTGATTGTTAATCTGAGTATCTGGGCAAAAGGAAGGAGTGCAAACCTATTAAAGTGGAACTTCACTCTCCAAAGTGTTCATAGATTGTTTAATTCTGTCAGTTTGGAGACATTTGGGCATGTGCCCGCTCATCAGATCCTTTAGCCAGCTGTAATACACACAGGAAGTGATGTCAAGTCTGTGCTCTGGTCAGCAGACGTTGGATGCAATAGATCGGTCGGATGGATTCAACAATCGCTATCTGGACTGTCTAATGATCATCAGCAGGGGCACAAGAAGTCTCTGGCATGGTGATGCATGGCCAGTCCTCATAGGCAGGAGCAGTGTTGACACCAGGCTGCAATCACCCCAGCTGGGCGGTGAGGCCAGTGCGCACTGGATGGATCCTGGGAAGAAGAGAGTGTGGGCCTCCCCAGAGGATCCTTATAAAACCTCTCCCATAATTCTCCCCTGGAGAGAGTGACCTGCAGGGAGCTGTAGTCTGCAAGGAATTCAGCAGTTCAGCGATGGCTGCATAGAGGACTACATTTCCCACAATGCTCTCCTCTGGGCACAGAAATTCGATGCAGGTTGATCTGAGCTCAGCACTAGAGGGAAACAGGAACAGTCTGTAGAAATGCAGATTAAGTCTGCTATATCAGATAACAGTAGTCCACTCCCTGCTACTTGTGTTTTTCTTCTAATGGCACCACTAGTCATATTGTTATGTCAATATTGTGTAATATTCACTTTTAGATTTTTGTAAATCTAAACCATGTTGCTAATGGAAATACTGGTCACAGAACACCGGAAGATCACTGCTGACAGTAGAATCCAGCATACAGTCCCAGCAGTCATCTCTACCTAGGATAACCAGCATTACAGGTAAAAAATCTATTTTTGAAAAAAAAAAAAAATCTGTACACAAAGTCAAAAAACTTTCTTTTTTTTTTTTCTGGAGTTACACTTTCAATTATTATCTAAATTACAAACCTACAGCATGCACTGGCTTCAGTGGGATTCATATCAAAGCTGCTGCATGTACACCACACCCATATGGTCATATGCTCACTTTTCAGTACCCATGCCAAGTCTTTTCCACCACAGGCCTAGCACCACATTCTGTGCTTGTTGTGTCCCTCTTTGTCAAGATAAAAAATTGGAAGGTATATAAACATTTTTTCATTGTTGTTTTTTTATTCTTTTCTAACTTGTGATGTAACCTGTTTTCTTAACTAAAGCTAAAGCAATAGCAAAAACAGATAAATCACAACATACATAGGCTTTTAAAAGTTTGTAAGCAATTTACATAATGTCTTGAAAACATACTCTTTGCTCTTTTTTTAGTACAATAATTACAAGCATGCAGGAACAGATCATGAATACTTTACCATGAGCATTGATGGATGGTAAAAACAAAAACCGTTTAGAACATGAGTATTAGATGTTACGACATAGATGCTTTTCTAGGCCACTAAAAGAACTATTAGCCCTTCAATTACATCCATTTACGTTGCTATACAAAGACATTAAGGATAATCTTCCTTTGACACAACAGTTATTTAGTGAACAAAATGATGATTAGTTCATATCAGCATTAGCAGTAATAATGGTAATTATCCCTACAGTTTTTTAAAATGGGACACCTGATATTTAAAATGTTACGGTAATTTTTTTCTATGACAGACATTCAAGTATTGAGAATTTTAAAGAAGAAAGACTTCCATAAGACTTACTGCATGATTTAAAAAAAAGTATTATTTTAAAATGAGTACCTTTTTGGATTGCAATATAAAGCCCACAAATGCTTTTTTCATCCTCAAAGTGAACATTTTCATTTCCCAGACATAGCACACTCTTTCTTTTGCTAAAACATATAGCTAAAGCAAGCGGAAAGGCATTTGCCAGGGTCTTCCAACCTTTATTTATTTTCGGAAATTCACCCAAAATAATGTCTCATCAGCTAATAGCTCCTTCAGATAACATCATCATGTTAGGCAGAACTGGAAGTTGCCCATCTTGGCATGGTATCTGAAGCCAAAGCTTATCCTTAAAGGGTAAACTATACAAAAAAGGTGTATTAAAAAGTCAATTGTTTCTATGTGCACTAGGTAAAGTGCAATTATGCTGTGAGAGTGAGTTTAACCCCAGAACCAGGCCTATTTCTGACACTTGTTGTTTGCTAGAAAATTACTTAAAACCCCCAAACATTTTATTTATATATATATATATATATATATATATATATATATATACACAGTCAGGTCCATACATTTTGGGATATTGACACAATTCTAATCTTTTTGGCTCTATAATGGATTTGAAATGAAACAAGATGTGCTTTAACTGCAGAGTTTCAGCTTTAATTTGAGGGTATTTACATCAAAATCAGGTGAAAGGTGTAGGAATTACAACAGTTTGTATATGTGCCTCCCACTTTTTAAGGGACCAAAAGTAATGGAAAAATTGGCTGCTCAGCTGTTCCGTGGCCAGGTGTGTGTTATTCCTTCATTATCCCATTTACAAGGAGCAGATAAAAGGTCCAGAGTTAATTTCAAGTGTGCTATTTGCATTTGGAATCTGTTTCTGTCAACTCTCAATATGAGATCCAAAGAACTGTCACTATCAGTGAAGCAAGCCATCATTAGGCTGAAAAACAAAACAAACCCATCAGAGAGATAGCAAAAACATTAGGTGTGGCCAAATCAACTGTTTGGAACATCCTTAAAAAGAAAGAACGCACCGGTGAGCTCAGCAACACCAAAAGACCCGGGAAACCACGGAAAACAACTGTGGTGGATGACCATTTAATTTCTTTTTTTTTTTTTTTTTTTTTTTTTTTTTAGCAGAGACCCTAAAAAATAAAATAAAGATCGTTGCAATACTTTGTCACACCATATTTGCACAGCAGTCTTACAAACACAAATTTTTTTGTAAAAAATAAAATTTTTTAAATAAAAAATAAGAAAACAGTAAAATTAGCCCAATTTTTTCAATAATGTGAAATATAATGTTATGCCGAGTAAATAGATACCCAACATATCATGTTTAAAAATTGCGCACACTTGTGAAATGGCAACAAACATTGGTACTTAAAAATCTCCATAGGCGACACTCTAAACATTTCTACAGGTTACCAGTTTAGAGTTACAAAGGAGTTCCAGGGCTATAATTATTGCTCTTGCTATAATGATTGCGGCGATACCTCCCATGTGTGGTTTGGACACCATTTACATATGTGGTTCGTATGCGTATGCGTTCGCTTCTGCGTGCAAGTTTGGAGGGACAGGGCACTTTACATTTTTTTTTATTTATTTTACCTTTTATTTTTACACTGTCCCTTTTAAAAAAAAAAATGTGATCACTTTTATTCCCTATTCCAAGGAATGTAAACATCCCTTGTAATATAAATAGGCATGAAAGGTCCTCTTTAATGTGAGATCTGAGGTCAATAAGACCTCAGGTCTCACACCTACACCTAAAAGCAAAAAAAAAAAAGTCATTTTTCTTCAGCAAGAAAAAAATGGGCCTTTTAAGGCCGTTGGGCAGAAGCAATGTATGACGTCACTCCGGTCCTCCAAGGCCATAGAGTCGAGTAGGGGCCATCTTTCCCTTACTCGACTTCCTGCCTGGGACACAGAAGGACCGGATCATTTTCCCCGCTACCGACGGCTCCGCTAATTGGGGGGCACCTCTCCCGACGCCCATAAAAGTTATTCCGTGGCAAGTTTTTATGTGAAAGAGGACCGCCGGCCGTGTAAGAAAATACGGGGTTGTGGCAGCTATCTCCTTACTGACTGAATGGAGCTAGGGTCACATTCATAACAGCTTCCCGGCACAGACATTCCCCACTCTGAGCACTGGCAATAATTAAGAATCTGCCTCAGCCATAGGAAAAGGTTCTTAAAGTGATTGTAAAGTCTTGGTTTTTTTTTCCGATTAAAATAACAAACCTGTTTTACTTACCTCCTCTGTGTAGTGGCTTTGCACAGGGAAGCCCAGATCTTCCTCTTCTCGGGTCCCTGGCTGGAGCTCCTGGCCCGTCCCTCCTGTTTGGGGGCACCCAAGCAGAGCTGCAGCTCTGTGTATCCATTCAGACACGGAGCTGCCAATCAGCTCTGCCCCCTCTCTCTCCTGATTGGAGATTGGAGTTTTTTTTAAAGCAGCGGGAGCCAATGGCACTGCTTCTGTGTCTCAGTCAATCAGGAGAGAGAGTCCTGGATGGCTGAGGTACTTGTGGACATTGCTGGATCTAGATGGGGCTAAGGGAAGTATTAGAGGGGCTGGGGGGATGCTGCACACAGAAGGCTTTTTACTGTAATGCATTCAATGCATTAAGATAAAAAATCTTCTGAATTTACATCCCCTTTAAAGTGACAGTAGTAAAAATTACCCAAATGTGTTACCTGTGTCAGTACTTTTATCAAAACTGGCACAAATGGCTGCCTGCTCAAAGTTTTAAAGGAGACTACCACTAGAAAAGTGATGTTCCCAGATTTTGTCCAAACAGCCATGAAACCAGGTTTTTTTTTTGGAAGGGGAGGTTAGCAGTAATCAAGCCAGGTACATACAGTGGGTACGGAAAGTATTCAGACCCCCTTAAATTTTTCACTCTTTGTTATATTGCAGCCATTTGCTAAAATCATTTAAGTTCATTCTTCTTCCTCATGAATGTACACATAGCACCCCATACTGACAGAAAAACACAGAATTGTTGACATTGTTGCAGATTTATTAAAAAAGAAAAACTGAAATATCACATGGTCCTAAGTATTCAGACCCTTTGCTCAGTATTTAGTAGAAGCCCCCTTTTGATCTAATACAGCCAGGAGTCTTTTTGGGAAAGATGCAACAAGTCTTTCACACCTGGATTTGGAGATCCTCTGCCATTCCTCCTTGCAGATCTTCTCCAGTTCTGTCAGGTTGGATGGTAAACGTTGGTGGACAGCCATTTTTAGGTCTCTCCAGTGATGCTCAATTGGGTTTAAGTCAGGGCTCTGGCTGGGCCATTCAAGAACAGTCACGGAGTTGTTGTGAAGCCACTCATTCGTTATTTTAGCTGTGTGCTTAGGGCCATTGTCCTGTTGGAAGGTAAACCTTCGGCCCCGTCTGAGGTCCAGAGCACTCTGGAGAAGGTTTTTGTCGAGGATATCCCTGTACTTGGCCGCATTCATCTTTCCCTCGATTGCAACCAGTCGTCCTGCCCCTGCAGCTGAAAAACACCCCCACAGCATGATGCTGCCACCACCATGCTTTACTGTTGGGACTGTATTGGACAGGTGATGAGCAGTGCCTGGTTTTCTCCACACATACCGCTTAGAATTAAGGCCAAAAAGTTCTATTTTGGTCTCATCAGACCAGAGAATCTTATTTCTCACCATCTTGGAGTCCTTCAGGTGTTTTTTAGCAAACTCCATGCAGGCTTTCATGTGTCTTACACTGAGGAGAGGCTTCCGTCGGGCCACTCTGCCATAAAGCCCCGACTGGTGGAGGGCTGCAGTGATGGTTGACTTTCTACAACTTTCTCCCATCTCCTGACTGCATCTCTGGAGCTCAGCCACAGTGATCTTTGGGTTCTTCTTTACCTCTCCATCCGCTCTTGCCGAACCTCTCCTCTGCTACATTGCTATTAGTGATAAGTACCCCACAGGGGAAACCTCTATAACCTTCATACTAAAGCTTACACTATCTAGCTCTGCATACTAAGGACTATTACTACATCTGCATTATCTAAGATTGCTAGCTCTTGAACCTACTACCACCTGTTCTTGCACTGGGTTGATCTCTCTTGTATGTCCACCTGCTACTCTGTCATCTGCTACCATACATGATTGCTAAATCTATATGCATCCCATCTGCTACTACCTTACTTTCAAGAACATTTCCTTTCAAGTGTCTGTCATCTACCATCTCTACCCAATCTGTCTCTTCAGCCTATCATCACTGTGTTACTATATACATAAGTCACTCTAGGAAACATCTTACTGAGTGTGTGTATTTACTTGCTGAATTGAGATCATCCACACATGATGAGTCATTGGGAGTTGGGATTGGTGTCTCAGCGTTTCTCTACATGACTACTGAAGTGGAATATTTCTGCAGCTGAAAATCCACATCATACATAAAACGCAGGAGCGTTACACACCCATTGTCATATGGTTTTATGATTTGTTTTATTTTGGCTTTAAACATACAATTCCAATAAACACTACACTATGGAGACTTCATCTGGCTCCCAGTGAGCTTTATTTACCACAGCTACATCTGGATGGTGCGAGTTGCTGAACACCCTTCCCCACAACAGATGGTGGATCTATACTGAGTGTATGTTTGCTGCTGTAATGGTGGCCAGCTTTTCCGGTGAGAGTCCATTTCATAGGGGAGTGGTATATGATTCTGGAGCACTGTACTGGTTCACTTCTTCACTTTTCAAGTCATCACCAATTTATTGTGCACATCTTTGCACTGAACTTTATGCTTTCACCAATACGTTTATATTGCTGATCCTATCAAGGGACGTTGCATATAAATCTATATTTTTCACTATATTGTTTTTGTATTGTTGATTTTCATTCAAGATTGGACTTACAGTATCTCACAAAAGTGAGTACACCTCTCACATTTTTTTAAAATATTTTATTTAGGGTGGTATGGGATACTCAAGGTAAACTGAATAATAAACGGAGGACAATTTTGGCTAAGCATCTCTGAACAGCCTTTCTCTCAAGGGTTACTAGGAATGGCCAGAACTAAGATCCTGTAAGAGCTGTCTCAGAAAGGGCTACTGCTGGCACTTATCATTCAAAATAGCACAGTCGCTTAGGTCTTGAGCTCTGGTCAAGTCTCACAATGTCTTTCCAGGACAGCTGAACTTCCCCTAGTTTCCTTTAGACATTTCCGTGTTCCGCCACGAACAGGTACTCTTCAGTGAGTTCTCCAGACCAGGGCCTTAGATGAAACTGCTTAGTAAGCTCCAAAGTTGATTAGGGCTAGACCCCAACCCCCAACTTTGCCACAACTGGGACTCAGATCAACTTCAGCAACTCCAGCAAGCTGCCCCAAGAGGCAATATCCTCTGAAGCTGGGAAATTCTCCAGCAGGACAAGACCCTGGCTGTTCCCCACCACCAACAATTTATGTTCTCCCCATCCATCTACTGGGCACACCTTCCCAGGTGTTGGCTTCAGAACAATAAATATTAAAGCTGCCTATTTGACTGTCCTAGCCCCATATGTTCTAGAAGCCTTTAGAAGGCAAGAGGGAGCAATCAAACCTGCAGCCCATGAGATCCATAACAGTCTAAACAAATCAACTGCTAGCAGAGTCCAATCAGTCAAGCAAGATGGTACATTGGCTCTCAAACGACTTGGTGTGGTGTTAAAATGAGAGCATCTAACTATGGTTGCAGTCCATTTTTCTTTACATCAAGGAGCTGTTGACAGAGATAATCTGACCAATTAGCAGCTGAGAAGTGGCCCTGGGATGTCACTGTGTTTATGACTGTATCCCAGGTACAGTTTTTTTATAAGTATTAATATTTCAGAATACCTGCAGGGTACAGTCAGCTACCCTGCATATTATTGTCCAGCATGCAATTAGCTTCCAAATGAATATAGATAGAACAGGTCTCAGATATCTATTTCGCCTAGGAGGGGTGTGGGAGCCTAAGCTGATCAAGGTAAATATGACTTTATTCTCGCTATACTGTCATGATTTCGGAAGTTATGAAATATACTGGGAATTATGGATTCTACTGAGAGAGATGTGTATTTTACGGATTTCAACTAAGGTATTTAAGACCCAATGTCTGTTAACTCTCTGGTCACTCAAGCAGGCAAGTCCAACAGTTTTATGGGCCTTGAGATGTACTGAGATTAGGTTCTCCTAGTCCTATTAACAGATTGATAAGAGGTGTCTGGCATGCAACAAAGAGGCTGTGGGTTGTATGAGCTGAAGGAGAAGAGAGGGAGGAAGGTCACTGCAGCTGTGTCTTCTTATGACCAGATGTCATGGGAGACTTGTGACCCAAACAAAATGGCTGCTATTGACCTGTGCTAGCAGGACTACCTACTGAGTGAATTTTTAAGTTGATACATCAGGAACCTGCCAAAAAATTACTGTA
Organism: Pelophylax lessonae; assembly: GCF_965119305.1. Taxonomy (NCBI): domain Eukaryota; kingdom Metazoa; phylum Chordata; class Amphibia; order Anura; family Ranidae; genus Pelophylax; species Pelophylax lessonae. Next base: position 79,291,167 of record NC_138775.1, on the reverse strand, counting down.
TAAAAAGCTTTAAGGGCTACACTGTTTGTAATGCTAATTGTTCAAATATTTTAGTCTTTGTTTTTTGCTGGCTAGCTGTCAAGTGTTTTGTCCTGAAAAACATTTTCGTATTGCATTGTTTTGTGAGCTACTCAGCCCATGGACACATTATTAGTTTAATTAATTATTTATGCTTTCATCAGTTATAGCAGTGTTTTTCTAAATTATTATCAGAGATTCAAAATGCAATACAAGTCAAAGCCAGTGGCATAAAATTTTTTCTAGACATTCTAACATGCATGGCTCAAATTTGTTTATATAGCACACAGTATGTCTTTTACATAACGACCTTCTTAAAATGCAAATCTTCTTTCCACCCCTAAAAAGAATATAAACTATGATAATAGGATATCCCAGAGTGACTCATTTACATAGCATGCATTGATAGCAAGTTATACGTGTGAATGTGAAGTGTAGTGAATGCATCTCTTTGTAGTAAATGCAAGGACTCTCATTCACCCGAAAGAAGAAACACTCATAATTAAATTATCATAAACTGTGCTATCAAAAAAGATTAAAAATGGCAATGTTATGTGTGCTCCTCTGCTTTTCTTTTATTGTGACCCAGTAATATTATCTGAAATACAAAGAAGGGATAACCAGCTGGCTTCTCGCAAATGGCAATGTTATGTGTGCTCCTCTGCTTTTCTTTTATTGTGACCCAGTAATAGAATCTGAAAAACAAAGCAGGGATAAACAGCTGGCTTCTCGCACCACCAAGCTTCTGTTTTTCCCCTTTTCTAGAGCTCTTGATGCTGTATTTTGGCATAATCTCACTCAAATGAATCTCACAAAATACAGACTAGATGAATCCGCTAGGGTATTATTATATTGGTAGGAACATAGTTACAGCTTTTCATAATCATTCCAAAACGTCAGTTTTTATAGTAGTACTATTCAAACATTGAAACCTTGCCTGTTAAGTGAGGAGACAAGCGACATGTCATATGCTCCATACCCAAAAATACCAGGATATGTATAGATTGGCAGCAGGTATGAAAGTGGTTGGGAATCATTAGAAAAGGCAAGCATCTCTAGTTGTATATGAATTATGTATAGAACAGGGTGGGGAATCTTTTTTTCCCCAAAATGCTTGGGATAATGTAACAATATTAAGTCAGGATATGCACAGGATATATCCACTGTATACTGTAAGGCTGGGTTCACATATGTGCGAATTGGATGCGAGTTCCCCCGCATTCCAATTCACATGACATGCAAGTGTGTGACCGGCTCCTAATGGAGCTGATTCACACAGGTGCTGGGCGGCCGCGGTCTGCATTTCAAAAGGGTCCTGTGCGTGTTTGGGTCCGGTTCAGGTGCAATATCAGGGAAAAAGTTGGACCTGATTGGCATCTAACCGGTGAACAGAAATGCACTGGACTCTATGCTGGGAACCGTGGCCGCACATGTGTGAACCCTGCCTCAAAGTAGTCTTTTCAGCAGTAGTGTTACACCAGTAGCCACTGGATAGAATGGGTCCCTTGTTCTTTGCCTTAACCTCTTCAAGAACTACAGCCCCTCTCTGACATGCTAGGTTGAATGTATAAGCATACACTGGCACTAAAAATCACTGGAATTAACACTTGGAAGTCACCAGTAATACCTTGTCAAAGAAACCAGCGTAATGCATGCCAGTAAATAGTAGCAAGGCCACCTTAGGTGCAGCAATGTGCAAAAAAATAACCTATGCAACTAAATACAGTGACTACACTGCCAAAGTGCAATAATGGCGGTTATGCTAGGCCTAGACTGACTGGTATATAATGTCCATGGGAAATGGAATTACCAAAAAAGAAACAAAGGGGCATGTTGGGTAATTTAATTTGAGTCCTTTATATTGTTCTTCTGCTGGCCTTTACTGAAGCCTTTAAGAAGTGTCAGTGCATTTATTGGCAGTCCTAACAAACCAGCAGGCAGTGTAAAGTAGTAGTGGTACAGCCCAAATGGCACAGGTGCAGTTCCCAAGAGGAAGACATAGGTGCAGAATAAGTAAGACACAGATGCAATGGGGACATGATATGTTTAATGTCCTGTTAACAGTACATATAATGGGCAAAGCGCCTTCACACAGGTCCCTGCAATATACCTGCATTCTTGCTGTAGAAGGGGCATTCTGCTCTATCGTTCGCTGATGTGTTTAAGAAGTGCAGCTATAGGAAGCAGCAGATGAGAGGATACTCCAGTTCCTCTGGGGCAATGGTGAGGCTCATCCACTGTGGTCTTTGTTGTGTAGCACTGGCTTCTCCTTCTTCCTGGGCCTCCCACTCAATCTATTCTGGTCCATCCTAGACGCAGCCCTACCCTGGCTACAGATGTGCACTCCATGAGTCTGTGGTGCCAAGATAACAAAGGTTTTCTGGTAAGTTCAATAACAGCTGTCTCACCACTCCCCCTGTTCCTCAGTGCATCCTGGGAACTGTAGTATACAGAGTCCACTGGCCCTACTGTATGGCTGCTGCCTCGAACTACAACTCCCATGTTTTACAGCGCTCTGCACAGAAGTCTATGGGCTGGCATAACCATGGCTCTCCCCCTGCTGATTGAAGGGGGATAGTGCAGAATAACATCAGTATCACAGGAGAAAGTAGAGCAATAGAGGGCATTTTCTCCTTCTTAATGTTGCTGTAGCCTCACCCATGGCTGCATAGGGTATCCTTCCAGCTCATCTAACCATGAAATTTAAAAAAAAGAAAGAAGGGGAGTGAAATTTTGGCAGACAAGGATCTGAGAAACACAACCCCAGATACCAACTAAGGTCACTCCAGACAATTTATTTGAAAAAATTAAATGAATTTTATTAGGCACGTATGCCTTATAGACACATGTAAACAGATGGGAAAAATCAGTGTGGCAAACCAGACACTACAGAACAACATTAAAATAAACATACATGCACATGTTATTGCAATAACACCATCTCGCAGTTTGCACAGGACCAGACGGGCATCAGCATACAATGTAGGCTGTATGGCCTGAATAGTGCTGCGCGAGGACCTCTTAATAAATGGAAAATACCTCTGATAAATACTGAGGCTGGTAAGCCTCTATAAATAGTAGGCACAATGTACTACACGTAGATATGCATAAGTAGATGAGGCAAACGATATAGAAAATCAAGCCTGTGGATTGGAGGCCGGGAAAATGGTCTTGGGTGACCCTCAGATGGTCCGTGGTAGGTCAGTCCCCTCAGTATCCATAAACAGAGGAATGGAAATGTGCGTCAATACCGACAAATTGCACTATAACAGTGGGACACTGGTCACAGTGGGGGATGAATAGACCACGTGGGTAACAACTTCCTGAGCCGTTTGGATGACCCCAAATGAGATTCCACCAGTCAGGGGGCCGTATGTAACTCCAAAATAGGGGAGGCAAACCACTGGATTGGTGGATGTCTGGTTGGTCTTTTACCTGTTGGTAGCTGGCTAGGTGGAAGTCTGTGAGTCACCATGAAATTTAGTTGCTTTTGACTTGTAAGTAGGGTTGAGCGGACACCTAGATGTCCGTGTTCGACGGGTTCGGCCGAACTTTAAAAAAAAGTCCGGGTCCGTGTCCCGGACTTTTACCAAACTTTTCCCGGACACCGAACCCCATTGAAGTCAATGGGGACCCGAACTTTAAGGCACTAAAATGGCTCTAAAACACCAAAGGAAAGGGCTAGAGTGCTGCAAATGGCAGCAAAACGTAATTAAGAGCATGGCAAGTGCTCTGCAAACAAATGTGGATAGGGAAATAACTTAAAACAACAAAAAAAAACAGAAAAATAAAACAATGTTCTTCTTCATCTCTGAAGGACGAGGCCCATATGGAGTAGGAGGGAGGTTGAGGTGGTGGTGGATGTGGCGGTGACATAGGCATGCGCACAGGGTGTGCCGGGTGTGCCTGGGCACACCCTAATCACCTAGGGCACATAGCATTGCCAGTGAGGAGATGGGAAAGATCTCCCTCGGACCTGCTCTGCTCTATTTCTCTTTGCCTACAGGTACATGGCCCCGATACATTACTCTCCCTGCTGGCAAACACATGCATGTGTATTTCAACTTTGGGGTGCACACCTTAATGCAATAGGCTGCGCACACCTATGGGCGGTGTAGGTGGAAGCGGTGGTGGAGGAGGACCAGGGCCGGATTAAGAGCATCATGGGCTTGGTGCTGAGGATTTTGAAGGGCCTTAAGGGCCGTGCCTTGCCATGCACCCAGAGGAGGAAGGGTGCAGCCATGCATGCCTAATTCAACATGGGATGCTGTCTCTGAAGCCCATAAACACATCCATGCATCGGCAACTGTCCCTCCTTGTCCGGCCTTCGCGCTGTGTGGGGAGGTTCTGAGGGTGCTGCCTGGGGAAGCGAGCATAGAAGCCAGACTTCTGTGTTTACAAGTGACAGAAGAGCAGTAACAGTGAATATGGCCAACCCGGGGCCTATATAAAAGGTAGGGGCCTGGAGCTGCAGCTCCAATAGCCCCTACGTTAATCTGGCCCTGAGGAGGAGGACGAGGTAGCCAACACTGCTTCTTTTCACAAATTTTAAATGAGGGTACACCCCAAAAGAGTGAGAAAGAGCAAAAATGGAACAATGGGTGGGTAAGGTCGGTATCCATTGCTATTCTGCACAAGGTACGGAAAAGTCCCGTGGGATCCATGCCTGGTTCATTTTAATGAACGTGAGCTTGTCCACATTGTCTCTGGACAGGCGGCTGCGCTTGTCTGTTATAACGCCCCCAGCCGTGCTAAATACACGTTCAGATAATACACTGGCTGCAGGGCACGCCAGCACCTCCAAGGCGTAAAGGGCAAGCTCAGGCCATGTGCCCAATTTGGAGACCCAGAAGTTGAAGGGGGCAGACCCCTCATTCACTACATGTAGGCGTGTGCAAACATACTGCTCCACCATGTTGGTAAAATGCTGCCTCCTGCTAAGACGTTCCATCTGAGCTGCTGGTGCTGCTGTTTGTTGTGGCGTGCTGACAAAGCTTTTCCACATTTCGGCCATGCTAACCCTGCCTTCTGAGGTGCTGGCGGTGCCCTGGTTGCGTTGGCGACCTCCTCCTCCTCCTCCTCTGCCTTGTGCTTCCACTGCGGCCCCGCTGTCAGATGGGAATGCCAGCAGCATGGCGTCTACCAGCGTGCGCTTGTACTCGCGCATCTTGCGATCGCGCTCCAGTGAGTGAATTAAAGACGGTACGTTGTCCTTGTAACGGGGATCCAGCAGCGTGGCCACCCAGTAATCAGCACAAGTTAGAATGTGGGCAACTCGGCGGTCGTTGTGGAGACACTGCAGCATGTAATCGCTCATGTGTGCCAGGCTGCCCAGAGGCAACGAAAGGCTGTCCTCTGTGGGAGGTGTATCGTCCGTGTCCTCTGTATCCCCCCAGCCACGCACCAGTGATGGCCATGAGCTGACCTGGGTGCCACCCTGCTGTGAACATGGTTCCATCTCCTCCTCCAGCTCCTCCTCCTCCTCATCCTCCTCATCCTCCAGAACTGTGCCCCTGCTGGACAATTGTGTCCCTGGCGTTTGTGTGTGCAGGAACCCACCCTCGGAGCCCCTTGCGAATGACTGCCCTGAAAGCCTTGGAAATGTTACCTCTTCATCCTCCTCCTCCTCCTCATCCTGTGCCACATCCTCTTCCATCATCGCCCGAATTGTTTTTTCAAGGAGGCATAGAAGTGGGATAGTTAAGCTGAGAACGGCGTCATTGCCACTGGCCATGTTGGTGGAGTACTCAAAACAGCGCAACAAGGCACACAGGTCTCGCATGGAGGCCCAGTTATTGGTGGTGAAGTGGTGCTGTTCCGCAGAGCGACTCACGCGTGCGTGCTGCAGCTGAAACTCCACTATGGCCTGCTGCTGCTCGCACAGTCTTTCCAGCATGTGCAAGGTGGAGTACCACCTTGTGGGCACGTCACATATGAGGCGGTGAGTGGGAAGGCCGAAGTTACGCTGCAGCGCTGCCAGGCGAGCAGCAGCAGGGTGAGAACGCCGAAAGTGCGCACAAACGGCCCGCACTTTCTGCAGCAGCTCTGACATATCGGGGTAGTTTTTAAGGAACCTCTGCACCACCAAATTCAGCACATGCGCCAGGCAAGGGATGTGCGTCAAACCGGCTAGGCCCAGAGCTGCTATGAGATTTCTCCCGTTATCGCACACCACCAGGCCGGGCTTGAGGCTCGCTGGCAGCAACCACTCATTTGTCTGCTGTTCCATGCTCCTCCACAACTCCTGCGCAGTGTGTGGTTTGTCCCCCAAACAGGCAAGTTGTAAAACTGCCTGCTGTCGTTTACCCCTGGCCGTGCTGAAGTTGGTGGTGAAGGTGTTACGCTGTCCGGATGAGGAGGCGGTAGAGGATGAGGAAGCGGAGTAGGAGGAGTTAGGAACAGGAGGCAAACTGAAGCGCCCTGCAATCCTCGGTGGTGGAAGGACATGCGCCAAATTGCTATCCGCCTCAGGCCCATCCGCCACTGCATTTACCCAGTGTGCCGTTAGGGAGATATAACGCCCCTGACCGTGCTTACTGGTCCACGTATCGGTAGTTAGGTGGACCTTGGCACAGATGGCGTTGCGCAGTGCACACCTGATTTTTTCCCCCACTTGGTTGTGCAGGGAAGGGATGGCTTGCCTGGAAAAGTAGTGGCGGCTGGGCACGACGTACTGTGGGACAGCCACCGACATAAGGTTTTTAAAACTGTGCGTCTCCACCAGACGGAATGACAGCATTTCAAAGGCCAATAATTTTGAAATGCTGGCATTCAGGGCCAGGGATCGCGGGTGGGTAGGGGGGTACTTCCTCTTCCTCTCAAGTGTTTGGGAGATGGAAAGCTGAACGCTTCCACGGGACATTGTGGAGATGGTTGTTGGTGACCCAGGTGGTGGTGTTGCTGACAGATCGTCTGTTTGCGGGGTGGCAGGTGCCGGTATCACTACAGATGTGGCTGGAGCGGCCGAGACTGCAGCAGAAGAGGAAGCAGGATGAGCCAGAGACGTTTCTTGGTTTTGAAGGTGTGTACTCCACTGCAGCTCGTGCTTTGCACTTAGATGCCTGATCATGCAGGTTGTGCTCAGGTTGAGAAGGTTTATGCCTCGCTTCAAGCTCTGATTGCACAGGGTGCAAACCACTCGTGTCCTGTCATCAGCACATTTTCTAAAGAACTTCCACGCTAGAGAACTCCTTTGAGCTGACTTTGGTGCGCTCGTTCCCTTGCTGCGCGATGGCAGTAGCGGGCGTAGTGTCTAGGGCACGGCCGCTCCGCTTCTGCACCCTGCTCCCTCTTCTGCTGTGCTGGTGGCTCTGTGCGACCACCGCCTCTTCCTCCAAACTACTCAGGTCACCTGCATGACGTTCATTCCATGTGGGGTCGAGGACCTCATCGTCCTCCACATCATCTTCCACCCAGTCTTCACCCCTGCCCTCCTTGTCGGTCTCCACAATGCTGAACGCCGCAGCAGTTGGCACCTGCGTTTCGTCATCATCGGAGACGTGCTGCGATGATCCTTGCATGTACTCATCTTGAGAAATAAGTGGTTGGGCATCGCTGCACTCAATCTCTTCCACTTCTGGGGCAGGGCTAGGTGGATGGCCCTGGGAAACCCTGCTGACAGAGTCATCAAAAAGAAGAAGAGACTGCTGTATGGCTTGGGGCTCAGACTGCTTGCCTGATTTGCAAGGGGGTGAGGTGAAAGACGGTTGGACATCGGCTGCAGGTGCCAACTGTGACCTTTCTGCAGTAGACTGGGTGGGAGACAATGTGAAGGAACTGGAGGCACTGTCAGCAGCAAACCAATCTACTATCGCCTCCACTTGTTCTGGCCTCATCACTTCTAGGGGCGTATGATGCCCTACCAAATACTGATGCAGGTTCTGTCGCCTACTCACACTTGAGGAAGGTGTTTCACTTGTGCGTGTAGCTGGCACAGATCGACCACGTCCTCTCCTTGCAACAGGAGCTCTACCAGCAGCACCACGACCCAGGCCACGGCCCTTATTTGACGGTCTCCTCATATTTCTGTAATTTAAGATCTTGCCCTAGAAAGGTTTTTATTGAATAGCGGAATAGGAAATATGATCCAAAAAAGTATATGTATCTCGCACGTACAAAACCACACTAGGCCCCAATTACTATTGTTTCTACCCCTAAAAGGATGGATGAGGAGTAGGAGGAGTATGGAACAGACAGCACCCTCAAATCTTCAGAAGTATGAGATGAACCTCAAAAACTTGGAAAGGTGGATCTCACACGTACCGACACAGACTATCCCGCAATTCAATTGATCCTCAAAGGTTTTTATTGAATAGCGGAATAGGAAATATGATCAAAAAAAGTGTATGTATCTCGCACGTACACCACCACACTAGGCCCCAATTACTATTGTTTGTACCCCTAAAAGGATGGTTGAGCAGTAGGAGGAGGAGTATGGAACAGGCAGCACCCTCAAATCTTCAGAAGTATGAGATGAACCCCAAAAACTTGGAAAGGTGGATCTCACACGTACCGACACAGACTATCACGCAATTTAATTGATCCCCAAAGGTTTTAATTGAATAGCGGAATAGAAAATATGATCAAAAAGAAAGTGTATGTATCTCACACGTACACCACCACACTAGGCCCCAATTACTATTGTTTGTACCCCTAAAAGGATGGTTGAGGAGTAGGAGGAGGAGTATGGAACAGGCAGCACCCTCAAATCTTCAGAAGTATGAGATGAACCCCAAAAACTTGGAAAGGTGGATCTCACACGTACCGACACAGACTATCACGCAATTTAATTGATCCCCAAAGGTTTTAATTGAATAGCGGAATAGAAAATATGATCAAAAAGAAAGTGTATGTATCTCACACGTACACCACCACACTAGGCCCCAATTACTATTGTTTGTACCCCTAAAAGGATGGTTGAGGAGTAGGAGGAGGAGTATGGAACAGGCAGCACCCTCAAATCTTCAGAAGTATGAGATTGTGTTCACTGTACCCCACAAAGATTGTGTTCACTGCACCCCACAAAGATTGTGTTCACTGCACCTCAAAAAGGATTTTGTTCACTGCACCCCACAAAGATTGTGTTCACTGCACCCTAAAAGGATTTTGTTCACTGCACCCCAAAAAGATTGTGTTCACTGTACCCCCCAAAGATTGTGTTCACTGCACCCCACAAAGATTCTGTTCCCTGTACCCCACAAAGATTGTGTTCACTGCACCCCACAAAGGATTTTGTTCACTGCACCCCAAAAAGATTGTGTTCACTGCACTCCAAAAAGGATGTTGTTCACTGCACCCCAAAAAGGATTTTGTTCACTGCACCCCAAAAAGATTGTGTTCACTGCACCCCACAAAGATTGTGTTCACTGCACCCCACAAAGGATTTTGTTCACTGCACCCCAAAAAGATTGTGTTCACTGTACCCCCCAAAGATTGTGTTCACTGCACCCCACAAAGGATTTTGTTCACTGCACCCCAAAAAGATTGTGTTCACTGTACCCCCCAAAGATTGTGTTCACTGCACCCCACAAAGATTCTGTTCACTGTACCCCACAAAGATTGTGTTCACTGCACCCCACAAAGGATTTTGTTCACTGCACCCCAAAAAGATTGTGTTCACTGCACCCCAAAAAGGATGTTGTTCACTGCACCCCAAAAAGGATTTTGTTCACTGCACCCCAAAAAGATTGTGTTCACTGCACCCCACAAAGATTGTGTTCACTGCACCCCACAAAGGATTTTGTTCACTGCACCCCAAAAAGATTGTGTTCACTGCACCCCAAAAAGGATTTTGTTCACTGCACCCCAAAAAGGATGTTGTTCACTGCACCCCAAAAAGGATTTTGTTCACTCCACCCCAAAAAGATTGTGTTCACTGCACCCCACAAAGATTGTGTTCACTGCACCCCACAAAGGATTTTGTTCACTGCACCCCAAAAAGATTGTGTTCACTGCACCCCAAAAAGGATGTTGTTCACTGCACCCCAAAAATGATTTTGTTCACTGCACCCCAAAAAGATTTTGTTCACTGCACCCCAAAAAGGACGTTGTTCACTGCACCCCAAAAAGATTGTGTTCACTGCAGCCCAAAAAGATTGTGTTCACTGCAGCTCACACACAGAAAAATGGATGTGGATCACTGACACCTGCCTATCTCCTATCCCACACCACACAGCAATATCGATTGTAGTTTGTAGAACACAGTTTCCCTAAAATTCAGCAGCAGCCTCTCCCTAACAGGATTGAGAAGAGATGGTAGATCGGGACTAAGTGCAGACCCCACACAGCAATATCGATTGTAGTTTGTAGAACACTCTGACCCTAAAATTCAGCAGCAGCCTCTCCCTAACAGGATTGAGAAGAGATCGTAGATCAGGATTGAGTGCAGACCCCACCCCCCACACAGCAATATCGATTGTAGTTTGTAGAAGACACTGACCCTATAATTCAGCAGACTCTATCCCTAAAATGCCTACAACTCGCCCTGCCTAAACACTCCGACCTGTCCCTCAATTCTATCCGGACACAAATGTTTTTTTCCTGCCTGTCTTTCCCTAATCAGCAGCCAGCACGTTGATGTGTGCTCTGTCCCTGATCTAAGCAGCAGAATGAAGACGCTGCGGCTGCCTGGAACTTATAAAGACTTGGTCACATGCTTCAGACGGCCAATCACAGCTAGTGAGACATTTGCAGGCATGGCTGAGATGGCTTAAGGCACACCAGTTAAACGATTGTTGATTGGCTGTTGAAAGCCCGCCATGAAAAGAGCGCCAAAGCATGCAAAACCCGGAAATAAAACGACCGAACACGGATTTTTACCCGAACATACAGTAAAGTGTCCGTGTCCGTGTTCGGGTACAAAAAATCCAATTATTCGGTACGAACACGAATAATACAGTCCGTGTTCGCTCAACACTACTTGTAAGGTTTCTCTAAGTTTAGAACATGCAAGGTTGGACAGAAGCTGTGTTGCTAAAAAGAAAATACAGAGTTGTGGACTCTAAAAATATAAATTTCAAGGTGAACAATAAAAAAGCCAGAATACAGTATATCTTATTACATCAGTCATTGAGCAATATAAACAGGTGACAGATGACTAGGACAGAAGGTTGCAGGAGTTAAACGGAGGGTTTTACCAGAGTTGGCAAATAGATTCTGATGCTGTATCAGTATAAATAATTTAAAGTGGCTGTTCAGGAGAAAAATAAATAAAAAATATGAGAACCAGCATCCTAAAAATCATATAGAGAAAATTGGAATAGAATGGGGTAGCAGCATTTTCTTGGTACCATCAAAGGACATTTACACTATTTTTGTTAAAATCAATAGATTTTATTGCATACAAATACAATATAAAAAACAGTCCAACAGGACAAAAGGAGTGAAAAATTACAAAAAATGAATGAAAAAATAGATTCTCTTGACGGCTCCTACACCCCCACCAAGGAAGTCACCTCTACCCAAGAAGTTACTCCAAGTGTTGGTGTGGGCGGCCAGGCTCTCAACATGTTTTGCGCTTGCCCACTTCTTCAGGAGAATATAGGGGGGGGGGGATAAACACTAGAAACTCAAAGGAAAATATAAGTACAAAGTAATCATAACAAATACGTGTCATACAGTTAGAATATAATGTTAATCAAAGCAATGTGGAAACACTCACACCATGATACACACGTAGCCGGCATGCAGCCGCAAAGGGGAATCAAGGAAGGAAAATGACCCTGGGCGAGCATGAGAGCACATATACCAGAGCCGCAAGAATTTATCTGTATATACAGTATCTCACAAAAGTGAGTATACCTCTCACATTTTCTAACTTAATTTTTTCTTTCTAAGTTCCTAATTATGTAGATACCACTATGTTTTATTTTTCTCTATATGCACTAATGGATTATTTCTTAGGCCCATATATACATTGCATAGGTTTCCACTTTTTTTGCCAAAGTTGCTGTTAATGTTTAGACCCTCTAATTAAGAGTTGCCAGGAGTCATGTGACCTAATATTAGATTTAAACAGAGGGATAGGTGTTGCTTGCCTAGACGTGTGAGAAATGCTGGAATTATTATGAAAAAATATAAATACAAATCATATACGGTATATAATCCAGTAATCCAAATAACCAGATATCTTTGCACTATAATCATGTAAAGTGCTCTAAATGCAAAATAAAGTGACACAAATTTAATATATTGATCAACAATATGTGACAAGATGAATATTATATAAAGTGCTCTACAATGTGCAAAAAACAATGGTACATCAAATATAAGATAATTCTAAAAATGCTAAATGTTGATGAATCCATATAACCAGTGCCAAAATCGGTGCAAATCTCGTGGTGTCTTTTTTTCAGTTCAACCCCCTCCTTCTCTTCTGTGCGTCCCTGACAGTTTTTTTTCGTTTTTTTTTTTTCTTTTCTCTCTGAGACTCGCACTGTTATCTGGTACACCCCCACGCACGCAGCTGGCATACTTTTTTTTTCTTGTGAGAAAGCAGGAGGGGGTCACTCCTTGCGCAGAGTTTGGAGGACAATAAGTCTCAGCTTTACCACATATATGCAATTATTACTTTGTTTTATAGAATTAGTGATAATAAGAACTTACATTTTGCAAATGGGTCCCTATGTAAAAGGAAGCTCTGGGACAAAATTTTGAAAATTGGCTACTTACCAAGGGGGAGTTCAACTGTGAATATTTTTTGTTCCTGAAATAGTTATAGAATTTATTTTTGGACAGAAAGGGTTACCGCAATTAGTGTGACCATTGAACCCTATTGGCACTGAGCCAAAAGTTTCAAATTAGATTAACTCTATATCTGCTTATAATATTTGAGAGATATTTAGGGGGCATCCTCTATTCCAGGAGGGGAACCTCTGATCAGCTCTGGTCACCCCTGGTCTGAGTTTTGAAAATTGGCACACAGCCAAAAGTCTTAAATCAAGTTAAGCGATTGGTTACCAGTACTGACCCCTCCGGCCGTCAGCTGAGACAGCGGCAGGAGAACAGAAAAGAGTAAGGGACCTTGCATTTGAGCTGGGTGGCCAAGAGAGGGGGGGGGGGGAATATGGATCAGCATATTCGCAAACCAGAGAAGGGAAAGTTTGTGAGTTCAAACAAACAAAAGTGCTGACAGGCTGCAGAGCAACCATAGGAGTAGCAGCATACGCTGATAACAGAACAGAAAGGAATGTTGTGTGAGAACAGCTAAGAACTTGCATAACGAATGATGGATCGTAGAAGCTAAGAAAGAGGACGATCAAGGTTGTAAATTGCATCATGTATGAGTATTATCAAGTCGATCGTAAAGACAATAAGCCCCCGCCCTATAATGGCGTCTGGAGAAATAAAGGGGAGGGTCCTTACTCTCCGCCTGCCGCCCATTATCTTCACACCACTCCTACTCAAACGCAACCCACAGGGACAGTTCCTGCGGACAGCCATCTTGGTGCAGCCAAGTCTTCACTTCCTGCCCCGTCCAGTACAGTTCCTGCAGACGGCCATCTTGGTATACCCGGAAGGCCTAACAAAGGTCTATATCCAATTCTCCCTGTTCTAACACTCCCATCCTCCCTGGATTACAGGTCCAATATACTAGTGATGATGACACATCCGACTGGGACGACCAACCGCAGGTGACAAGCGCACCCGATGATTTAACCCCATCACAAACAGCGACCTTAATGACAAGTCTGCCTGACCCAGAAACACATCCAATGCCCCTATACTACAGGATAGTACAGCTACAAGAAATTTGCCTAGTCCTCTTATTGAGCCAATCCAAGTGGGGACATTTCCTGATTTGCTTGCCAGATTTGTGGTGTCTTCTACATGCCCCTTGCATCTGCTAGGAGCTGATTCGCTGTCCGGACTACAGGCCTCAATTTTTTTTTTTACGCCCGAAGGAGGAGTGAAGCTACATACTCCCCTATCCTTAGAAGACTCATCTGCCTTGTGTTCTCTGCCTCTCATGAAGACACTTCGTGAAGCGACAACTCCAAGTTCAGTACCACTGAAGTACTTGGCAGGCTTTACAACTGGATTATACATATGATTTGTAAGTTCATAGGAGGCTTTGGTTTATTCTTTTTTGAGTTTATTTTGTGCTTTCACAGCACATTGAGCACCGTACACATTACACTTATACAAATATTTGACTTTAATATTTTTTTCATATTAATTCCAGCATTTCTCACACTTCTAGGCAGCGCCACTTATTCCTCTGTTTAAATCCAATTTATTTCATATCCTTTTAGTGATAGGTGAGGTAGGCTGCGGCCTTATTTTACAAGTCCTAGTGCAGAAATCATACCATTTACATGTGACCTAATATGTTTGTATCGAGTCAGCTCACTAAAAAATAGGTTTATGGCCTAAAACTATTTTTGTACAATTGCACAATAAAATAAGTTACCCCCATTGAAGTGTAACTCATCTCTGGCTGCTGTTTAACATTGGTAGTTCATGTGGAGTGATCCCTTTAGTGCCACATCCCGGGTAAATAGTCAAAAAACCAAATGGTTCCCCTTTGGGTGGGACTTTTTAGGCACTGTTTAATTCAAAAGATTGCACATAGGTGTAGATAAAACCAATATAACTTTTATTGAAAATAATTACATAGAATGATAAAATCAAGGGCAAGCAAGTTTATACATCACATAGCACAGTTGCACTTCCACCGTAGAGCCCCCAGGTATACACCCGATGCGTTTCGGAGTAAAGATGCACTCCTTCTTCAGGGGTGCCCTGGAAGGGTGGTCTGTAAGTAATTAGTGTATATACACATATTATAAATCATGCATGTTAAATCTGATTAAGATATTCAGAAGAAAAAAAATAAATAAAATTATATAGCAGAAAAACAACACTTACATAGTACACTGATGGTTAGAGAGAAAATTGCCTGCCTGCTGGGCTAAAAACAAGACATCAATGCTGCCAATGTAGATCCATGGGATACCGTCTGGAAATTGTGGATTTTGTTTTTCACAAGGTGAGTGATGGTTTGTAGGATTGGAAATTATTCGAAATTGCTTGCTCACCAGACTCGTGTAGGAGTCTGGGTGGGAATGGCTGAAAACCCAGAAGTGGCAATCCTGCTGGATGGAAGCCAGAAAAAGAAAAAGAGGGGGGATTTTGTAATATAAATAATATGCAGGGGTGAAGGGACAAGGGAAAGTGAAGGGGTTTTTCCCTGTGGAGAATCACCAGCAATGAGCAATGATGGGTTCTCCAGGGCAGTCCCGATGGCTCAAATCCGCTCACACTGAAAAAAAAAAAAAAAAAGAAAAGGGGGAGGTCCTTCACGTCCATTATTTATAATTGTGAGGCATTGTGAAGATAAACTTCGACAAATAACTACCAGGATAGGTAATGAAAATAGGTATACAAACAAAAATAGACAATAAATAGATATGTCAAATGTGAGAGCGGTAGAGCCATCAAGGATATAGAGGCATAGACCCCTTAAATAATCATAGTACCTTAAAAGTCCAATTTCACCGGTTCAATGTCAGAGTAGATGTTGTTCCATGCTCGGCAAAGGAGCATATGTGTCCGATGCCGAGCATGGAAGATATATATGGAGACCAACAATTAGCTGAGAGCAACCTCAGCTGAACGGCCATTGCGTCCAGCTGGTTGCCTATAGGGTTTCCTGGGTCACGTAAGCCAGACCCGCCCCCAGCCGGAAACAGTTCGGCGGAAGTGATGCTAAGTCATCCTCCGCCGGAAATGATCCGGCGGAAGTGACGCTGGCCTATGCGTCCCACCGACACGGTGTGGACTTCTGCCAGCGTGTGTCGCTAGGCGGAGTCAATTGGGCATGCGCCGAAGGGCTCAGCAAGTGAGACAGATGGTGCGGGCTGCTGCCACAAATTCCGGGCGCCACTAGGTGGCGTCCGCTTGCCGTGCCGGTGTAACGTTAGAAAACCATACCCCGTGGAGAAATCATACCCTCGTCACTTCCTGTGAGAAACAGCTGAGCAGCGAAGGAGTGCGCATGCTCAGAGAGCCGGAAACATCATGGAAGGGCAGAGAAGATGGCAAGTGCGCATGCTCAGAAGGTATGAAATAATTACGGTAGTGAAAGTAATGTTAAACTTGCGGCGGTTACATAAAACAGCGCGGCTGCACTATGAGACACCTCCGCTCCTATCCTTGTAACTTTCCTGATGTGGGCTAATAAATATGAAAGCGGCGGCGGGTGTATGAGATGTAAATGTCGGCTCCGTGATCCGCTTTTATATTTATTACCCCAGATCAGGGAAGTGACAGGGAGAGGAGCGGAGATCACTCATAGTGCAGAGGAGCTGTTTTAATGTAACGGCGGCAAGTATAACGTTAAACACACTGCCGTGAGAAATCCATACCCTCCGGAAGTGACGAGGGTATGGTTTTCTCACGGGTATGGTTTTTTCACGGAACACCGGGTCATTCCCTGAGCAAGAGCAGAGAATATGTTACTCTGCAAAGCAAGTTTCGACATTAAATCACAGATATGTGGAAAAATGTCTATTTAATGAATGCTCAGGAGCAATTTAAAAAGGAAATTGCAACATGACTTAATAAATTCGAGGCAAATCTCTGTATTAGAAACCCGGCCACATATCAATAAACCAGACAATGGGACCCATGGTTAAACTAGAAGGGCAGATTGATGTTCCTGTGTACAAAAGCAAGGCACAGAATTAATACAATGGTATAATCACATATAAATGGGGAAGGGATAAGAAAAAGGGGAAGGAGAGAAAAAATAGAACAAGATTGGGAGAAATGACGAACATATATGTAACAAATGTATATTATAGAAAAATTATTTTTTTGTTTTTTTATGTTTTTTTATTGCTTGAAGCAGAACAAGGAAAAACTCCCCCCAACATTCAAAATGGGATCAAGGTGTAGCTCGGGGGAGGCATGAAGGGGACATGTTATCTCTCCATGCCTCCTGAGGTGAATCCCTCAAGGAAAGGCTTGAACGATATCATATCGTTCAAGCCTGGTGGTTCTGTAGCCTTTAGGCGATAAATCCACCGCAGCTCAATTTGGAGGAGGGTCTTGTTCCAATCCCCTCCTCTTGAGCTGGGGTGGACTCTGTCCAGAATCAAAAATTTGATTTTGGGAAAAATGCCTGCATGGACCAGGCTGGTGTGTCGGCCCAACGGAAGATCCGGGTCGCAGGTCCGCATGCTTTTTATGTGTCTGCAGGCCCGTTTGGTGAAATCTAACTTTGTTTTGCCAACATAAAAGCAGCCGCACTCACAGAGGAGTAAATATACCACCCCGTGAGTGCGGCAGTTGGCGAAATGTAGAGGTTTAAAGACTTGCCCATTCGGTAGAATGGGGTTCTTTTGAGTGTGCATGAACCTGCAATATTTGCATGCCCCGCACATAAAAGTGCCTTTGGCCTTGCAGGGGTCTTTGCCATTATGGGCTGAGAATTCACTGCGTACCAATTGATCTTTAAGGGCAGGAACTTTCTTGAAGGAAATCTGAGGAAAGGTGGAAACATGCTTGCCTGCAATGGGATCGAGGGAAAGCATGTGCCAATGTTTGCTTATAATTCTTTTTATGTCAGCATGTTGTTCTGAGTACTTCATGATCATTCTTAGAGTTTGATCCACCGGTCTAATCGTATTGGGGGCCATTAACAAAGTCCTATCCATCAACAGGGCCTTTCATCTCTCCATCATCTCTGGCTGCTGCAGTATTTGTTCAAACTTTTACTTTTATTTGACCCCCAGTCACGTGTTGGTGCCGAACGTCCAGTGCTGAGACTTATAATTCTGGCTGCAGTACAGGTACTGCAAAAGTTTGGTCGCTTTGCACTCTGCACCTCCTCTGATGAGAAACAGCCTTGCAATGGAGAGGTTGCAGAAGAACATCATGATCTCTCTCCTCCAACCACAGAACGCTTTGCGTTCTGAGAAAAGGATGTAAGACCTTTTCTGAATATAGGAGGTGCTGAGTGACTGCAGCCAGGGATGGACACACTTTATTGGAGGTAACTTACTTTTATTGTAGAATTGTACAAAAATTGTTTTTGGCCATACTTCAGCTTTAAAGGAGTTGTACAGTCAGGAAGGTTTTTTTATCTTAATGCATTCTATGCATTCAAATAAAAAGTCTCCTGTGTGTAGCAGCTCCCCCCCCCGCACCCTTAATATTTACCTGTGCCCCCTCTCTGTCCAGCAATGTCCTGGGACTCTTCCTCCTGATTGGCTGAGATACAGCCGTGGCGCCATTGACTCCCATGGCTGTCAATCAAAGTCAGTGAGCCAATCTGGAGAGAGAGGGGGCAGGACCGAATGGCAGCTCTGTGTCTGAATGGACACACGGAGCTGCAGCTCGGCTCGAGTGCCCCCACAGCAAGCTGCTTGCTGTGGGGGCACTCGATAGGAGGGAGGGGCCAGGAGCAGTAAAGAGGACCCTGAAAAGAGGAGGATCCAGGCTACTCTGCGCAAAACCAAATGCACAGAGGAGGTAAGTATAGCATGTATGTTATTGTTTTTAAAAACTAGACTTTTCAATCACTTTAAATATTTTTTTCTAAAAAGATTTGAAGAATATGTGTACTTTAAAACACTGCTCATTAACATTTTAAACTCCCCCAAGTGTATAGCTGTCAACAGTCCTGATTTTCCTGGAAAATTTGCTTCGTTACGGACAGCCCCTTGGGCTGATCTGATTCCCCGTAAAAAGGCTGCAGCTTCCAGCTGTAAAAACATGGGTGCCGGACAACTTTAGAACTGCACATGTGCTGCTTCAGCAAGCTTGGCCTAGCGCAGCCATCCGGGCTCAGGAAAGCTCGGCTTAGCTCGGCTGTTAGGGCTCGGGTGGGGGGGGGCACATGCACAATGACATCATGATCCCACCCTGAATGAAGTGGGCACACCCCCTGGAGTCACCAGTGAATAGAGAAGCCAAGCTGTAAGCCGAGGAATCCAGGGACCGACCAGGACAAGACAGGACTGAAGGTGATTATCACCCCCATCTTCTCTGTACACAAGTCTTTCTCATCTCTCTGTGCTGTCAGCTGTGTCCTTAGTCTCTGACCATCTCTATCATGTCCACAATCTCTGATCCCATCTCTCTTTTAGTGGGTCTGCAGTCTCTTGTTGCATGTCCACACACTCTCTGACCATCTCCCGTATCATGTCCGCAGTCTCTCACCATCTCCTGTATCATTTCTGAACACTCTCTTACCATCTCCTGTATCATATCCGCTCACTCTCTGACCATCTCCTGTATCATATCTGCACACTCTCTAACCATATCCTGTATTATGTCCACATACTCTCTGATCATCTCCTGTATTATGCCTGCACAGTCTTTGACCATCTCCTGTAACGTGTCAGCACACTCTCGGACCATCTCCTGTATTATACCTGCACAGTCTCTGACCATCTCCTGTATCGCGTCTGCAGTCTCTAAACATCTCTTGTATCTGTTTAATGGGATCTGCTTGGGGGGATGGTGTTTGGAGTATCTTTATGTGCTGATTGTTAAACTTTCTGGCATACACATATTGCTATTGTGGTATAAGATCTGGGCTTGCTGTCCCTCCCTCCATCCCTCTTTCTTTCCTTCCTCTCTCTCCCTCCCTCTTTCTTTTCCTCTTTCTTTCATTCTCTCTCTTTCCCTACCTAATGTAGTACTGCCCCCGTGGGTTTCCCCTTGTTACCAGCACACGGCCATAAGCAAAGACAATTCCTTAATTCTCCTTAGCTCGCACTCCAATAATCAGTCCAGAGGTATTTGGCTGTTTTTGTGGTTTATTGTAAAATGGGGGATAGGAGAAGGAAACTTTAACTATTCACAGTGATCGATGACTCCAATCTTCTCTGCTTTACTATAGATTTGGAACAGCCAGGCTGTTCATTCATCCTGCCACTTCAGATGAATGTGGATTAGGCCTCTCATCCTTAAGATGACTTAGTGAACAACTAGTTATCTTCAGGACACTCTCCCTGG
This sequence comes from Pelophylax lessonae, assembly GCF_965119305.1. Lineage (NCBI taxonomy): Eukaryota > Metazoa > Chordata > Amphibia > Anura > Ranidae > Pelophylax > Pelophylax lessonae. Next base: position 79,271,181 of record NC_138775.1, on the reverse strand, counting down.
AATCCTCTCTCTCTCTCTTCGGCTGGCACCCATCCGCTGACTGTCCTGCTAGCAGGGGTGGCCCCCCTCAGGTCAGGCCCCTTGTCACGAGTCCCTGTACTCACGATACTGTAGTCCCAGGGTATCTAGTGTCTCCCCTCTCAGTCAGCTCTCCTGGACCTCTGGGTTCAGCTCCTCTCCACCACTCCTCTGGCCCTCAGGATGACTTCCTGCGACCGCATGGCACCTCTACAGAGGAGGAGGCAGCTGCTCCCTCCCTCCAGGACTCTTCTCTACAGCCAAAGACCCCACAGCACATGTGCTCCTGGCTTTTATATAGTATCCCAGAATGCACTGAGGTGACCTGCCCTCTGCCAATCACCAGGACTGTATGAAAAGTCTATGCACCCATTCGTCAGGTTTCCTCCCACTGTCCAACATGCTTCCCTATTGGACCAGTGTGAAACACTCTCTAGACTGAATGAATTGCATGCTGAGCACAATGAGCAGACCTCACTAGCAGATTCTGCTCTCTGGTAGGCAGAAAAAGCTCAAAACTATACTCTCTAACTTGCACCTACCTAGGAGGGTGTTACACTAACCCTCATTTTTTTTCTCTCTCTCCCCCTCCATCCCTCTTTCTCACTTTCTTTATCTCTCCCTCTTTCTCCCTCTCTCCCTCCCTCTTTCTCTCTCCCTCTCTTTTTCTCTCCCTCCCTCTCTCTCTCTTTTTCTTTCCCTCTTTCTCCCTCCCTCTCTCTCTCTTTCTTTCCCTCTTTCTTTCTCTCTTTCCTTCTGCCTCCCTCCATCCTTCTCTTCCTTTTCCCTCCATCCCTCTTTGATCTCATACTCTTTTTAACCACACACTCTTTAAGCACTTTAGGCTCAAAATTTAGCATAGTTTAAACTAAGCCAATTTTACGCGCTGCATTTTTTCTACTCCGACTAAACCACGCCTACAAATCAATGTCCCGTCCCTATTCAAAATAATACTCTGCCTACAGACAAAAAAGTGTCCCTAAACATTTTTTGAGAACGTTGCCAACTATGCAGTTGAAGCTGGAGCTGCAATAAATTGAGGCTAGACTTTGCATCCTGAAAATATATACACTTTTGCTCAAGGCATTTTAGAGACTGGTATAAACTACTTACACCTTTTTTAAATATGGATTGGATGGACCCGAAGAAGTGGATCCTGGACCAGTTCACAAAAAGGGTGATCAAATATAAGTACCACAGATATACAATAATAATGGCAGAGATCCTAAGAATTAGTGGAAAAATAGAATTTGTTTATTATGCACTTGTGCCTGGTGAAGGATTACACACATAAGTGAAAACAAAACATAATAAAATCAATTAAAAACACATGAGACAGTGGATATACATCAACTGAACCGTAAACATATGAGAAATCATGCGGTGCACCACATGAAGCAAACCTATCATGTAGAATGAGCAATGGAACACTTCTCAGGTCCTGAGGTGGTCAATAGCACAGCAAATAATGATCCTGTGAGTAAAAAAGCATAAAACTGGAATGCAAATGGCAGGATCAACAGGTCTGGAAGGTGATATGAACTCCACTTGGAAAAAATCCAAAATATGAATGAAGAATGTCTGGTTCTCCGGTAAATGGCTTGTATGATTATAACTTGATGAAAGGAAATTTCCAGAAATAATAGTGGAAGTACAGTTAATGATGGTGTTGCTGGAAGGTGCAAACAGCCCGTGGAAAGTGCACTCCCAAACTAGTATGTTTTATACCAGTTTTATAGTTAATGTACCGGTCTGTCATTACCATAAAATGGGACAATGTCCCCCCCCCCCCCTGGGTAGAAAAAAAGAGAGAGAAAAAGGAAGAAAAAAGGGAAAATTTTTAAAAAAAATTTTTTTGGCCCCTTCCTTATTTCAGCTACGGGAATCACCCCACTAGGTGCTGGGATGTTAGGGCATGTACACCACCCATGCTAAGTGCCATTGGACCAAATGCCATCTATTTGTCAATGGTAGTCCCTGGTCAAGGGATGGTATTTCTCCAAGGGGACTATTTGACCCCCATATGCCCTAGCCAGCGGCGGGATATAACTAGTATTTAAAAAGGAAAACACGGTGCACACAATAAATGTGTGCCACAGGTGATATTACCCGTGGTCCAAATTACCAGACAATCCCCAGGGATGTCTAAATTGAAGGTGAGGATGACTTTGACAGGATACAGTGGGGACATCGATGAGAGAACTTTAAACCGGAGGGGGTTGGTTACCAAAGGATCTAGTAACCTGCACCCATTATGTACTGATTTCTTCAATTTAATTAATTAGGCCACGGCAGTATTCATGTAAGATCATTATACATTAGGGAAGGTGCTTATTCCCCCAGGCCCTCATGCACAACCCACTATACATACGCAGTTTACCTATTAGATGATAATGCCAATGGAGTTTAATAATAAATAATTCAGCTCAATACAACAGCCAGTTTCTTGGTAACGGTCGTATGTATGAATTGACTTACATCCTGGGCATATATGTTCAGCATCTGGTCTTTTAAACTACCTCTGATATCCACTGTGGGACAGTATATTTACTATACTAAGAAAGCGGCAGCATTAGCTGGTTTGTATAAAGGTTGTACATTTATTCCAATATTGTGAGTCAAGCCAGTGAAATTCAAATTAGCCTATGATGCAGCACTGTTGATATTCCGATATCTTGGTATTTTGTTCTATGTAACTCTGTATTGAGTACCTATATATGTCAAATTCCAGCACTCTCTGTTTTGTTACATTGTGTGCTTATATGCCAAATTCCAGCACTCTCTGTTTTGATACATTGTGTGCTTACATGCCAAGCTCTAGCACTCTTAGTTTTGTTACATTGTGTGCTTACTGTTGACCTTCTAGCTTTTTAATTGTTTCACCCCTGAGATAAACTGTGCTCCAGCATAATGGCAGTCCTTGTCCATATATTGATATATTCTTCTATTTAGCAAATAAAGTAAAAACTTGCCATTTATCTTGGGGGTGCATCATATATTATCTATTGATGGACGCTCGGTGGAGCTGGATGTTCTCTTTATTATTAGTTAGCTGACACACTGACAATCAGTGGCTTAACTATTTCAGTACTCTCCTAATGATCTCTCCTCGAGTGCAGACACCTGTGTCTGCACGGCTGATCGTTAATGGATGATTACTTAATGGATGATTACTTAAGTGCACATCCAGCCCCCCAGTAACTAGCTCTGATGAAACCGATGCAAGGTCGGTGAAACTAGTCAGCAGCAGCGTCAGATGGATTTCCTCAACTGAACCTACCTCTCTGGTATACTATAGACCCCCAAACACCGGCTCAACCTCGGCTTTCTTTGCATACAGCTCGCCATACCGGATTTGACGTGGGGCTGGCACACACGGACCCACACGTCGCTATTCTGAAGGAGGCTTGAGACACGCAGTGAATGAATGTGCTGACGGAGGACTGTATGAGCCGGCGGGGTCATGTTACCCAGCATTGAGGTATGAACTTTGTTTTCACCAAGCCCGTACTTACAATGGTGCACGCCGCCCCTCCTGCCCAGCACGGATGAGTATATCCTGTTATATTTTGATACATCTCTGCATACTTCGGCGGCTTGGTATCTCATGACTCTGTGGACAGGCTGCACTACATCCAATTTCAACAGTGGTTTTCCCTGTTTGGGAGTGCACTTTCCATGGGCTGTTTGCACCTTCCAGCAACACCATCATTAACTGTACTTCCACTATTATTTCTGGAAATTTCCTTTCATCAAGTTATAATCATACAAGCCATTTACCGGAGAACCAGACATTCTTCATTCATATTTTGGATTTTTTCCAAGTGGAGTTCATATCACCTTCCAGACCTGTTGATCCTGCCATTTGCATTCCAGTTTTATGCTTTTTTACTCACAGGATCATTATTTGCTGTGCTATTGACCACCTCAGGACCTGAGAAGTGTTCCATTGCTCATTCTACATGATAGGTTTGCTTCATGTGGTGCACCGCATGATTTCTCATATGTTCACGGTTCAGTTGATGTATATCCACTGTCTCATGTGTTTTTAATTGATTTTATTATGTTTTGTTTTCACTTATGTGATGTGTTCCTTCACCAGGCACAAGTGCCTAATAAAAAATTCTATTTTTCCACTAATTCTTAGGATCTCTGCCATTATTATTGTATATCTGTGGTACTTATATTTGATCACCCTTTTTGTGAACTGGTCCAGGATCCACTTCTTCGGGTCCATCCAATTCACAACCCCTGATTTTTTCAGATATTGTATTTTGGGATCAATAAGTACCTACTCAGATACTATGCACAGAGATTTTTCTATATGAATAGAGGCCAGTGTATGAACCTACCCCTTTTATTTTACCTTTTTTAAATATGTACTGTATATATAAAAAAGCTATTTTATAAATGTTGTTGTGTCTCCCATGTTGAAGCCTTTAAAGTCCAGTATTTAGGCAGGACATGTTTTTTGCCGGTCCAGTACTTTTTTCTTGTATCCCCTGTTCGGATTTGGCTTTTTTACCAAAATATATTTTTCCATGGTATTAACTAATCATCCTAAAACAAATCTTCCTATTTGTTGGTGGTTGGTATACTTTTGGGGTAAGCAGCTTTCATTTGTTTTTCTATCTCAGTTTTTCAGTGGTTATTGTGTTTTATCTGCTGTGGGATTTTATGTATAGGTATGAGGCTTTTTTAATGTACCTAGATATTATCCAGCATGATCCTTTTATTAGTCAATAGATAATAGTGACTTTTCTTGCAGGATTCACCAGGATCTGGTTGTGGAAATATTGTTGGTATCTAAAGTAATATTTGTTGGAGATACAACAACTTTAGACAGTGTGACTGATGCGGAGATCGACATAAGGAAGGTTTCCAGTGACATCTCCTATAGACAAGTAAGACTGTTTATATATAAAGGAGGGAAAAATGTCTGGAAACTCAGAACTTAAACTCTCAGTGGCCAAGCTGAACAATGACAATTATCAGCTATGGAAGTTTAAAGTGGAAATGCTATTATCTAGAGATGACTTGTGGAAGGTTACCACCACAGAGAGGCCACAGGACAATAATCAGGACTGGGACAAGAAGAACAGACAGGCACGGGCCACCATAAGCTTACTAGTGGAGGATGATCAGCTCATACATATACGCCATGAGGACACAGCTAAAGGCATGTGGGACATTCTAAAAAGACTGCATGAAAGATCCAGTTTAAACAGCCAGCTGTTTCTACTGCGGAGACTTTACAGAATGAGACTTAGCAAAGAACAGGACATGCAGGAGCACATAAATGCAATGCTGGAAGTGATTGCACAACTCAGATCAATCGGGGAGAATATAACAGACAGCCACGCTGCAGCCATGTTGTTATGCAGTTTGCCCGATACATATACTGCACTGATCAATGCACTGGAGACACGACCTGAGACAGATCTGACACTATCATTTGTAAAAAACAGGCTCATAGATGAGTATCAGAGAAGAAAGGAATTAGTGCATGACTCCACAGAAACCGACACCAGAACCGCTCTTAAAGCTACAGACGCAAGGTTACACAGGAAAGAGACCAGAGTGTGTTTGTCACAAACAGGGACACATAAAGAAAGACTGTACTATATGGAAAGCGGAGCAAAGAAGAGAGTGTCCATCTTATGCTAAACAAAAGGTCAAAGCCACAATCAATGATCCATGGGAAGGAAACTGGAATGCCACATTTAAAGCGACAGGCAACAATAAATGTCAAGACTGGTGCATCGATTCAGGGGCAACCAGTCACATGACAAGTGATAGAAGTTTCTTCACAGAACTTGATCTGAACAACAAAGAAACTATTTATCTTGCAGATGGAAGCAAAATACATGCAGAAGGATATGGGCATGGAACCCTTGTATGCCCTGATGATGCGGGACACAATCTAGCCATACTAGTGAAAGATGTGCTTTATGTTCCTAATCTAGAAGGAGGACTCTTATCTGTGAAGCGTCTAACAGCCAGAGGACTCACTGTAAAATTCCAAGGTGACAAGTGTTCAATCCTAAACGGCAACCAGACAGTAGCAAGTGCCAAGCTGGATGATCATCTATATCACCTCGACACAGTGAAGGAAAAGGTGAGACTGTGTACACACAAGCACAATGACTGTATACATATATGGCACAGACTTCTAGGTCACAGACACCCATACAGGAACTACAGAGGAGGAATCTGACAAGGGATCTAACAATATCCCCTTGTCCAGTTACTGTTAAGTGTGAATGTTGCATTAAATCCAAAGCTACAAGAGCAACACTTCCCAAAGTCAGTCAGAAGAGAGCTTCAAGACCACTTGACTTGGTTCACAGTGACGTGTGTGGTCCCCTAAACCCACCTACACCAGGAGGCAAAAGGTACATAGTGACTTTCATAGACGACTATTCAAGATACACAGTCACCTACCTAATACAACACAAGAGTGAAGTTTTTGACAAATTACAAGACTATATAATAAAGACCAGTAACAAGTTTCAGAGGAAGCCTCTCATACTTCGGAGTGACAATGGAGGTGAATTCACAGGATATAAGATACAAGAGTACTTAAAACAGAATGGAATAGAACATCAAAAGACAGTCCCATATACACCAGAACAAAATGGAGTAGCTGAAAGAAAGAACAGAACTCTGACTGAAATGATCAGATGTATGCTGACAGACTCTGGACTACCACAAAAATACTGGGGTGAAGCAGCTATGACAGCTACATATTTGCAGAACAGACTTCTTTCCAGAACAGTAGCGAAAACTCCATATGAACTTTGGCACAATGAGAAGCCAAATGTAAAACACCTAAGAGTTTTTGGATGCAAAGCATTCATCTACATACCTGAAGAAAAACGCACCAAACTCCAAAACAGAGCATTTGAAGGTATCTTTGTTGGATACAGTGACAATGTCAAGGGTTACAGAATCCTTAATCCCAAAACAGACAAGGTTACCGTTAGCAACAGCATAACATTTGTTGAAGATTTCAGAGACAATGGGCCTGATTCATAGTACGGCGAATTGGCGTTTCGGCGTGATTTTGCGAAGCGGCGATTATTTAAGTCTGAAATTGGCATTCAAAGAACGGCGGGCGGAAAATAGCGCCTAGTGTGAGATTCATTAAGATGCAATATGGTCAGAGCGCGACTTAAAACCACGCCAGCTAAAAGCTCGACTAAAGTTTAGCCAAATTTTCCCCTGTACCCCCAAAAATCCCAAATCACTGTGGAAGGTGTGGAAGTCAATTTGGAGATGACTTGCGTTTAAAAAATCTCAAAAACTGACTTAGAAAGAGAGATATCTGCGAAAGTGTGGAAAGGTTAAACAGCTCCTCCAGCCGCGAGCTGCGAACTCGCGAATGTGCGCATGCGCAACGCCAAATAGGCTCAAAAAATTTCGCCAGCGCGATTTTGGGTCAATTTTTTTTTGAATACCGCTTGCAAATCCACTGTCTCGCCCATAGAAAATGGCAAAAACCGGCGGAATTGGAAAAACATGCACACTTCCAACAAGGGATCCTTTAGTAAACACCATCACATTCCATACACCTTTCCTGCTAACTCCGAAATCATAGCAGTCAAATCTACAGTGTTTATATAGAACCTCCACATTCTCTGAAAAAACCCACAAAATATTACATTGGGGAATTGGTCGTCAGATAGAAAAAAAATAGATGTAAAACATATTTCAAAGAAAGATTATTAGCATTTCACACATATCAAGGAAATGTCACAATTTTGACAATATTTTATGTGTTTCCAAAGAATGTTTTTAGAAATATATTGCAAATACTACCTTTTCTTCCATATGGGTATGGCCAAGTGTTACCATTTTACTACACATTTAACTGAAGGTATATATATATATATCCCTTATACTTGGCTAATTAGCAAAGTATGCCCAACAAACAAATAGAGCTTTAGCTCACAATATTGCTACATATTGACTTTATGTGGCATCTTTTGTATTTTGTTCATGTCTTTAGATTAAAAGTTTGCTGATACACATGCCTTTTTCAAACATGAACAAAATTAATGATGTCAACATTTGGAGGATTGGAGATATCCAAGTGTTGCCCATACAGAGGGCACCTTCCGGATTCGAACTTACAAACCTACAGCAGGAAGGCAGACTCCCTAATCATTGTGCTATTTCTCAGTGAGCGTTGGGTGTTTTCCTCATGCCGTCAAAATGCTCACATGGGAACAGGGGCCATTGAACTGAATAGGATTGGATTTTTTGCCTGTTTTGGGAGCTGATCCTTGAGCTGGACAAATCCCCCTCAAACGCCCCCAAACGGGCTACGTTCACATGTACGTGTTTGTGGTCTGTTTTTGGGGCTTTTGTAGGTGATTTCATATAACAATGCCTGCCCAAAAAATGCATGTCAAAACGCCTGTGAAAACGCCAGCCAAAATGCACATAAGAACGCCTGATATAATTGCCACGCCAAATTTAGGGATGTTCATGAGTGATGAGTCAGATTGTTGGCTTACATATCTGGTCAATTGTCACAATCTCACTTCCCAAATCCCAAAAGGTGTGTTTCAATTGTTTACCTAAATATATATTTCTCTCTCTCTCACGTAATTGTATATATATGTATGTATTCCTGTATCTAAACATTCTAAATAATGACTAGCAAACTTCAAGAGAGAATTTTTTCAATTCACATATACTATACACACCTACATACATTTCTATTTCCCTTGTTTTGGCAACTGAGCATGCTCCAAAACACACAGGACACACACAGTTAATTTTTTGACTGGGCGTTACCATTCTGGGTATGTGTTTGCTTGGATTATATATAGCTCACTCAGACATCAGGAAAGATTTGACCTACGAAGAGGTCCAATATATTTGTGTGTCACATGCTTTATGGGTAACATTTTTGGCCCTTTGTTATTTATGGAGGTGAGATTTGGCTGTGTTGTGTGTTGACTCTCTGTAAGTATTTATTGCTGTTAACATAATTCTGTCAATCTGCACATGCATCTGTTGATTATGGGCTCTTTGTCGATGTATATGGTCTAAATGTTGTACAAAGGTTGTTTTTGTTTGAAAAATACAAATGTAATAAACAGCATGTTTCCAATTTTTTTTTAAAATGTCTTCATGTGTCTAAATAAAGTTTTCTGGTGTCCACAAATGTATGTATTTGTATTTCTTTTTCTAAGTTAAATCTGCTTAATGGTTGTGTATGTTCACTATTCGCGAATTCGCGAATATACAAAACCGCGTTCTCACATTTATACATGAAACCGGAAACGAAACTTTTGGTGCGTGCACACGTTTCCGGAAATTGTCCAGGCCCTGTCTTAAGTGTGCATCATGGCTCCTGCACTGTTTACTGCCGAAATAGTGGCATTTGTGTGTAAGGTAAGGAGGGGGTGTGAATGTGCAGGGTGCGGGATGGGGGATGGGGGATGGGTGGGTCGCTTATCTAGCGGGTGTGCAAGAAACTTTTGGTCTGCTGATCTGCGCATGCACTTTCTGCCTATTAGACGTGATCTAGAAGCTTCCTGTTATAGAAACTTCCTAGATGTGAACCTGTTCCCTATATATATATATATATATATATATATATATATATATATATATATATATATATATGTATATGTGTGTATATATATATATATGTGTGTATATATATATATATATATATATATATATATATGTGTGTGTGTATGTGTATATGTATGTATGTATGTGTATATATATATATATATATATATATATATATATATATATATATATATATATATATGTATGTGTATATAAAAAATATATATTATACAAAATATATATATTAGACAATATATATACTATGTATATATTATATACAATATATATACATTAGATACATTATAGAATATGTTATATACCATATATTAGTGTATATAATAGGGAACAGGTTCACATCTCTGAACTTTCTATATAGATATAGATAGGCATAACCTGCTTTAAGTACACTCACTTTATATACAATCGTGAGTAAGGACACAGCTTGTTCAGCTTGCCATGACACTGCTCACAAACCATAAGTGACAGGGATAACAAACTTAGGGAGCAACGACAGGGTACCCAGGTACCCAGGACTACACCATATCCATTTTGTGGCTGGCCAGCTTGCCTAGGTAATCTATCATGTCATAGTCCTGGATCCCCTTAACATGCTCCCACATGGTTTGGGAGTAAGGCTATGTCAATGTGGCCAAAATTTACAATGGAGCTGGTGTATTTTCATGCATCGAGAAAAGAAAAAAGGGATTGCTTCACTTTAAGTACATTTTCAGTTTCCATACATGCCCTGGTCCCATTGTGTACTTAAAGTGGGCTATGCCTGTATATAGATAGATTTGATTCGTTTCAACTTTTACACAAAATGAAACACAATTATCTGTGACAGATTGCTCTGATGCTTTGGAATCTGTCTCGATAAAGACAAATGTATTGACCCTTTTCATATATGCAAGATTAGAAACATTATATTCCCTAAATGCATAATGCCAAAAATTATTGCCTTACATACATCCATACACACTGCAAGCTCGGCACCGTTTGTCTTGTCTGACACTCTTACCATCATAAGCTGGATCTGCACACAGCAGCTAATTGGTTCACCTGAGATGGAATCAGTGATCACAAAAATCTGGAATGGTCATGTCTTCAAAGGATTGCCTTGAACAAATCACCTCTAAAAGAAACACATGAGTGTATAATCACTTGTCTCAATGGATCACATTCCCAACACACCCATCTCACACTGCCATATGATAATGAATGGGGGTGTCCATTGCAAGTTAAATACACCCCCAGATCACATTGCTTTGTTAATTTACAGATCTAACTGGAATCTGATGGCACTGCTGTGAACCACTATGCCATCAAATTCTGCTGGGGACCTTTAAAAAGGATTATGTGTGATTGTGTGGATAATTATGCCACCTTAAATTTGCATCTCCCACATACCATGTGCAACTCTTGCAGGAATTGTGAATCAAGGATAATTCAGCACAGCTTAATGAACAGACACATTGAGGAGTGTAGGAACACACCGTCAGATTACCCGATCACACTATGGGGTTTTAACTCCTCCATAATTTTGCCACTTTGGAAACCAAGTGCTTACTTTATGTATACTTTTTAGACGGAACTACAATTTCTAGTAGGGTGATATCATTGCATGAGATTTTCCCTCACTTCCTGTCTTAGTGTCACCAAGACAGGAAGTGAGGGGAATATCACTGTGGGGAAATAGCTTGCAATTGTTGCCTTATAATGTCCATAGTATATATAAAAGGAAAGAATTGCTGGCTATATCCCCACGGGAGATTCCCTCACTTCCTGTCCTGGTGACACCAAGACAGGAAGTGAAGGGAAATCTCCTGCAATGATATAACACTGTTACATGTTCTAGTTATGTAGCAAACTTAAGAATATACAAAGCAAACATCTTTTTTTTTCCATTTTGGCAAAATCATGGATTAATTAAAAAACTATCTTTGTTTGTCCCGTGGCTTGCAGGAAAAACATTTTGCCTTGATTCCACCATCAACACAGACAGGGGAAACCCTCCTGCGGAGCCATTGTGTTCTCCTGGTGCTGCCCCTGCCAGGAAAACACAGTGATTATTGCTAGTGGCTACAAGAGATGCTAGCGATAAGTGTGTGTAAAATCTGACAGACTGGTTGTACGTTGTCCTCCAGGTGATCGACCAATCAACTTGGGTACCTTCAGCCTGGCCATACACAGTTTAAATCTGCATCTCAAATGAAGCAATCCCATTTACATATAACACTCCATAAAGGAGAATTGAGGGGCTTATCAGGTCTGCGTCAAAAATTAACAGCCACACCCAATCAGACAGCTCGTGTTAAAAGGGACCTGAAAAGCAATCTGCATGGCTTGCTTTTCCAAGCATTGGCTAGTTTAGTGAGCCTGGACTAATAACAGTCACTGTAATGCTACCCATACTGCTGTCCTTTTAACATGGTGACAAAAGTTGATACCTATGCTACATGTGTGTAAAGTTACTTGCACCCTGCTAAATGGACAGCAATAAGGTTGTAAATACAGTGACTGCCTGTCCCCCCCTGATGGCGGCCCTGGGTGTGTCATGAAAGGCCGATTGAGAAAATGGCTATATCATGTAGAGGAAATCACCAGTGTGGGGCAACCTATGTCATGGAGGTAGATTTGGACATCGATGTATATGTATCACCAGAAATGGAATTCTTTGTTCTACAATATCTCAAAGACGACCTAGCATGTTATTTGAAGACTGTACTATTTTGGACATACTTGGACTCAAACATACGCTGCTCTTTCCACAGCTCCTCCTCCTCTGGGGGTATGATAATGTATATACGCATCTTCACCAAAAGCACAAGATGATGTGTCGTCTCCGGATGAGGCTGCAGCGGAGATTTCAGTTCCTGCCTGATATAGTGGATCTGCAGCGGGCCTGGAGTGATGCCAAAAGGCGCTCACCCAAGCTCCTGCTAAAGGCTGTGGAGCAAATCTCCGGTAAGTAAAAATATACATTACATGTGACCAGATAGGTTACAATTTTTTGGGTAGGTGGACATGTGTTTAGCTATGCAACAACACTAATACCAACACCCCCCCCCCCCCTCCCTCTCGCTCCTACCTTTCCTACCTCCATCAAGTGTCTCTTCACAACCTTTAATACTACTATGTACATTCGTATTTTTTATGTTTCTTTTTTTTCTTCTGCTTCTAGCCAAAGCGGACGGCCGGCACCCTCTTGTGCTTTTGGTGAAGAAGGGGAGGAGGAGGACGGCCACACTACAATACGCATTCAGAGGCAGCGAGCCATTTGAGCAGCTGAAAATTGTGGATCGTAAGTAGAAAATAAAAATGATAGAAATTTCTAATCTCTAATCACATTTTACAGAGCCCCCTTTACATCGGAGTCTCCAGACTTACTACACTGTAAGAGGGAAGTGTGAAGACTCTGATATAAGGAGAGTTTGGGAACCATTATTTGAGGGGGGAAGCTGGGGACTCTGGTGTAAAAGGGAACTCTGTGTTCCCCAAAGCTCCCCCATACATCTGAGCTTACAGAGACCCTCTTACACTTCCCTTCCTCAGTCCACCACAGTCAAGGGCACAACAAGTCCCACTGCAGAAGGCTACCTGCTTGGACTTGTAATCCTCTCTGTAGGGGAATGAGGAAATACTGCCTGCTATGCTAAGACTTGTAGTGCCCTCTGTTAGGGACTAAGGATTCCTCAGTCCTCAACATTCTAGGGCACTATAAGTCTCAGCATAGTGGGCTGTCATACCTCAGTCCCTCACAGCTCGGGTCAAAAACAACACAGTTAAACATCTAAAGGACAACTCCAAACAAAACTACCAATAATGGACAGAGTCCATATGCTCTATAATGTCAAAGACCCGCTACCACTCACCTTCCACCTCTGGTGCTGTCATTGTGTAGGGCAAAGGGCTCCATCTACACCATGTTTGGCTTTCAGGTCAGATAGGCAGGACTTGCTCAGCTCCACTCTCTTCCTTGGCAATTGACTCTGGCGTCATTGTGGATCTTTCCTCCTCTAGAAAACCCCCAGGGGCCCTCTCCTTGTCCCCCAGCCACCCAGGGCCTTCTTCTCCTCCTCCTCCACCAACCATTTTCAGACTCTTCCAACTTCCCTGGGGCTACTCAACCACTTTGCATAGTGGACACAACAAATCTATGACCAGCCTGCAAAATATCAAGTCTGGGCCTGGTTACCTGTATGTTCCGGGTCCAGGGCGGAGCTCTCCTCCCAGAGCAACAACTGATGATAGCAGAGTGAGTTGACCGGCCAGTCACTTCCTACTGGTGCAGGTACACACCTACCGATTCCTCCACATCTTAGGATAACATGATCAGACGGCCAATCCCCAGGCAGAGAAGGAGGAGTAAGTGTCAGCGGACAACAGACACCTGGCAGACGCAGTGAAGGGACTGCAGCACACTGCTGCAACTTTTTGATCCGAGGATTGAAAGCAATCTTTTACTTGGGAGATTTCCCTGACTGCGCCCTTCGAAATGTTGGTGCTCCGCCACTGGCCGCAAGGCCCCTGTAGGTGCGAGGCCTTAGGCGCCCGCTTAATTTGCATGGTGCCCTCCTGTTTTAAAACATGGTCAATGCATCTCATTGGTGTAAGTGCACTTCTATGTTCTGAATTGTAGGGGCATTGAGTATGGTGCTAGCATGATGAGAGGTTACTGCCTATTTGTGTCCATAAATAATATATAATGTTTTTCTTTTATTTTAGAAACCAGTGATCAGGATGTGGAGGCTCAGCCTTCTCAGGCCCCCTGTAAGTAATGTGGATGTGCTGGTGTGTTGTGTATTAGGTCGAACTTGGAGGAATGATTGTTTGTTTTGTTTTCTTTTGTGGTTGATGTAACTTCAGCAAGAGAGGAGCCTCAGGCAGGGCCAAGTCGCCTGGATCCGGGCCAGGAACAAACTGTTGGCCAAGAAGAGGCCAATTGGTCCGACTCGGATGAGGACCTGGGCTCTCCTCAAAGGGGAAGTAAGTATTCTACATGTGTTTGTGTGTTCAATGTGTCCTGGTAAATATAAGGGCTGTAATATATATATTTTGACATTGGGGTTTTGTAGCAGCTGACATTGAGGATGTTTGTTGTGGAGGACTGGGGAAGAGGGGCCACTGCTTACCCAGTCCACTGTAACTACTACCTTCAATGTTTCCAGACTACTTTCTGTGTGCCTTTATCAAATAGCTTTTGTTCAAGGATTGTATTTGTGTCTTTGTGTTTCTAGGAGATACAACGCCATCCCCCCATGAAGGGACACCATCCCCCCATGTAGGGTCTCCCCCATCCTCCCCCACTCCAGGCTCCCCTGAACTAGTCTGTAAGTACCTAAAATTAGATTCTCACATGAATTGTGTGTGCTAGGATGATGTGTATCTAGGATAATCTAAGTTGGAGTCAAAGCAAGTGTAGTTTTGCTATATGTGACAGGAAGGTTGGTCATGAAACACTCTTGCTTAACCTTCATGTTTGAAAGGTGGTTTTGGGGAGCATTACAGGACATGTTATCTTTTGTAAGTTATCTCAAGCCACCCTATTCTAAATTGGTGTTAGTTTCTCTACATTGGAAATGGTGTGCTTTGTACTTGTAAATTTTTTGGGGACATTGTAATTTAATCATGTCCTGATTTAGTCAACACTGAAAATGTGTGTTTGTCAATCTTTCATAAATACTCTTCCTCGGTAATGTACCACATTCCAGTTCACAATTTGTGTTCTTTTTGTGCAGTTTCTCCAGAGCCAGCCACGCCATCCACTTCAGGGGCCCCAAAAAAACCTGATGATGGTAAGTTGTGTGCTTTTCCAGTAATGTGTCTACTTAGTAAGTGGAGAAATGCTAACTGTGTATGTCCCCGCTCAGGCTTCAAGTTGTTCTAAAGGCAGCGGGTTCTTTATGTGAATGCATTCTATGCATTAGTATTCCAAGTGATAGGTGTGCATATTCCCCCTAAGACTTACTGGGACCATTTTTTACGGTCCAAATTTTTGCACTAATACTTGTCTGGAACAGACTCCCCCTCCTCCTTAACTGAGGTGACAGCATGCCAATATTGCCTCCTGATGCTGTCACTCCTAATCATTGAGACCATTGGAAGGGAGGGGGGCAAGGCTGGCTCACAGCCTAGTGCCTGAACAGGCACAGGGTGCTTGGCTTCATCTCATGTGCCTCCATAGCAAGCTGCCTGCTGTGGGGTCAAACAACAGGAGGGAGGTGCCTAGAGGTGTGTACAGGGGCCATGTAAAAAGGAGGATTGTTATTTCTCTTGTCCCCAAAAACCTAGAGAGTGTAAGTCTAACCTGATTAGTTTTCCGCAGCCCTCCCAAAATGATATGTTTCCAACACTTAGAACAGGCAGGGCTGAGGCACCAAAAACATCAGAAAAACACAATCAGCACAAAAGCAGGGAGTACGTATCCTTAACGCTACAAGCTTCACCCAGAAGAATGACGCTTGCACTGTACAAATCTGCATCACCACCATATCAATGTCTAAATAAAACTTTCAGGGAAATGTGGAGGGGTAATGAGTGGGTGTTAGAGCGTTTTCATGACTGCGTAACCTACAGTTAGCGTGAGTCCATTTGTTGATAAACTTTTTCTTCTCTCTTAACACAGCTGGGATGGCGGAAAGGAGATCAGGGGAGCAGACACATCTGCTCCGTCCAGAACTGGCCCTCAAAATTCCTAAGGGTGAGTCTCTACTATGTGTCAGGTTCAATCTATAGACAGTAAGAGGGAGAGAGAACGCTCCACAGATTCCAATGGTGATAGAGATAAATGTGTGCACATGTATCGTGTTGACCAATTGAACCCAAAACACCTTACATTCTTCAAAATGATTGCTTGTGTTTACATGCAGAAAAGCATTTTACTTAGCTTTGGTGGAACTGCTACTAACATTCCAAGCCATCTTATGTAACCTTTTGAACAATTTGCTGTGAAAGTTTGAGTTTAAGGTTTACAACAGCAATTTAGCATATTTGCTTCAGAGTGTTGATAAAAGCCAACCAATAGACTCCTAAGCATATTTGTTGAGGCACATTAATTACAATCCTTGTTTGGATCATTTTGCCTAAAACTAATTGTCATGTTTTTTTCTACCCAGGGCACACCCACCTCACCTACGAGGTCCTCCTGGATTATATGAGGTGGTGCGGAGACCGAATTCTCTATTTGGAACACCTTTGTGGCGTGGATCCAGACCCTAAGGAGCCATTCGTTAGGAATGTCACACCTTTAAAAAGATCCTAGTATTTTTTTTTTTGTTTGTTTACTTATGTTGCACGTTGCAACACAAAGAAATGTCACATTTGTAATTGTTGCCCATTATAAACAAAAATCTAACAAAAAAATCAAAAAAAGTTTAAAAATAAACCCTTTTTTTTGGGACCCAAAAAAACAAAAAAAAACAAAAAAAGCCTTGTTTTTGGCAACCAAAAAAAATATAAAAATTAAAAAAAAACCCATTTTTTGGGACCCAAAAAAACAAAAAAAACAAAAAAAGCCTTGTTTTTGGCAACCAAAAAAAATATAAAAATTAAAAAAAAACCCTTTTTTTGGGACCCAAAAAAACAAAAAAAAACAAAAAAAGCCTTGTTTTTGGCAACCAAAAAAAATATAAAAATTAAAAAAAACCCATTTTTTGGGACCCAAAAAAACAAAAAAAACAAAAAAAGCCTTGTTTTTGGCAACCAAAAAAATATAAAAATTAAAAAAAAACCCTTTTTTTGGGACCCAAAAAAACAAAAAAAAACAAAAAAAGCCTTGTTTTTGGCAACCAAAAAAAATATAAAAATTAAAAAAAAACCCTTTTTTTGGGACCCAAAAAAACAAAAAAAAACAAAAAAAGCCTTGTTTTTGGCAACCAAAAAAAATATAAAAATTAAAAAAAAACCCTTTTTTTGGGACCCAAAAAAACAAAAAAAGCCTTGTTTTTGGCAACCAAAAAAAAAAAATGTTTACAAAAAAGCCTTGTTGTTTTTGGTAACAAACTAAACCAAAAATGTTTACAAAAAAGCCTTGTTGTTTTTGGTAACAAACTAAACCAAAAATGTTTACAAAAAAGCCTTGTTGTTTTTGGTAACAAACTAAACCAAAAATGTTTACAAAAAAGCCTTGTTGTTTTTGGTAACAAACTAAACCAAAAATGTTTACAAAAAAGCCTTGTTGTTTTTGGTAACAAACTAAACCAAAAATGTTTACAAAAAAGCCTTGTTTTTAGGGCAAACGACAAAACCACAAATGTTTACAAAAAAGCCTTGTTGTTTTTAGGGCAAACGACAAAACCACAAATGTTTACAAAAAAGAATTGTTTTTGTGAAAACCTTCCAAAAAATGATGTCAAAACATAAAAAATGTTTAAAATGTTTATCTAAATTAAATTTAAGTATGTTGCTCTTTGCAACACAAATGTTACATTGGCAATTTAGTTCATTCTATTATATATTGTAATATATTTTTTGTACGCTACAGTTGGTAGACACCCACATGTGTTATTAAAACATTTATTTTATTACCCAAGTTTTCTTTTTGGTGTACACATCGAATGTCTTTTGTGTTGTATTTGTTTAGTTGAGTGGTGTGGTCTGTAATTGTTAGTATGTTGGCTTTGGTTTATGTTAGCCTTGAGACTTGTTTTGAAGCTACATTTGAAGGGAGACCTTTTCTTGGGTCGTTATGTGAACATTGAGTTATCTAAATTTACATGAAATCATATGTTTGGAGATAGAGAAGCACGTGTGTATAAATGCCTACATTAACCAGGGCCATTACTTGGCCACCAACACTCCTAAAAAACCAAAGAGCAAACACAAACTAATCATTTTGCATAAAATTTTATTTCATCCCCAAAAGAAGCACTATAATAAATCATATTGTGCCACCCTCAAATTAAAAAAAAAAATGGCCCAACAAATTGGCCAATGTAAATCATTAACAAAACTAAACCAAATTAAACAAAAAAACAAAAAATCAAGTTGGTGGTGGTGCCTGAAGCAGTGTGGTGAGCACTGTTAAGTTTCCTGCCATCAAATGGTGGGCCAATAGTTCCATCTGGTCTGGGGTTAACTGTAGAGTTGTGCTCAAGTGGCCCATTAGGATCATATCTTGTGTCTGAGGCTGCTGATGATGCAGGGTGTTGAACGTTGGAAATGTCCCAGACAGAAGATGTTCTGCCAATAGTGTCATCTGCTCTGGGGTCAGCCTAAGCATTTGGGCAACGTGTGCCATTACCATGAGATGGGATCGTTGCTGCTCCAAGGCTATTTGATGCTGCTGGTGGTGCAAGGGTTGTGAAGATGTGTGGGGAGTGGTGGTTGATTGTTTGTTGTGGTCCACGGTGCGGGGGCAAACGACATGTCGCATTGGTGACAAAAAAGAAGAACGGCCTGGGGAGGAGTGAAGTGATAAAGGTGTGGAGGGAATGTAGTCAGGTGGAAGGGGTACTGTGGAACCAGTGCGCATTGAGGTTGTGCAGGAGGATTGCTCATTGAGGGGTGTGGGAGTCCGAACGGAGTGTGAAGTGCTAGGAGTGGCTACAGGAGGAATTGTCCCATCCCCAGCTGCCTGACAAGTGGCCAACACTGGCATTACCCTCCCACTACCACAACCTGCAGTGGCAGGTGAGTGAGATGTTTGGGAGGGCTCTGCCAATGGGGCATCTTCAGATCCAAACAGGCATTGGCGTGTGGCCAGCACCTGAGTGTCAACACTTTGCCGATCCCGTTGATGCTGGTCTGCTAAACTTACCAAGCTGTTACGCATATCCTGTTGAACCTGTAACATATCCTGGTGAACCTGTACCATTGTTGCTACAGATTCCTGTATGAGCCTGAGCAGACGTACTGCCTCAGTAGATTGCTGAGTACGCCTCCTTAACTCATTTTGGACCTGATACTCATCAAGCAGCCTCTCGGCTACATCCAACATAGATGGACGAAGTTGGGTAGGTGACAATCCCTCTGCATCTAAGGCTACCTGAAAGCAGAAGAAATAGACCAAATCATTATCAAACATCATGCCTAAATATTTCAGATTAGTTTGACAACTTAACACCCCAAGCAGAACGTTGAAAAGTTTGATGTGCTTCTAATGAGTACTTGTTCATTGTAAGATTATCCAAGCTAGCAACACTTCTGATAATGGGTACATATTATATTGGTATGACTAATATGACAAAGGCAAAAAAGATTCAACATGAAGGTGTTCCCAATTAACCCTGGTGTGGTAGGTTGTTTATGCTTTTGGTAAATCTGTTACTACACCAATGACTTTATACATCTACGTATGTTGTCTAAAATCTTGCCATCAATCGGCTAGAGGACAACCCAACCAAACGATACCCATGAATTTGGACCTGGAAAATCAAAGACGGGCCGGACTTTAAAGATCCTGGATGTTTTTGGAACATTAGTGGCACACCAAATTATAACATAATTCCCTGATGTTCAAGATAGAACTCTTGTTGTGCTGGTGCATCGTCAGAATGTCATAGCACTAATTTAACACACACAATGTAAGCCACATCTAGTCCAAAATCAATGCTACCATTGAAATGTTACATGTGCACCTTGTTCCCTTATATCACATACCACAGCACTGGATGCAGAATCGTCACCAGCTCCTGATCCAACTCCAGCTGCAACGTCAAGAGGGGCCTGATGTTCTTTTAAAAACAAAAAAAAAAAAACATGTTTAGTACATAACCTTAGTCAGTAATGATTATGGCCAGATTGCCCTCCTAGCTTCATGAATGAAGCATTGAGGCCAAACATTCAAAAGTGCTTTCCTGGGCTCATAGGACACTTGCTAAACCCTCCCAAAGGTTAAGAAGGCTTGGTCTGCCTACTAATGACGGCACCCATTAATGCTGTCAACTGTGTTTTGCAGGGTAAACATCTAAAAGGCAACACTCTTTCATAAGAAAAAACATGTGTGTTAATGGGGTTAATAAGATTCAAAAAAACATTATTTGACTAGACATACCAACACCTTCCTCCAGGCCTAGCTGCACTGGGTGTGTTCCCTGCTGCGGATCTTCTGTAAAGGACATAGCAATATGAGCTATCTTGGAAAAAAAAAAACATCTACATTGTTTGGCACAGTATGATATTGGACCTACCAGGAGGAGGGTCAGCACTGATGTCAACACCTGTGAGTCCGTCTGGTTCGCCAAGCTGCATGGGCTGTGGAGGGGCTGAGATCCGTGCTACAGATGAACAAATTGCAGGTTGGGGAAAACAAAAAAAGGACAATTGGAAGGGCAAGTATCACATTCTCTTAATGTCACACATAGGATAGTAGTTAATCTTTTCCAAACAACTCACACAATTGACATCCAAGATAATATCCTACCTCGGTGCAAAGCATCCGAATCTAAGTCCTCTCTGGGAAAGATGGTATCGGGTCCTATGATGTTCAAGAAAGGTAATTGATAATCCCAGAGAGAACTTCGTGCACGTTCATCCAGCCGACCTTGACGGTCATAAAGACCCTCCGCAGCCCATGCAATTAGCTTCTTCCGAACGGACCCACAGATGTCGTTGACCTTCTTCCGCACACTGTCACGGTGGCGAGGTGCTTCACCCAGTGCATTTACAGCATCCCGGATTTCATCCCACAATCTGTTCTTCTCTGTTACTGAGTAAGACGCGGCCCTGGTCCCATGTATCGCCTGATATCTGGCCATATAGGCGTGGACCAGGGCACAGCACTGATTGTGGGTGAAAGGGGGAAGCCGGGGTAATGTGGACAAGCTGACTCTGGTGGACGGACCCGCTCCAGGACTACTGTCAGAAGAGCCAGCTTGTCCACTTGGTGTGTTAACACCTCCCCCGGCTTCCTCCTCCGGGATGGGGATGGTGGACTCCCTCATGGATACAGCTGGAGCCTCCCTCACACCAGAGCCAGACGATCTGCCCACCCTGCCCCCCCTGCCCCCCCTGCCCCCCCTGGCCCCCCTGGCCACCCTGCCCCTTCTCATCCTTCCAGTGGGTGGGGCCATGGGAGCACGAGGTGGGCAGAGAATCTGGCTGTCCAGCAGCAGCAAAGAGCCCCAAACTCCTAAATCTGAAATGACAAAAGAGAAAACAGAAAAAACAGGATTTGCAGATTGCTCTTCATATACAGTATAATTAGTGAACAGTTACAGAACACACTTACCTAATGGCACAAACAGACTTGGTGGTGGTGGTGGTGGTAGTAGTGGGCAAAGAGCAGAAGAGGCTGCAAAGAAAAGGAAAAAAAAAACACATAAGAAAACGCATATGGGTACAAATCACACGAGGCCCTCCAAACACTTACCTAATGGCACAAACACGGTGGTGGTGGTGGTGGCAAAAAAAGCAGAAGAGGTTGCAAAGAAATGGAAAAAAAAAACACATAAGAAAACGCATATGGGTACAAATCACACGAGGCCCTCCAAACACTTACCTAATGGCACAAACACAGTGGTGGTGGTGGTGGTGGTGGTGGTGGTGGCAAAGAGCAGAAGAGGCTGCAAAGAAATGGAAAAAAAAAACACATAAGAAAACGCATATGGGTACAAATCACACGAGGCCCTCCAAACACTTACCTAATGGCACAAACACAGTGGTGGTGGTGGTGGTGGTGGTGGTGGTGGTGGCAAAGAGCAGAAGAGGCTGCAAAGAAATGTAAAAAAAAAACACATAAGAAAACGCATATGGGTACAAATCACACAAGGCCCTCCAAACACTTACCTAATGGCACAAACAGACTTGGTGGAGGGGGGGTGGTGTAATCCTTTATAGGCAAAAGGAGGCTGCAAACATTAAACATACATGAGAAATCGCATGACCTACATACGTGCACATAATAAATTACAGTTATCAGGAAAGCAAAAATGGTGTCTTTGGAAGCTGGGAAGGTAAGGGGGCAGGTTTAGATGCCAAATCTAGACTGCACACCTTTAACAAACATGAGAAAACACATGTCCAAACCACATGCACATGGGGCCAACTGCCAATGATTAAAAGACACTTGAGGGGTTCCCAAGCTATTGTGGATTGGAGGGGATTCAACATAGACAACTTAAGCACACCCAAGATAAGTACAAATTCTCTCCTTCCTTTTTTTTGGGAGAGAGAGATACAATTGTCTTACCTCCAGATAATGTAGGTTGTGGGTCACAGGGTCTTGCTAGCACATAAGAAACATCGATCTATAACATCCAGCAGCCATATTGGCCATGTGCTCCTTTTATAGCTGGCTCACAGGTGTGATAATTAGCGGCCGTTTCTATATATATCTGCGCATTCGCGAATTTGCGCGTTCAAAATGGAGGACGATATCCCAGACGCATTAGATGGTGCAATGCTGGCATTTATCGGTGCCTTGTTTGAGGAGGCCCTGGCACAGGAGGCAGCAGAAGGTGGGGAAGCTGCAGCAGCAGCAGCAGCACCTCCAGCAGCAGCACCTCCAGTCCGTGTGCCCTTACCTCGCCAGCCACGCATTTTTGCTCCAAGGATCTATTTGGACAAGCTGCGGGATTCTGATGTCAGGAGGAAGTTCCGGCTCGAGCGAGGAACTATTCTACACCTCTACCAGCTCATAGCAGAGAAAATTGACCCGGACACACAGCGCGGCCATGCGGTGCCCGGCATGGCCAGATTGCTGGCCACTTTGTATATTTTAGGGCGTGGCAGCTTCCAAGCCACTTCGGGAAGTATCATGGGCATTAGCCAGCCCACAGTTTCAAGGGTGTTCATGTTGGTCATTAATGCCATAGTGGATATAGTGCCCAATTTTATCCACTGGCCACAGAATGAAAATGAGTGGAATGAAGTCAAGTTGGGTTTCTACCGGCGGGCACACATGCCGCAAATCCTAGGGGCAATCGATGGCACCCACATAGCCATTAGGCCCCCAAGGAGCCACGAAAGTGAATACCGGAACCGCAAGCAGTACCACTCCGTGAACGTCCAATTAGTGTGTGACGCCAAACAGCGCATCATGAGTGTCAACACTGGTCACCCAGGGTCGTGCCATGATTCCAGTATGTTAAGAACAAGTACTCTGTACGAGGTGTTTGAAAGTGGACAAATGCCCGAAGGGTGGCTTATTGGTAAAGTATTTTGTCTTAACAACATAAACTGTAAGATTACATAGACATAGGAATAAGCTACATCGGTGTACACCCTGATTTAAGCAAAGCCTACCTAAAATGGATGTGTTAGGAGTTGTCAGGCTGTTCACACACAACCAGATCAGCAGCTTAGCAGCTCACAAAAGAAAGATTTGCAAAGTTGTCTTTGAGTCCAATGAAGGTGGTTAACCAATGTGTAAATGGTGTCCTCTAGCCACCCAAAGAAAACCTACAAATGATTCCAATGGTATTGCCATATCCCCAAAGTACTTTGCATAAGTGAGTCAATATTGGTTTCCTCACTCTAGTTGCAGATATATTCCAGAAGTAAGACCTAGGCTAATGTAATAGGAACAAAATAGGGGCCAAGTTGGAACTTGCAAGAGAAACCCACCACTTTGTGTGTCCTTTTTCCCATTTGTATTAGTGATTTAGGCAGTTAGACAGAGTTGAGATGTTTCATATGATTTTTTGCAAACAGACGAGCAGGTTGTTTAGTAAAATGCCTAATTGTCTCCCATTTTGAGGAGTCATCTAAAGTCACATGATAGGAAGAACTAATGTATATTTTTCTTATTTTTCAGGGGATGCTGGTTACCCGCAGCTGACGTGGCTGATGGCTCCAATCAGGTACCCCCAGGGCCCAGCAGAGAGGAATTACAACAGGGCCTTGCGGAGAAGCCGGAGTATCATTGAGTTGACCATAGGTCTTCTCAAGTCCCGGTTTCTCTGCTTGGCCCGGCCTGGGGGTGAACTCCTGTACTCTCCTACAAAGGCTTCCAAGATCATCCTGGCGTGCTGCGTGTTGCACAACATGTGCGTTGCCCGGGATGATTCTTGGGAGCTGACGGAGGAGAGGGAGCCAGAGGTCCGTCAGCCGGCGGCCCCCAGGCGGCGGAGCACCGCTGCCGGTATGGCCACCCGGAATACCCTGGTTGCTAGCCACTTTACATGTAAGTACTGTAACCGGTCAAGATAGGGCATGTGTATTAATTAGCTAGTTAGCAGAGGTGCCACTCACAGGGAGACAGAGGGTGATTATCATCTGCCAATGACACTTGCCATTGTAGATAAAGTGTAGTCAACATTGGTAAAATTGTGTTACTTGAGCAAAAACATGCACCTCTAACCATAAACATGTTGGTATTGTGAATAGTGTAAAGGGCTGAGAAGAGCTGGCAGGTGTTTATTTGTGTCTATGCCACCTGTGTAGTTATTGATAACATGAACGGCTGCTTGGTATCTTATGGTGTTGTAATTTTCCAGAACATCAACATCTTGGAATCATGGCACGTACCATGGGAAGCCTGTGGTGATGGGCTGTCTGGCGTCACAGGTGTGTATTCAAATGTTTACATTAATGATTTCTGGTTTGTGTAAGTTGGCATAAAATGTGTTATTTCACTCGTGATGTCGAAATTAAATGAAGTTCAGAATGAAGCAAACAGGCATTAAGATGTGATTTTCATTATGAAATGTCTTATCCTTTGTTTTATTTTTCCAGGAGTGGTACTGCTTGCGGGTGTAGGTGGTAGAAACCCACCTTGATGGACTCCACTCATTTTCTTTTGTGGTCAGTGGATATTTGGTAAGGCACATGGCCAATGACCAACATGAACACCCTGGAACTTCGAAAGTGGCTTGGAAGCTGACCAGCAAACTTGCCATGCCTGTCCCCTATGAGCTGGTAGAGGTGCAGAATGGATTCTGAACTCTGCCGGAAGTTGTGGAAGACATCAGAATCCCGTAGCCATGGAGCAAAGATCGTGGTCTGGCGCTGTAAAGGCACACGGACTGGAGAGTGACAATATTCTTTTGCTGCATCCCTCCTTCTGCTGTCATTCTCAAATAAATAAATACATTAGAATTGAACATGTGTTTTTTTGTTTTGTGTGGGTGCCTACAGACAAAAGGGCCATCCACACTGTAAGATTTAGAGAAGACTTTATCCTTCAGATTGACATTTTCTATGTAGTGCAAGGGCCTGCCTGATTGCATCCAAATTGAAAGTGTTGAGGTTTGAGCTTATATTATATGGTTTGGTTAAGTCTACAGGAAAAAGTCTAGACAAATTGTTAGTGTATGGCCCATTAAGCTGCCAAGGCCGGAGTTTTGCACTTTGCATGCTGCTTGTACTGGTGATGTGAGGGGTTGTAATGTAGAGTAGGGATGTGACAGTGTTGTGTTGAGGTGTGAGGCAAATGTAGTGTTGGACTATGAGGGTCTGTGTTGTTGAAATATGGAGAGAGTCCAATATCAGACACCTATGTTTATTGGTCAAGAAATTGTAAGAACCATGGTAAATATGTAAAGAATTGCATCTCGATAAAACTAGGACCACACTCATAAAATCAAAATTGTGTTGTTTCCATTGATGTGCTTGAAATTTGGGTAGGACACCCCCCCCCCCCCCCAAATTCAAGATAGTTTAAAAAAACTGTTTAAAAAAATGAGAGTGAAAAGAGATCCCAAGTGTAGTGATGTGATTTGAACCCATGACGTTGTTAACTGCAGTGAAGTTGCAAAGCACTTAGCTATTGTGCAGAATAAAGCTGTATGGTGGAAAAAAAGGAGTGTGTTAAGGCTAAAAAGCACATATAGCTAAAGAACTAAACATTGTATGGAATGTGGGAAGAAGACCATGGTAAAATTGTGAGGTTTCATCTTGCCCTGAAGTAGGGTAGGGGTTTGGTCACTTGCCTTTGGTACTTTCCTTCATAAGATCGATTCGACACACAGACAAGATCAAAAAAACACTTAAAATGGTGTAAGCTTGCAAGCGCTTCTGAGTGTAACATTATTTAGCAATATATATGATGTAATCCGTTACATTTTAGCAATATAAACAAAAAAAGAAAATAAAAAAAGTAGGTGGAGATGGTA
This sequence comes from Pelophylax lessonae, assembly GCF_965119305.1. Lineage (NCBI taxonomy): Eukaryota > Metazoa > Chordata > Amphibia > Anura > Ranidae > Pelophylax > Pelophylax lessonae. The sequence goes on along the minus strand of NC_138775.1, from coordinate 79,244,575 downwards.
AGCCTCGAACCTACAGCAGAGGGAGATGAATTACAGACATGTGATGTGTGCACTAATCCACTAGCCCACATCGCTATGTGAAACTGCTATAAGCACGAAGACATAAGTTTGCGAATTGGCGAAGCCGCGATCGTAAGTGAATCCCGCTGACGGCGGAATTCATTATTGCTGTTTTACTCGCCAATTCGCCGCAGCGCCAGTTAATTGATTTGAACGCGGCGAAACTGAAACACGTCATAGATGTTTGAAGCTGCAGTTTCTTTAAATCTGGCCCAATGTAATGACAACAGTAGAAGCAAGAATAGAAGGGAAAACTGACATTGACCAGCCCATCTCTGTAACTTCTGAACAAACAGTTGAAGTGAGTACAGACTCTACCAGTACTGAAGAGCAGACACAAGAAGGCTCAGACCCAAAACTGAGACGTTCAACAAGAGAAAACGAAGGTAAACCACCTGTACGTCTCTCATACATAGTAAGTACTGCCAGTATCAACGAACCTGCAACCTGGGAAGAAATATCTCAGCTTTCAGAACAAGAAGCAAGTAAATGGATAAAGGCTGCTCATGAAGAGATAAAATCCATGCATGACACTAAAACATGGACACTTACAGAGCTACCACCCGGAAGGAAAGCCATAGGTTGTAAATGGACTTAAAGTGAAATACAATGCAGATGGCACAATTGAGCGATACAAAGCAAGACTAGTAGCCAAGGGCTATTCTCAAAAATACGGAGAGGACTATGACGAGACATTTGCACCAGTAGTCAAGCACACTACAATAAGGACTTTACTGACAGTAGCCGTCACAAGGAAAATGCAAGTGAAACATTTTGATGTGAAAACCGCGTTTCTACATGGCGAGCTAACAGAAGAAATTTACATTGAACAGCCGCCAGGGTTCAAAGATGAACAAAGGCCAGACCTAGTATGCAAACTTCACAGGAATATATATGGTCTAAAGCAAGCAGCCAGAGCGTGGAATATAAAAATAAATGAAGTGCTTACACATCAAAACTTTCTGAGGAGTAAAGCAGACCCCTGCTTGTACACAAAGAAATTGGCAGACAGATGGGTCTATATGCTTATTTATGTGGATGATATCCTGATTTGCTTTGAGCAAGAAGGGGATGAAGCAGAAATACTAGAAAAACAAAATCAGAACTTCAACACCAAAGATCTTGGCAACATAAAGAATTACCTCGGCATCCAGATCGAGAGAGAGGAGGATGGCAGCTTTCTTCTGAACCAAAGACACAAAATACAAGAAATAATTGAAACATTTGGAATGGAAGACGCCAAACCAGTAAAGTCTCCTATGGAAACCAACTACCTAAAGGAGATGAATTGCCAAGATAACCCATTACCTACTAATACTCAATACAGGAAGGCAATAGGGAAATTGCTATATCTTACCACTGCTACAAGACCGGACATTGCAGCAACTGTTGGAATCCTATGCAGAAAGGTTTCGATTCCAAGTCAAAAGGACTGGAATGCTGTAAAGCGAATCATTCGCTATCTTAAAGGGACTTTGCACTACAAGCTAAAGTTACCAGCAAGTGATGAAAGCACCTTAACAGGATATGTGGATGCTGACTGGGCAGGAGACACCAGCGACAGGAAATCTACCAGTGGATACTTATTTTTTCTGTCAGGAGGTGCCATTAGTTGGACTAGTAAAAAGCAACTCTCTGTTTCACTGTCGTCTACTGAAGCAGAATACGTTGCTGCAGCGCAGGCAAGCCAAGAAGTCATATGGCTGAGACAGCCTATTAACAGACATGGGTCAACCACAGTAGGGACCAACAGAAATCTATGAGGACAATCAAGGATGCCTCGCACTTGCGCGCATGGAAGGAGTTAATTCAAGAACCAAGCACATTAATGTGAAGTTCCACTTTCTTAGGGATCTTCAAGAGCAAGGTCTTCTTGAGTTACTTTATTGCCCAACCGAGGATATGACAGCAGATATCCTTACAAAGCCTCTGACCGCTGAAAGACACTCAAGGCTTACAAAGAAGATGGGTTTAATAGACTAAGCCTTAGCTGTTGAGAAGGGGTGTTGGAGATACAACAACTTTAAAGCTTAGCCTATTACAGATTAACTGCAGTTCACAAATAGGACAGTAGATGTCGCTAATGCTAAGTGATATGCTATGCATTTTCTATGATGTGTGTTTCCTGTACACTGCACTGTACTTGTTGGTTATCTCTTCCTGTCTGTTGTTCTTATTACAAATGATGAGGTGACATCTTTGATTCCAGTGTTATGTTCTAATAAAGAAGCCAGTTCCTGTTTACTCCACAATGTCTGATCTGAATGGACTCCGCTGCACCCAGTGATCGCACTCTGCAACAGTATTTAAAGCAATATTAAACCCAAAACCAAAAATGTATTATATTGCAGCTTACCAATTATTAGATGTGATGGTGGCATCAGTTTTCTTTTCTTTTTTTTTCCCCTCTGTTTTCACCTGGTGATCTAGTCAGTAATACACCTACTGTATTAGCGAGACAAAATTCTGAATAAATGAGCACAGGAGTCACAGCAGTAAGCAACATTGTTGGTCGGGGGGGGGGAGAGTTTTATACATAATAGCAGATTTAGATACTTAAAACATATTTAAGCTAGATTTCAGCTCACAATCACAATAAACAGTTTTTTTCCCTTTGGGATAACATTTTTGGAAGAATAAATAAAACCTGATCATTTTATTCACCCCTGTCATTGTCTCATCCATGGAAACTGATACATTCTGCTTGAGAGCTTGTGCTTTTATAAAATAGACTTACTGGCTGGATCACCAGATGAAAATAGAAGAAAAAAAAGCCTAAAAAAGGAAACTAATACAGCCATCACATCTATGAATTGGTAGGCTGCAATATAATAAAAGTATGCTTTTGGGTTTAAAGGAGAAGTATGGGATAAGTTAAAAAAACTATCAGTTATTACCATCATCACAAATCAGCTGTTCTTTCTTTCCTACCTCCTTTTTGTTTTTCCAGCATGTGCACTTGATCTTTCATGCAGTTCCCAGTAATGGTCCATTTGGAGTTTAAAGGTTCAGAGGGGGTGTATACAATCTCAGCAATCCACCCCCTGTCTCTGTCCCTCCTCCTCTGGGAGATGTGGCCACGCTTCCCACATGGGCACATATCCAATCAAGTTAGAGCGTGCATGTTGGTCACATGGCTCTGATTCCAAAGTAATATGACCTTAAACAGGAAACAGAAGCTGCTTGGCCTGATAGTAAACAATGTGCTGTCTAATCTACTGATGGGACACAAGTTTCATAGGCATGTCCGGATCTGGAGGGTGTTGGGGAGGGCTCTCTCCTCCCCAATTTCAGTTTCAACTCACCCCCCAACCCTTCTTTTTGTGGACACTGGCTGCTGAGCTTCCCTCATCCTGTCACTGCACATGCACGGCGCTCAGAGCTCCTCCTCCCCACATACTTGCTACTGAATTATCCTACAAACAGCTTGAAATATGCACTGTGTACACAGAGATACAGCATAGAACTGCCCACTGTTTACACAGACAAAGCCTCAATATGCCCACTGCTTATACAAAGAGCCTACATGTGCACACTGTGTTTACTCTCAGCCTCAATCTCAAGACTGTATAGCTGCCTGCTATGCTTGCTGCAGCTCTCAGATAAGAACCAGATCAGAAAGTCTGAGCAGAATACAAGGCAGCTATACAGTCTACTGTAGAGGATCACTATGGCACATGGAAGGCAGGACAGATCACTATGGCACATGGACTGCAGGAAGGAAGGATCGCTATAGCACATGAAAGGCAGGATGGAAGGATTAATATGGCACATGGAAGGCAAGAAGGGTGGATTACTATGGCACATGAAAGGCAGGAAGGATGGATTACTATGGCACATGGAAGGCAGGAATGATGGATTACTATGGCACATTGAAGGCAGGAAGGATCACTATGACACATGAAAGGCAGGAAGGATCACTACGACACATGGAAGGCAGGAAGGATGGATTACTATGGCACATGGAAGGCAGGAAGTATGGATTACTATGGCACATGGAAGGCAGGAAGGATAGATTACTATGGCACATGGAAGGCAGGAAGGATGGATTACTATGACACATGGAAGGCAGGAAGGATCACTATGACAAATGGAAGGCAGGAAGGATTGATTACTATGACGCATGGAAGGCAGGAAGGAGGGATAACTATGACACATGGAAGGCAAGAAGGATGGATTACTGTGGCACATGGAAGGCAGGAAGGATCACTATGACACATGAAAGGCAGGAAGGATGAATTACTATGGCACATGGAAGGCAGGAAGGATGGGTTTCTATGGAACATGGAAGGCAGGAAGGATCACTATGACACACGGAAGGCAGGAAGGATGAATTACTATGGCATATGGAAGGCAGGAATAATGGATTACTGTGGCACGTGGAAGTCAGGAAGAATGGATTACTAGGACACACGGAAGGCAGGAAGGATAGATTACTGTGGCACATGGAAGACAGGAAGAATCAGTATTAGCTCTGATTTTAATTCTTTTTTTTTTACTATTTTGGTAATGCATGTAATGCCTAAGTACTGTCAAATCTAAATGTGTATTTTGCTTAAAAAATATATAGTTTTCCCTTTGATATTAGTAGAATTATAGTATAGATTCTCATACACAGCATTTTTAGTGACTTCTCCTACCTTACAGTCATTGAAGTGCTGCTATTGCTGCTGGATTCTTCTGAACATTGGAACAGGCTGAAGAGGAGGAGGAGGGAGGAAGAAGGAGGGAGATGGAAGGGGGAGAACACTCTCAGGAGCAAGCAGAGAGCTGACATCAATCTAGCAGATGAGAGGAAAGGGGGTGGATCCAGACCACATTGTCTGCATGACACTCCAGGAAAGTCTGCAGCCCCTCCTACAGGTATTTAGCTCAATTTTAACAGAATGGGTGCACCTCCATGGGCATCCGCAGGTAGGGGCAAGGGGGGGCAAATGCCCCCCTCTGGAATCTCAACTTCCCCTTTCAAGTGGTTGTTAAGCCACTTTATACCATCCTGTCTGGTCTGTTTAATAATCCTGTGTGCCTGTGTATGTGTTTTAAAAAACAAATAAGCCTTTTTTTGCCAGTTTTCTGAGGGCCGAGCGCTGCTCGCGTGACCCGTCAGGTCTTTCCTCTCCCCGTCTGACAGCTGCCTGCAGGGCCAAGGATTCCTCACTGGTGTCAGTCTGGAGGGGAGGAGGAGGGGAGAGGTAGAGGAGGAGAGAGGCGACGAGTCACGCGAGCGGCGAGTGGCACTCTAAAAACTTGTAAAGAATGGCTTATTTTTATAAAACACAGACACGGGGCACACAGGATTAATAAATAGACTGTAGATAGGATATGAAACTTTAAATAAAACTACAGCAGCAAGAGGGGAGGGGCACTGACACAGGAGCAGACTGGCAGGGAGGGAGGGGGAAGAGAGGACAGAGGAGGACAGGAGGGATGCGGATGACAGAGACACGCAAACTGACCACAGTGCTCAGCAGCCATGGTATACCGTGGTCAGTTTACAGAAGGGAGGACATAGCCAGGCAGGGTCAGCCAGGTATTTTAGGTGATAGAAGGGGCCAAATTACATAGCAAAACACTGTGCTGTATCACATCCTTTAAGGCAGGCATGTCCAACCTGCGGCCCGGGGGCCACATGGGGCCCGGAACCCCAGGCAATGCGGCCCACTGACAATTTTTTATTTTTTTTTGCTGGGGAGGAAGGAAGTCAGGTCGGGGGCATGGACACAGTGGCTTCCAACTAACGGTAGGCACAGGCTGCCTCAGAGGGGAGGGGGGAGGCAAGCATGTGCAGTGTTTCTGACTCCTACCACCATGACCACTTCAAATCACTGAAGTGGTCATGGTGGTTAGAGTGTTCCTTTCCATCTCTCAGAAGAAGTAAACCTCTGTATACTGATTCCATTTCATTTCATCATCCTCTGGTTGTGTTAAATTAGTGCGGGGGGCGCGGCGGCACGGTAAGGGCACGGCGGCATTTTATTACTTATATACCTTAATTATAGTATATAATTTATATGTGGCCCGAGAAAATTTCTCTACACTCAATGTGGCCCAGAGAAGCCAAAAGGTTGGACACCCATGCTTTAAGGGAACATGATCAATATTTTTTTTTTTTTTTTAGGTTAACAAATGCTTTAAAAATAAATGCTGCTGTTTACTCTTCAAAAATAAATACTCATAATAAGTGTAATGACCAAGCCCCTCCCCTTCATGACACTGTTGAAAAGGGGCGTAGCATGGGTGACCTTAAAATGATGCCCCCCCCCCCCCCGAAAAAAGTTCTGTGGACGCCCATGTGCACCTCTGAGAGGGCCAGACAGATTTTTATACATAAGCAACTCACATGAATCACAGAATATGTGTACGCTAAAAAAAGGAAACCCATACTTCTCATTTAATAATGCTTAAAAACATGTTAGGCTTTAATTGACTGGAATTCTCGTTTACGGGCACAACCGTTTGTAGGGTTTAAAAACAACACTCTGAGTTAGGTTTCCCATTAAAATGGTTATAATTTAATAAAAAAAAAGATTGAAACTGTGCCATTGTACTCTTCTTTTATTTTTTTTCATTTAAATGGTAGTTTCGCTGCATTCTACAATGAGGTGCCACCACTTAATAATTGAATAATCATGCATACAAAGAATATGTCTTTTTAATTTTCTTCTAATCGCAGAGAGCTGTGTCCCCATCTCCTAATATATTCCGCCTGTTATTTTCTAGATTGAATCGTGACATTTTTAATATGCTCAGTGTCGAGGTTCCCTAGGGCATGGGCTGTTCCGTTCCATAAAGGTTATTCCCTGACAAATCACTTCATAACTGTTCTGATAATAATCGGTGAGCGTTTTTATTCTCCCTCGTCACCTTCTGACAGTTCCTATCAGTTTCCTGCTTGAAAATATCGGTCAACAAAAGGCTTTAATGAGTTATTCAGAAATCATTGAGGTAACTAAAGCAATGCGGAGCCAGAGGCTTAGACCTGTGATTCAAAATGGTTGCCACTGTTTGATCTTGCATATAGAAAAGGTTACTGGATACATTGTGCTGTTTATTTTTAGAAGCTGCACTGTGTTAGAAGAATTGATTTAGTGGAACGATTCAAAGGACAACAGTATCTATGATGCAAGTTGTCCTTTAACCACTTTAAGGCCCGGAAGATTTGCCCCCTTAATGACCAGGCCCTATTTTGCGATTCGGCACTGTGTTATTTTAACGGACAATTGCGCGGTCGTGCGACGCTGTACCCAAACACAATTTATGTCCTTTTTTTCCCACAAATAGAGCTTTCTTTTGGTGGTATTTGATCACCTGTGCGATTTTTTTTTTTTTTTTTTGCGCTATAAACAAAAAAATAGCGAAAATTTTGAAAAAAAAAAACAATATTTTTCACATTCTGCTATATAACATTCTCAAAAAAAATTTAGAAATCAAATTTTTTTAACATTTTAGGCCAATTTGTTTTCTGCTACATATTTTTGGTAAAAAAAGTTGCAATAAGCGTATTTTGATTGGTTGACACAAAAGTTATCGCATCTACTAACTAGCAAAAGATTTATGTCATTTTTGTATTTTTTTTTTAACTAGTAATGGCGGCGATCTGCGATTTTTTTTTTTTTTTTGTGCGGGACTGTGACATTGCAGCGGACAGATCAGACCACTAACTCACACTTTTGACACTTTTGGGGGTACCAGTGACATTACTACAGTAATTAGTGCTAAAAATATGCATGGTTACTGTAATAATTTCCATTGGCAGGGAAGGGGTTAACCCTGTGTGATCCACAGCTGACCGTCCTTCTTTCTCTGCGGGGAACAATCGCGGGTGTCAGGTGGCAATGGGAGCCACCTGACACCCACCTCAGTTTCTCCCCACATGGGTTTCCCTGCTGACGATCAGGGGTGGGAGCGCACTGCCAGTGGGAGCGCACTGCCAGTGGCGCGCGCTCGCCCCCTCGCTGCCCCCAGGCGAGCGACGTAGATCTACGTTGTTTTGCCTGTACAGGCCAGCCTGCCACAGTAAAAATACAGTAAGCGTTCCGGAGGTGGTTAAGGCATGTTCCCAGCCCCCTGAGGGCAGACTACCTTACCTTCTTCCTCAATCTTTGCTGTGTGGTCCTGTCTGAAGATGCAACGCAATTAATTCTTATAGGGAAAGCTGTAGGCTACTCTAACAATAAAATGCATGAGGCTGCAACATGCTTGCACATGATGAACAGGATCCTGCAGAGACACTTTCTGAAGTGAGGTTGTGTAGCACAAGACAAGGCTTCTCCAGATCACTGGAGCAGGGGCAGAGGTAGGTATTTCTCCAAGTGGACTGTACTCTGGGGAGTGCTTTCATAGGACAACTTGTACAAGTCTACCTTAAAATTCTACAATTTTTATGGTAAAAGTGAAGCTTTAAAGTGGTTGTAAAGGCAGAAGGTTTTTTTTTTTTTTTTTTTTTTATCTTAATGCATTCTTAATGCAAGCGTTTGTTACCCTAATAAATAAAAAATGGATCCTGTTCCCTTAAAGCATGAATAACAGCACAGTGCTTGTGCTGTGTAATTTGGCCCATTCTATCACCTAAAATACCTGGCTGATCCTGCCTGGTTCTGCCCTCCCCCCTGTAAATTGAGCACTTTTTATCATGGGTGCTCAGTAGACATGTGTGGTTCGTTTCGTTCCGAATAAATATTCAGACAAATTTTTCATTCTATGGAGATTAGGATATAACAGAATACCCGAATTGCAGTATAAAAAAAGTTTACTGAATGCTCCAAATAATGAAACAAAATTCGTCCAAATTTTGGAAATTTATATTGAAATTCGAATCGAATGTTACATCGAATTCCATTCGAATTCGAACTGTAAACATATTTCTGAAATCAAAGCATGTGTGGGTTATTAGAGTACCATTTCGAAATAATGCTGTTTTTGTTAGGCCAAAGATCATAAAGAGTCATTGTACTCATTTGATGAAGATTTTTCTTTGTTTATTTTGCCGCATTCAAATTGCAAAATCTAGCGTTTTAGAGTCGACTGATTCAAAATGTATCGATTTGAATACAAATCCCGAACACAAATTGAACTGAATTTAATGGAACTAAATAACTAGATTAACGAATCTAAACAAAAGTTTTTGTCATGCACATGTCTAATGCTGAGCCCTAAGACCGTAGTCAGTTTACGCGCTTCCATCATCCGCAGTTTCCCTCTCTGCTCTCCCCCCTCCCCTCCCTGCCTGTCAGTTCCGTCCACTTCCCAGCCCTCCCCTCCTGCTACTATCATAACTATAGTATAAGCATGCCATCCATTAAGTAACATTGTGTCCCAGTGTCTGTGCTATATAAAACAGATGCTAATTTCTACCTTATATCAGACCGTCACCTGGTGTTCACGTGACCGCTCGACTCTTTCTCCTCTCTCTTCCCTGGGTGATGTCAGTGGGAGTTCTCGGCCCCTCCCACCATAGCCATCAGCCTGGGAGAGGAGAGAGCCCAGGAGTCACGTAAACGCCAGAAGTCGTTCTGATAAAGGGTAGGAATCTGCATCTTTTTTATATAGCACAGACACTGGGACTCATAATGTTATTTACCAGAGGGGATTGTATGTTTATACTATAGTGGCTTAACAACCACTTTAAGATAACAGCCTATGCAGTCAAGGGGCCTCAGCAGATATTAAAAAAACTGTGCAGCTTTGTAAGATGGTCAAGCCTAGCTGCAAAACTCCCAGTTAGCAACCCCTATGTCCTGTCTCGTACTAGGATGTGAAAACGGTTAGACACTCACTACCAGCATTACAGGAGTGGAAACAAACATTTTTTCGTGCGAGGCAGGATGTAGGGGTTGCTGGGAGTTTTTCAGCCAGGCTTCTGGGGGCCCAAATGGCCTACAGGTATTACATTAAAGTAATTTAACATTTTAAAAAAACTGCACAGTTTTTTTTTTTTAAATATCTACTAGGCCCCCTCTGCCTAGGTTACTTTCTGTAAAAGGAGAACTTTGGCTTTAAAGTGGTTATAGCAGCATACGTTTTTTTTTACTTTACTGCATTGTATGCAGTAAGGTAAAAAACCTTCTGCACGCAGCCCCAGCTTCCCCTAAATACATATCTCAGCCCGGTAGCCCAGGCTTTCTTGCTTCTCATTGACTCAGATACAGTAGTGGGAACCATAGGGGGGCCCCAGAAAAGGAGGATCGGGGGTGCTCTGTGAAAAATTACTGCACAAAGCAGGTAAGTATAACATGTTTGTAAAGCTTGTTTTTTTTGTTTATTAAAATAACAATCACTTTACACCTTGGAATGCATACAGGAAACAGACCTAGCCATGGCCAGGGTTTATACTTTCAATCACTGCTGTAGTGCACCATGCTAATCCAGTATGTAAAACTCCTTGGTTGTCAGTAATCAGGGGTTCTGAGAACACCAGTGATTTATCCATGTAAGTAATCAGGCCCAGTTTTCACAATTTAAATCCCCAGCTGTTCCTTAGAGAGTTCTGAGTGTGTGTCTTGTACCCACCAACATCTGTGTGTGTCGATAAAATAATCAAATCAGTTTAGAGTCGATTGACCTTTTAAAGTGTAATAAATGTTTATAGTTTGTAATTTTAGAGAAAACATTTTTTGCTCATAAATTATGTGTTCCCTACTTAGTAGTGCTGTATAGTATAGTGCTGTATCTGTTTTATTACCTCTCACTCTCAAAGCATGCTGTTTAGACTGAGAACAGTTCAGTGGTGTCCTATTGGCTTATCCTGTAATTATTCTTATTTAAGAAGTCATTCATTAGGGAGGGCTATTGAAGTATTTAAAAAAAAATATGTATGGAAAGAGAATTTAAAAATATGTACAGTATGTTATTACATTACATTATTCTCTAGTCTTGAGTTTACGTTTGGATGTCCCTGTTCAACTTGTAGCACCCTCTAGCATGTGCTAATAGAAGTGAGAGTAGACAAACTATAGTCTGGCCCAGGGATAAATCCAAGTTACCAAATCTGGGTCAGGATGATTAAAGGCCAGGCTGGATGACTTATCCTGGCAGCTCTCTGGTGCCTCCCCCTGTTTCTAGAATATTGAAGAACGTTTTAGAAAATAGTGGGCGGAGGCTAGGAGGGGTTGGCTTGAGTATTTGGTGACTTTCGGCCCGTCCTCAGGTTGGGGACCTGGCAGGGAATAAAGAAGCCCTTAAATAGACATGAGCCATGCCAGCAGGAGAGTTGGGTGGAAGATTGAGAAGCAGTGCTGAGGGAGACTGTCGGTGGCCCTTGAGGGACTCCTTACCCGGGAGAGTTACCTCAGGCTGGAGCTCAGGAGGCTGGCCTGGAAGGATCCCACCACAGGAGGCAGTTGGATAATAGGAAAGGCAGCAGAGAGAGGATAGGAGAGGCAGCAGAGAGAGCAAGGAGAGACAGTGAGTAGATCAGCACAGTGCAGAGAAAGACAAGGGGAGAGACTGCCATCTGTAGCAGTGCTTTCTTGAAGGCAGAGGTGTGCCAAGCCTTCATCCCACCTTGCCCTGAGGAGTCTCCATATGTCTGTCAGTCAGGAGAACTGGGAAGTGGAAATAAGATGCAGGCAGTGGAACTAAGATCAGTGTCTACAGAGAAGCAGAAGGTGGTGCAAAATGCTGTTCACTTGATATGTGCTACTTCACAAAGGGACAGAGAGTTCTTAGCCTGTAACGGTCTGCTGCTGAGCTAAAAAAAAACACTGTTAGTTCCCCCAGGAGTAAGCCAGCAGTTCTGAAAAAAAAATGAACTAAGTTTGTGCAGGAGGAAGGAGAGGAATCTGTAAATAAGTAGAAAGTTGTCCCTAGTTCTGTTTTATGGACACGTTAAAAGTTGGGTATCACAAAATCCCTTACCCCATCCAAGTTATCATCCCCTAATAAAATACCAAAACAAGCCAAATGACTGAATTCTGTGTCTGATGCAAGAAGGAAATGCTGAGTGACTGGCTGTGCAACAATGGGGAACCCTGACTTCAGCAACTACTACAGGGGTAGGTAGTGTTACACACTGATACACATGCACAAGTACTGACAGTTTTGGTTTGGAAGACAGTAATCTTTTTAGTATGTTTTTGGATTTAAGAAGGAAACTGGAGCATTCACAAAAACATAATTTGCACACAAAGTAACACACTCGTAACAATTGGCTGTTTTGGGGGTTAAAATGCAATAGGAAGAACTGTTACACCAAACCGTGGGTGCTATTTGGAGCAGTAATTCTTGCATTTAATGTAATACAAAAAATAAAAATAAGGGTAGAACTGTAGAGATAGCATTTCTTATGAGGTTTTTGCATAAGAATGGGGGACAATGCACACCTTATCTCTTTAAATTAAATTTTAATTTCACACCTCCAATTGGACAAAAATATTTCAATGACAAATTGCCCATTTTAAAATGTATGAAGTCTTTTGAGCAACATCTAATTCAATTGCATTAATACACTGCAAGTATCTCTTAATAGCAACACCATGATAATGTGATCAAAATCTCTGAAAGATCATCTAGTCCGGAGTCATCATGTCTCCAACCTAGGAAACCTTTAAAACAAGCAGGGCACTGCACCATGTGGCAGGTACAATTTTTGCCCTTTTCTGTCCCACTCCACCACAGTCAATTTGCAAAATGGATGGTCCTACACTCCAGGATTTCATGCCAATTGCCAAAGTGTTGGTGTGGTGTACCTCATGCAATGTGACTGTGGTGTCTTTTATGTGGGGAAAACCAAACTGGCTTTTTTTCAGCGGATTCGAGATCATGTTTCACTCATTTATAAAAAAACGACTTGAAACTCCAATTGGTCGACATGTGGGACTATACCATCAGTTCGACTTATCTTTTATTCATTTTTTGCCTTAGAACATGCACAAATTAATGAAAGAGGAGGGGAGGTCGATTGCCTTCTCCTTCAACGTGAAACAAAATGGATTTTTTCCCTACAGGCAACCAAATTTCCTGACCTAAATGAATCTATTAGTTTTAAATCAGTTAAAATATTTACCATGTATTTTGGTGTTTTGAATTTGAGATATTTTTGAAACCTCTTTAGTAACCCAAGAAAGTTTTTTTCTATTTGTAAATCATTGTTCCCTTCCTATTTGGGAACACTCTTTATCCAGTTTAATACATTTTTTATTGGTGGCTTTTTAGCACGTTCAGGTTCATTTTGGGGTACCACCGGTGGAGGTGGGTTTCTTCTGTCAACCGTACAGATGCCCAGGCGCCCGTTGTTGGAATGTCAGACCCAGTGCCCAATGGGCGTGTTTGCTTCCACCCTTGGGTGCATCTCTTTAGGACTTCTACTCCCATATTTTTTTTCTCCCATTAAATTATTGCTAAATTTTTTCAATATTTATCTTTATACACTATTCCTTTTGACATTATGTTTTGTTTATTTGTTTCTCTTCTTTTTATCAACATTGATAATCTATTGTATTTATATGGAAATTTTTTCAAGTAGTTAAACAGGGTCCTTCTACTATTTGTCCACTAGAAGTCTCCAATGCATTGGGGCTGTCTGTGGTGCTAGCTACGATTGATACAACAGTTCCTGATTCTTTTTTGGTGGCGACGTTTGTTAGGGGGGAGTGGCTTCCTCTGTGGCGTCCGCACCGTGCGATGACATCAACACGTCATCGCCACATATTCAAGGAAGAGTGTGTGTGCCATTTGTAAATCTCATTTTTTAGTGTGCATATAGCCCTTTATTCAAATATTTTAAATGTAGTTTTTCAAAGAAGATTCAAGACTCAACTGAACCCAACTGAGCTTTGACCTTTCAGTTCAAATTGGCAAAACATATTAAAGGTGCATTACAAAAGAGGTTTCCAGTTGGTTTTCATTATAATGCAGCTTCATCCAGAGTAAACCATCCTGTCATCTGCCTGCATGCTTTGCGCTCTATACAAAAGCAGTGGTCTCTCTTCAGAGGTCCCCCATCTCCTCTTCTTATTCAGTGCTAGAGCTTTTTAACCACTTCAGCCCTGCCCACCGCAGTTTTACTGCGACAGGCAGGCGCTCCAGGGCAAAGTGACGTAGTACTATGTCGCTCGCTCAGGAGACTGAAGGGGGCGAGTGCGCGCCGTTGGCGGCACCCGCCCCGCTCGTTAGCTGGGGAGCCAGCACATGTGACCGGTGGCTCCGATGGCCGCCGGCCACTCGCAATCTCCTGCAGCAGAGAGAGAAGGACAGGCGGCTGATGTAAACACAGCCATCTGTCATTCTTCCTGAAGTGATCAGGAACTCTCTACTCCATCCTCCACTACCCCTCTCCCACCGACTCACTCACTGCCCAGGAGATTGCCTACCACTTCAAACAGAAGATTGATACAATTCGTAAGGAGACTGTTGCTGTTCAGATACCTCCCATGCCTTATGCTGTGCGATCATTACTTCCCTCATTCAACCCCGCCACTACAGATGAGGTTGCTAAACTACTTGCTAACGTCCACTTAACCACCTGCCCTCTGGATTCGGTTCCCTCGCAAATGCTACGTTCACCTTCTAGCCCTATTCTACGCTCTCTAACCCACATCTTCAATCTCTCCCTCTCCTCTGGCATCTTCCCCAACTCTCTAAAACATGCACTAGTCAGCCCCATACTCAAAAAGCCCTCACTGGACCCAACCGATCTGAACAACCCCCCCCCCCCTATGACATCAACACGTCCGGCGTGGTGGGAGGAGTATATGGAGGGGTAGGCACTGGCAGTGGTTAGTATCTTCGGGGAACTGTGGAACGCGGACCACTCGATACTCGCGGCTGTGGCTTATAAAGGTGAGACTTGTCCTGGGGGCTATATTACTTCTATTAGCAATGGAGAGACATACTTACACTCTTTTATCTCTTGCACTTCAGCTTCTTGCGTATTGATCATTCTGATCACCTAGTGGCAGATACTCACCGTCAGACAGGTGGCTCTTGGCTCATGGTGGGCCCAGTTGCTATGCTGGGAATCTGAATCTTGACAACTTTTTTTTATTTGGGACTAAGGTACACAAAAAGATTTATTTTAAGTATTCTCTCACTGAGTGTACAATGTCGTGCATATATTGAATGTTAACCCATTTTTAATATACCTTTAGAGTTCTTCGCTACTCTATTCATCCCTCCTGCCGTTGATTTATACCAGCCACACCTGTGGGCTTTAAAATCTGGGAATTTTTTGGGCTCCTTTCCTGGGTACCCATTTGCTGCGATACACTTATTGGATCTTGTTGTATCTCAATCTGTGGGCTGTCTTTGGGAAAGATGCAAATTTTTTTCTGATCAATATATATATCTTTAATATGTAGGAAGGTTTTGTTTGATCTTTTATTGAAAAATGTATTATTTTTTTATGATACTTGGAATATGTATTTTGGTTATATTGTATATTTCATACTTTCTTAAAATCAAAAAATTTATATTTGCTTGTTTTCTTTCTCCTTTTTTTGTTAATATTGATTGATTTTGTTATTTTGAATATTTATGTGTGTTTTTCTTTTGGGACCCATCCACTTAGGTGTAGCTAAAAATATCCCCTGAAGAAACCAAATCAATGGTGAAACATGTCGTGATTGCTACACTGCGACTTCACATCGCACTAAAATGCCTTAATATACAGCAACTTGAGATTGGTCCTTTTGCATTTTAATATGTGGTCATTAGATGTTTTTTAGCAAATACAATTAAAAACATTTGAATTTTATGTAATGTGTTGACTGCAGTTATTGGCACCTTAAAATTCCCTAGCCCTCACTAAATTTGTTCCTGCTTCTTTTTTACAATTGGGATGCGGTGCCTTTGAGACCTTTTCCAACCAATCCAACCTTGCTTCCAACATCATGATATGTCATGGCCAACGGATCCCTAAACTAGATATGTACTATATATATATATATTAAAAAAGAATAGCGCGCAAATGCAAAAGAAATTACTACCAAATCTGAAGAGAGTCCATAAATAAAAATGGGGGTTTGGTCCCACCATATGGCCATATCGTGCTCAAGCCCACTACTGCGTCAAAGTACCCCATTATCAGTGGGTCCTACACTATCCATGAAAAAGAGATGAATCCAGCCTTTCTAACCCTTGGAGATAATACTCCTTGCTGGGAGAGATGTGCAAATGCACTACAGGGGACTCCTCCTATATCCACTTGATGGTGGACACTGATTGAGTACAGGTGTGTGTGGGGGGTGGGGAGGGCTGCTCAACCTCGATAGTCTGGTCAGACCGAATACATAATAAACAGGCAAAAAATTTGGGGGAGCATACCCATGTATTTCCAAAGCTGCTGCAGCTATGAACCAAAAGATATATATATATAGTGCCTTGCGAAAGTATTTGGCCCCCTTGAACTTTGCAACCTTTTGCCACATTTCAGGTTTCAAACATAAAGATATAGAACTGTCATTTTTTGCGAAGAGTCAACAACAAGTGGGACACATTCATGAAGTGGAACGAAATGTATTGGATATTTCAAACTTTGTTAATAAATAAAAAACTGAAAAATTGGGCGTGCAAATTTATTCAGCCCCTTTACTTTCAGTGCAGCAAACTCTCTCCAGAAGTTCAGTGAGGATCTCTGAATGATCCAATGTTGACCTAAATGACTAATGATGATAAATAGAATCCACCTGAGTGTAATCAAGTCTCCCTATAAATGTACAGTGGGTACGGAAAGTATTCAGACCCCCTTAAATTTTTCACTCTTTGTTATATTGCAGCCATTTGCTAAAATCATTTAGGTTCATTCTTCTTGCTCATGAATGTACACATAGCACCCCATACTGACAGAAAAACACAGAATTGTTGACATTGTTGCAGATTTATTAAAAAAGAAAAACTGAAATATCACATGGTCCTAAGTATTCAGACCCTTTGCTGTGACACTCATATATTTAACTCAGGTGCTTTCCATTTCTTCTGATCATCCTTGAGATGGTTCTACACCTTCATTTGAGTCCAGCTGTGTTTGATTATACTGATTGGACTTGATTAGGAAAGCCACACACCTGTCTATACAAGACCTTCCAGATCACAATGCATGTCAGAGCAAATGAGAATCATGAGGTCAAAGGAAGTGCCTGAAGAGCTCAGAGACAGAATTGTGGCAAGGCACAGATCTGGCCAAGGTTACAAAAAGATTTCTGCTGCACTTAAGGTTCCTAAGAGCACAGTGGCCTCCATAATCCTCAAATGGAAGATGTTTGGGACGACCAGAACCCTTCCTACAGCTGGCCGTTCGGCCAAACTGAGCTATCGGGGGAGAAGAGCCTTGGTGAGAGAGGTAAAGAAGAACCCAAAGATCACTGTGGCTGAGCTTCAGAGATGCAGTCAGGAGATGGGAGAAAGTTGTAGAAGGTCAACCACCACTGCAGCCCTCCACCAGTCGGGGCTTTATGGCAGAGTGGCCCGGCGGAAGCCTCTCCTCAGTGTAAGACACATGAAAGCCCGCATGGAGTTTTTTAAAAAACACCTGAAGGACTCCAAGATGGTGAGAAATAAGATTCTCTGGTCTGATGAGACCAAAATAGAACTTTTTGGCCTTAATTCTAAGCGGTATGTGTGGAGAAAACCAGGCACTGCTCATCACCTGTCCAATACAGTCCCAACAGTGAAGCATGGTGGTGGCAGCATCATGCTGTGGGGGTGTTTTTCAGCTTCAGGGACAGGACGACTGGTTGCAATCGAGGGAAAGATGAATGCGGCCAAGTACAGGGATATCCTGGACAAAAACCTTCTCCAGAGTGCTCTGGACCTCAGACTGGGCCGAAGGTTTACCTTCCAACAAGACAATGACCCTAAGCAAACAGCTAAAATAACGAAGGAGTGGCTTCACAACAACTCCGTGACTGTTCTTGAATGGCCCAGCTAGAGCCCTGACTTAAACCCAATTGAGCATCTCTGGAGAGACCTAAAAATGTCTGTCCACCAACGTTTACCATCCAACCTGACAGAACTGGAGAGGATCTGCAAGGAGGAATGGCAGAGGATCCCCAAATCCAGGTGTGAAAGACTTGTTGCATCTTTCCCAAAAAGACTCCTCCTGGCTGTATTAGATCAATAGGGGGCTTCTACTAAATACTGAGCAAAGGGTCTGAATACTTAGGACCATGTGATATTTCAGTTTTTCTTTTTTAATAAATCTGCAACAATGTCAACAATTCTGTGTTTTTCTGTCAGTATGGGGTGCTATGTGTACATTCATGAGGAAGAAGAATGAACCTAAATGATTTTAGCAAATGGCTGCAATATAACAAAGAGTGAAAAATTTAAGGGGGTCTGAATACTTTCCGTACCCACTGTACCTGCACTGTGATAGTCTCAGAGGTCCGTTTAAAGCGCAGAGAGCATCATGATGAACAAGGAACACACCCGGCAGGTCCGAGATACTGTTGTGGAGAAGTTTAAAGCCGGATTTGGATACAAAAAGATTTCCCAAGCTTTAAACATCCCAAGGAGCACTGTGCAAGCGTTAATATTGAAATGGAAGGAGTATCAGACCACTGCAAATCTACGAAGACCTGGCCGTCCCTCTAAACTTTCAGCTCATACAAGGAGAAGACTGATCAGAGATGCAGCCAAGAGGCCCATGATCACTCTGGATGAACTGCAGAGATCTACAGCTGAGGTGGGAGACTCTATCCATAGGACAACAATCAGTCGTATACTGCACAAATCTGGCCTTAATGGAAGAGTGGCAAGAAGAAAGCCATTTCTTAAAGATATCCATAAAAAGTGTCATTTAAAGTTTGCCACAAGCCACTTGGGAGACACACCAAACATGTGGAAGAAGGTGCCCTGGTCAGATGAAACCAAAATTAAACTTTTTGGCAACAATGCAAAAGATTATGTTTGTCGTAAAAGCAACACAGCTCATCACCCTGAATACACCATCCCCACTGTCAAACATGGTGGTGGCAGCATCATGGTTTGGGCCTGCTTTTCTTCAGCAGGGACAGGGAAGATGGTTAAAATTGATGGGAAGATGGATGGAGCCAAATACAGGACCATTCTGGAAGAAAACCTGATGGAGTCTGCAAAAGACCTGAGACTGGGACGGAGATTTGTCTTCCAACAAGACAATGATCCAAAACATAAAGCAAAATCTACACTGGAATGGTTCACAAATAAACATATCCAGGTGTTAGAATGGCCAAGTCAAAGTCCAGACCTGAATCCAATCGAGAATCTGTGGAAAGAACTGAAAACTGCTGTTCACAAATGCTCTCCATCCAACCTCACTGAGCTCGAGCTGTTTTGCAAGAAGGATTGGGCAAAAATGTCAGTCTCTCGATGTGCAAAACTGATAGAGACATACCCCAAGCGACTTACAGCTGTAATCGCAGCAAAAGGTGGCGCTACAAAGTAATAACTTAAGGGGGCTGAATAATTTTGCACGCCAAATTTTTCAGTTTTTTATTTGTTAAAAAAGTTTGAAATATCCAATAAATTTCGTTCCACTCATGATTGTGTCCCACTTGTTGATTCTTCACAAAAAAATACAGTTTTATATCTTTATGTTTGAAGCCTGAAATGTGGCAAAAGGTCGCAAAGTTCAAGGGGGCCGAATACTTTCGCAAGGCACTGTGTGTGTGTATATATATATATATATATATATATATATATATATATACATATATTCAAGGAAGAGTGTGTGTACCATTTGTAAAGCTCATTTTTTAGTGTGCATATAGCCCTTTATTCAAATATTTTAAATGTAGTTTTTCAAAGAAGATTCAAGACTCAACTGAACCCAACTGAGCTTTGACCTTTCAGTTCAAATTGGCAAAACATATTAAAGGTGCATTACAAAAGAGGTTTCCAGTTGGTTTTCATTATAATGCAGCTTCATCCAGAGTAAACCATCCTGTCATCTGCCAGCATGCTTTGCGCTCTATACAAAAGCAGTGGTCTCTCTTCAGAGGTCCCCCATCTCCTCTTCTTATTCAGTGCTAGAGCTTTTTAACCACTTCAGCCCTGCCCGCCGCAGTTTTACTGCGACAGGCAGGCGCTCCGGGGCAAAGTGACGTAGTACTATGTCGCTCGCTCAGGAGACTGAAGGGGGCGAGTGCGCGCCGTTGGCGGCACCCGCCCCGCTCGTTAGCTGGGGAGCCAGCGCATGTGACCGGTGGCTCCGATGGCCGCCGGCCACTCGCAATCTCCTGCAGCAGAGAGAGAAGGACAGGCGGCTGATGTAAACACAGCCATCTGTCATTCTTCCTGAAGTGATCAGGAACTCTCTACTCCGTCCTCCACTACCCCTCTCCCACCGACTCACTCACTGCCCAGGAGATTGCCTACCACTTCAAACAGAAGATTGATACAATTCGTAAGGAGACTGTTGCTGTTCAGATACCTCCCATGCCTTATGCTGTGCGATCATTACTTCCCTTATTCAACCCCGCCACTACAGATGAGGTTGCTAAACTACTTGCTAACGTCCACTTAACCACCTACCCTCTGGATCCGGTTCCCTCACAAATGCTACGTTCACCTTCTAACCCTATTCTACGCTCTCTAACCCACATCTTCAATCTCTCCCTCTCCTCTGGCATCTTCCCCAACTCTCTAAAACATGCACTAGTCAGCCCCATACTCAAAAAGCCCTCACTGGACCCAACCGATCTGAACAACCTACGCCCTATTTCCTTGCTCCCCTTTTCATCCAAACTCCTCGAACGTCTAGTCTACAACTGACTGTGCGACCACCTTGCCGAGAATTGCCTCCTTGATCCCCTTCAGTCCGGATTTCAGCCTCAACACTCCACTGAAACTGCTCTCCTAAAACTGACAAACGATCTACTAATGGCCAAAACCAATGGACACTATTCTGTACTCCTACTTCTATACCTTTCTGCTGCCTTTGATATGGTTGACCATCCCCTCCTCCTCAAAAAACTCCACGCCTTTGGTCTCCGTGACTGTGCTCTTCACTGGTTATCTTCCTACTTATCCAACCGCACCTTTAGCGTTATGTACAATTCTACTTCCTCCTCTCCTCTTCCCTTCTCTGTTGGGGTCCCCCAAGACTCTGTTCTTGGACCCCTCCTATTTTCAATCTACACCTCCTCTCTGGGTCAGCTGATAGCCTCCCACGGCTTCCAATACCATCTTAACGCTGACGATACCCAAATCTATCTATCCACCCCTCAGCTCTTTCCTTCAGTCTCCTCACGTATTACTCATTTACTATCAGATATATCGGTCTGGATGTCTCACCACTTCCTCAAACTCAATCCGTCCAAAACCGAGCTTATAATTTTTCCTCCACCACGTGCCCCTTCCCCTGATTTCTCCGTCAATATCGATGGCATCACTATCAGCTCATCCCCACATGCCAAGGTCCTAGGTGTTGTCCTGGACTCTGAACTCTCCTTCAAACCCCACATCCAATCGCTGTCCAAATCCTGCCGCCTCAGCCTCCGCAACATCTCCAAAATACGCCCCTTTCTAACCAAAGACACAACAAAACTCCTAGTTCACTCTCTGGTCATCTCGCGCCTCGACTACTGCAACTCCCTTCTCATTGGCTTACCTCTACACAGGCTATCCCCCCTTCAATCCATCATGAATGCTGCCGCCAGACTCATCCACCTTACCAATCGCTCAGTGTCCACTGCTCCCCTTTGTCAAGTCCTCCACTGGCTTCCGCTCACCCAACAAATTAAATTCAAAATACTAACAACATCTTACAAAGACATCCACAGCCTAGCCCCCAGCTACATCACCAGCCTCATCTCAAAATACCAACCTAATCGCTCTCTTCGTTCCTCTCCAAACCTCCTGCTCTCTAGCTCCCTCGTCACCTCCTCCCATGCTCGCCTTCAGGACTTTTCCAGAGCCTCTCCAATCCTATGGAACTCCTTACCCTTATCTGTCCAATTATCTCCTACTCTATTAGCTTTTAGGCGATCTCTGAAAACCCTCCTTTTCAGAGAAGCCTATCCTACCCACACCTAACAAATGTACCTCCATTTTCTCCATCAACCCATCCCCCACGGTTATTGCCTTTTGTTTCACTTGACCCTCCTTTCTAGATTGTAAGCTCTAACAAGCAGGGCCCTCTAGTTCCTCCTGTTTTGAACTGTATTGTAACTGTATTGTCTTCCCTCACATTGTAAAGCGCTGCGCAAACTGTTGGCGCTATATAAATCATGTATAATAATAATAATAATCACAGAGGCTATGTGATCCTGCTATATAGGATCGTATATCTCTGTGATTACTTCACAAGCCACTCCCCTCCACAGTTAGAATCATGTCCCTAGGGACACGTTTAACCCCTTGATCACCAGTACAGTTAACCTCTTCCCTACCAGTGTCATTATTACAGTAACAGTGCATATTTTTAGCACTGATTACTGTAGTAATGTCACTGGTACCCCCAAAAGTGTCAAAAATGTCAGTTAGGGGTCCGATCTGTTTGCCGCAATGTCACAGTCCCGCAAAAAAAAATTGCAGATCGCCGCCATTACTAGTTAACTGGTTAAAAAAAAAACAATAAAAATGACATAAATCTTTCCGTAGTTAGTAAATAACTTTTGCACAAACTAATCATAATACGCTTATTGCGATTTTTTTTTTTTTTTTTTTTACCAAAAATATGTAGCATAAAACAAATTGGCCTAAAATGTTAAATTCTGATTTTTACATTTTTTTTGGAGAATTTCATTAAAAAAATGTGAAAAATATTGTTATTTTTTCAAAATTGTCGCTCTTTTTTTGTTTATGGCACAAAAAATAAAAATTGCACAGGTGATCAAATACCACCAAAAGAAAGCTCTGTTTGTGGGAACAAAAAGGACGTCAATTTCGTTTGGGTACAGTGTTGCATGACTGCGCAATTCTCCGTTAAAGTCACACAGTGCAGAATCGCAAAATAGGGCCTGGTCATTGAGCAGCCAAATCCTCCGGGGCTAAAGTGGTTTAACAGCAGAGAACATGAGTTGCTGCTAATTGAAGAGTTTTAGCTTTGTCTCAGCAGAGGGTGAGTTGGACCTCTGCAGAGAGACCACTGTTTTGACACAGAGAGAAAGGGTCCTACTCTGCAGCATGTTGGCAAGTGATAGGCTTGTCTACCCAGGTTGTGGCTCCTTTCTAAAGAAACAAAACTGTAAAACTTGGGAAACGTTTTGCTTTGATGCACATTTATCAAGTTGATTTTTATTAAAAGTTCAACCGAGCTTAAATAGCAGTAGCCACATCATAAAGTCAACATTCCATAACTATATGCTTATTCTTATAAAAATTCAAACCTTACAGTATTTTATGTTCCCCAGTTGCAGCAAAGGCAGATACAGTTAGTCATACAGCTCCTTAGGGAATGGCATTAAATCTTAAAATTATAGAAGCAAAATATATGAAGCGTTCATTAAACTTCTAATGTATTTCAAAGTCTCGAACAGTATTTTTTATAGTGTCATTACATATCAAGATATGACTAATGAACATGATATACTGTTCCATAAACATCTCAAACACGGTATACTCCAGTCACAAACAGTAAGTATACAATCTCCATTTATACCAGTTCTCAACTGTGAAAATCCAATCTTTGGAGCTTAATTCTATTAAAAAGATGATAAATCCACAATTAGAAAGTATTGGACTTTTCCACAATTTCAGTATATCCCATATACTACATTGTCAGCGACAAGGTCATATTAAAAAATGAGAAAATCACGGAAACAGTGTATCATTTAACATAAATACTAAATATACTATACCAGATGACTGGTGAAGTAGGGCATATTGAAGGCGTGAAGCAGTTTGATCAGTGGCGGCCGGTTTATAGGGGGCGCAGGGGCGCCGCCCCCCCCAATCTGTGCAAAGAAAAATAAATAAATAAAAAAAATTACCATTTGCAGCCCACTAGGGGCGCCGGACCTACTGTTGGCCATGGGGGGGATTTTCACCCCACGTGCGCCACTCAGAGGCGCCGATTGGCGGCCTTCTGGGTGTCATCGGGGCGGAGAGCAATGCGCCCCGACACTCCCCACTGTGGTGCTGTCCTGGCTGAGATTGGTCCAGACTCCAGCCTGGACCAATCATAGAGGACATCCAGGGTGACATCGCGTGGGGGCGGTGCGTGAGTTAGTCACGCACCGTCCCGACGTCACCTTCCCGCCCGCCGTCAGAGAGGAGGGCAGCAGCGCGCATGCAGGTCGAGGAGGAAGAAGACGTCCAGAGCAGAGTCCTGACCGAGTCTCCCGAGTCCCGGGCCGTCAGCAGCAGAGAGCAGCCAGCAGCACGCCAGGCAGTGACAGAGTCGGTCCGGTCGTCGTGAGAGAGAGAGCCAGCCCAAGAGCAGGAGGTAAGTGATTCTGCAGCCGCTGCCTCAGACTCAGTGCCTCCCTCCTCCTGTGTTCGGGACTGCGGCCAGGCCAGCAGCCTGCTTAGCAGTGTACACAATATAAGACAGTGCAGGCCAGGCCAATTATATTGTACATCAGGTAAAGTGCTATACTAACTTAGCATAGCACTTTACCTGTGTACAATGTAATTGGCCTAGCCTGCACTGTCTTATATTGTGTACACTGCTAAGCAGGCTGCTGGCCTGGCACTATATATTTATTATTATTAATAGTAAATGGCTGCTATTTACTATTAATAATAATAAATATATAGTGCCAGGCCAGCAGCCTGCTTAGCAGTGTACACAATATAAGACAGTGCAGGCCAGGCCAATTACATTGTACACAGGTAAAGTGCTATGCTAAGTTAGCATAGCACTTTACCTCAAAGGGGGGGGGGTGATCTATGCGCTGCCACTAAGGTATCAGATCATGAGGAAAAACAGGGGGAAGGAATATTACTAAAATATGTATGCTGGTCACTGCATTGAAGGGGGCATGCATGCTGATCTCTGCATTGGGGGAATGTATGCTGGTCACTGCATTGAAGGGGACACGCACGCTGATCTCTGCATTGGGGGAATGTATGCTAGTCACTGCATTGAAGGGGGCATGCACGCTGATCTCTGCATTGGGGGAATGTATGCTGGTCACTGCATTGAAGGGGGCACGCACGCTGATCTCTGCATTGGGGGAATGTATGCTGGTCACTGCATTGAAGGGGGCACGCACGCTGATCTCTGCATTGGGGGAATGTATGCTGGTCACTGCATTGTAGGGGGCATGCACGCTGATCTCTGCATTGGGGGAATGTATGCTAGTCACTGCATTGAAGGGGGCATGCACGCTGATCTCTGCATTGGGGGAATGTATGCTGGTCACTGCATTGAAGGGGGCACGCACGCTGATCTCTGCATTGGGGGAATGTATGCTGGTCACTGCATTGGAGGGGGCATGCACGCTGATCTCTGCATTGGGGGAATGTATGCTAATCACTGCATTGAAGGGGGCATGCACGCTGATCTCTGCATTGGGGGAATGTATGCTGGTCACTGCATTGAAGGGGGCACGCACGCTGATCTCTGCATTGAAGGGGGCATGTATGCTGGTCACTGCATTGAAGGGGGCATGTACGCTGGTCACTGCATTGAAGGGGGCATGTACGCTGGTCACTGCATTGAAGCGAGCATTTACGCTGGTCACTGCATTGAAGGGGGCATGTACGCAGGTCACTGCATTGAAAGGGGGTACGCTGGTCACTGTGCATTGAAAGGGGGCACGCTGGTCCCTGTGCATTGAAAGGGGGCACGCTGGTCTCTGCGTTGAAAGGGGGCACGCTGGTCACTCTGCATTGAAAGGGGGCACGCTGGTCTCTCTGCATTGAAAGGGGGCACACTATACTTTAATTACTGAAGGCCCCTTTCACACTTTTGCGACCTCCAAGTCACTCAATTTTTTACAGCGTTTTTCGCCGCAAAGCAATGCCTATTACATTTTTCTGTTTGCACCCCCCCCCCCCCCAAAAATCTTACATGTTGCAATCATTACTATATATCTGTATAACAACATGTGCAAATGAGGGATACTAAATTATGGAAAAATATTGTCAACTATGGATTTATCATCCTGTAACAGAATGCTGAAATATTGCATGTTGAGTCTGCATAAAAATTCAAACATAGTAAATGCACAGATTTTTGTCCATCAATACTATGTATAGCACCCTCCCCTCCTAGGTAGGTGCTAGTGAGAGAGTATAGTTTTTGGCTCTGTCTGCCTATCAGAGGAGCAGCAGGCAAATCTATATTGCTCTTTGCTTATTGGAGAGCAGGATCTGTTAGTGAGGTCTGCTCATTGTGCTCAGTATGTGATTCATAATGTCTAGAGAGTGTTTCACACTGATCCAATGGGGAGGCATGTTGGACAGTGAGAGGAAATGACAAATGGATGCATAGGCTTTGGTACAGTCCTGGTGATTGGCAGGGGCAGGTCGCCTTGGTGCATTCTGGGATACTGTATAAAAGCCATGTGCTGCGGGGTCTTTGGCTAGATAGCAGAGTCCTGGAGGGAGGGTGGCGGCTGCCTCCTCCTCTGTAGCAGTGGCACATGGCCTCAGGAGGGTTGTCCTGGGGGCCAGAGGAACGGAGCTGAACCCAGAGGTACAGGAGAGCTGACTGAGGGGGAGACACTGGAGACCCTAGAAAAACAACTACATACCCCTTGACTGATTATTGGACGAGCTAAAGAAGAAAGTGAGAGATTGGGCGTGTCAAGGTTGCTAATGGTAACTCAGGGGGACCCGTAAGTGTGAAATCTGGCAGTCCTCAAGAGGGCAGTGCTACATATGATTATAATTTCATAGGCCATCTTTGGTGTGTACCATCCATGTACCAGTAGAAGGTGTGGCCACTGGGGAATATATCAGTGCTGGATGCTTACCTTTGGTATTGTATTTTACTATTAAATATATCACTAGTAATAGCTGTACTGAAATTGTAAACCAGAAGTGAGGGTACCCTGCTCTAAGCAATAAAGGAATGGAAGGAGGCAATAAATACTGTATAACAGTGAAACAACTTCTCTCTACACGAAGAAAGAATTAAAGACCATTAAACTAACATTTTATACTAGGAACAGCACAATAACCAGCATATGACTGGGGCACATTTCTACAACCTCTACCAACATGAACAATTCTCCCACAAAAAGCGTAAAGAGCCATGGACATGGCCAGGATGCAAGAGGGTGCAAATGTCACTTAGGGGAGCTCCCTATAAAATCCTAAAGGGTTTTGGAATCACCCCAATCTTGGTGCTAACCTCTGGGGGATCCCACTGCACAGCCTGCAACAAGATTGAATGTAAGCCAAATGTCAGCCTGCTACAATACAGCTCAGATGCCATGTTCTAGTACCAAAGCAGCATGCACAGTTGCCATCTTGCCTGAGAAGCAGATTTACAGCTGCAGCACACAGAACATTCCAACCATGCCAGACCAGTTGTCCCCACCAGAACTTTGCACCTCTGCATTCCAAGAGGTCCTTAGAGGCATAAAATACACCAGCCTTCCTTGACGCCATTGAAGGCTGAAGATCCTCTCTGATGGAACAAATTGCCTCGTACACACGATGAGAATATCGGACGAATTGTCGTCCATTTTTTTTTTGCATGCTAGTCTCGTATTGAAAATGAAGAGGTTACTAAACTTACGAAAATTATTGTACGGCAGAATGCAACTGCGGAATTGATTTAATGTGTATTATTGTATTGTAATGTATCCTTTTTGTTTCCGAGCATGGTCTTCTGATTTTTTTCGTACAAATACTGTACTGAATAAAATCAAATCGTACAATCTGGTATCGTACAAGAAAGATTTTTGTGTTTGTCCCCTTGGATAATTTCGAATGAACTGTCGTGATCGGCTTTCGAAAGCAGTATACTAACGATCAGATTATTGAAAGATCTCTTCGAAAACTGTATTTTCATCAGATTTTCTGACTGTGTGTACTAGGCTTAAGTTAAGAGGAAGGGTAAATATTCATAGCACCTTCTAGTGTGTGCTACTAAAGTTGTGAGTAGGTAAAAGCATTTTTGGCCAGGAATAAACCTGAGTAACTGAATTAGGTCAGGGTTACTAGAGGCCAGGGCTGGATGACTCATCCTGGCAGCTCTCTGGTGTCTTCCCCTGGTATCTGGAATATTGAAGAATGTTATAGAACTAAAAGGCAGAGGTGAGGAGGAGCTGCTATGAAAATTTGTGGGACCTTGGCCAATCCCCAGAAGTGGGCTGGCAGGGGGACTGAGAAAACCCCATAAATAGACATGGGCCATGCCAGCAAGGAAGTCCGGTGGAAGATGGAGCTGGAGTGCTGAGGAGAGGTTGTTGATGGCTTTTGAGGCAAACCGTCTAGCCTGGAGGGGGTGCTCTGACTTGGGCTGGAGGCTCGGGATAGCTGGCCTGGAAGGATTCCACCATAGGAGGCAACTGGAGGGATTTATGGCAGAAGAGGCAGCAGGTCAGAGCAAGCAAATACAGTGAGTAATATCAGCACAGCGCAGGGACAACACAAGGGGGGAGATTCTCAGCTGCAGCAGTTCTCTCTGAAGACAGGGTTGTGCTTAATCTTCATCCTTGCCCTGGGGAATCTCCATGGAAGTGTGCCAGTCAGGAAGGACTAGGGAAGTGTGCCAGTCAAGAAGGACTGTGGAAGTGTGTGCCAGTAAGGAGGACTGGGGAAGCAAGCTGCCAGGTGGGCTGGTATCTTCTGCAGCAGTAGAACTGGACTCAGGATCTACAGGAAGGCAGAAGGCGATGCTGTTCACTCCACATTGTGCTATTTAATTCAAAAAGGGACAGATGCTCCCAGCCTTTAATGGGCAGTTAGTTGCTAAATGAACACTAAAGACTGTTAACCTCCCTGACGGTATGATTCTATCAGGAATTATGTACCAAAAGCGGTACAATTTTTTTCATGGAAATTTGGCGTTATGTATTATAGGCCTACAATTCTTAGTAATTACTGACTTAAACCTGACCAAAACAAGAGTCTAGTAGACATCCCAGATGTGATCAATTTGAAACACAAATGCATGAATTATAATCTAATCAATAATATAATTTTATTACATAATATATATAATAAAATTATATTATTGATTAGATTATAATTCATGCGTTATATATATATTATATATATGTGTGTATGTGTATATATATATATGTGTGTGTGTGTGTATATATATATATATATATATATATATATATATATATATATATATATACAGTGGGTACGGAAAGACCCCCTTAAATATTTTTTACTCTTTGTTATATTGCAGCCATTTGCTAAAATCATTTAAGTTCATTCTTCTTCCTCATGAATGTACACATAGCACCCCATACTGACAGAAAAACACAGAATTGTTGACATTGTTGCAGATTTATTAAAAAAGAAAAACTGAAATATCACATGGTCCTAAGTATTCAGACCCTTTGCTCAGTATTTAGTAGAAGCCCCCTTTTGATCTAATACAGCCAGGAGTCTTTTTGGGAAAGATGCAACAAGTCTTTCACACCTGGATTTGGGGATCCTCTGCCATTCCTCCTTGCAGATCCTCTCCAGTTCTGTCAGGTTGGATGGTAAACGTTGGTGGACAGCCATTTTTAGGTCTCTCCAGAGATGCTCAATTGGGTTTAAGTCAGGGCTCTGGCTGGGCCATTCAAGAACAGTCACGGAGTTGTTGTGAAGCCACTCCTTCGTTATTTTAGCTGTGTGCTTAGGGTCATTGTCTTGTTGGAAGGTAAACCTTCGGCCCAGTCTGAGGTCCAGAGCACTCTGGAGAAGGTTTTTGTCCAGGATATCCCTGTACTTGGCCGCATTCATCTTTCCCTCGATTGCAACCAGTCGTCCTGTCCCTGCAACTGAAAAACACACCCACAGCATGATGCTGCCACCACCATGCTTCACTGTTGGGACTGTATTGGACAGGTGATGAGCAGTGCCTGGTTTTCTCCACACATACCGCTTAGAATTAAGGCCAAAAAGTTCTATTTTGGTCTCATCAGACCAGAGAATCTTATTTCTCACCATCTTGGAGTCCTTCAAGTGTTTTTTAGCAAACTCCATGCGGGCTTTCATGTGTCTTACACTGAGGAGAGGCTTCCGTCGGGCCACTCTGCCATTAAGCCCCGACTGGTGGAGGGCTGCAGTGATGGTTGACTTTCTACAACTTTCTCCCATCTCCTGACTGCATCTCTGGAGCTCAGCCACAGTGATCTTTGGGTTCTTCTTTACCTCTCTCACCAAGGCTCTTCTCCCCCGATAGCTCAGTTTGGCCGGACGGCCAGCTCTAGGAAGGGTTCTGGTCGTCCCAAACGTCTTCCATTTGAGGATTATGGAGGCCACTGTGCTCTTAGGAACCTTAAGTGCAGCAGAAATCTTTTTGTAACCTTGGCCAGATCTGTGCCTTGCCACAATTCTGTCTCTGAGCTCTTCAGGCAGTTCCTTTGACCTCATGATTCTCATTTGCTCTGACATGCATTGTGATCTGGAAGGTCTTATATAGACAGGTGTGTGGCTTTCCTAATCAAGTCCAATCAGTATAATCAAACACAGCTGGAGTCAAATGAAGGTGTAGAACCATCTCAAGGATGATCAGAAGAAATGGAAAGCACCTGAGTTAAATATATGAGTGTCACAGCAAAGGGTCTGAATACTTAGGACCATGTGATATTTCAGTTTTTCTTTTTTAATAAATCTGCAACAATGTCAACAATTCTGTGTTTTTCTGTCAGTATGGGGTGCTATGTGTACATTCATGAGGAAGAAGAATGAACTTAAATTATTTTAGCAAATGGCTGCAATATAAAAAAGAGTGAAAAATTTAAGGGGGTCTGAATACTTTCCGTACCCACTGTATATATATATATATATATATATATATATATATATACACACACACACATATATATATATATGTATGTATGTATGTATGTATGTATGTGTGTGTGTGTGTATATATATATATATATATTAGGGCGCGAGCACGCGGCTACCTGGGTAACCCTGTTGAATCTTTGGAGACCCTACGTCACGCTGTCAGAGTCTTGGCGCAAACCGGGAAGTCGGTGGCTGGATTACCCGGACCGTGCGGCTTAGTGGAGACAGCGTTGTCAGTGGGAGGATCAGGACATTACCTCGGTATACCATTCTGCCTGAGAACATTTTATCCCACGTGAGTGCGTTTTTTTTACATTAATAAAGGTTTAGTGTGTACATATTACGCTATGGGTCCCTGTTATTCTCTTTGCATGTGAGAGGAGAGGAGGAGGCGCTGATTACTATTCTACCAGCTGGAGCTGAGAACCAAGGTGGATCGCCATTGTACAGTGGAGGATCACTGTTTTGAATTAAAGCGCCTTACCCAAGTACTAAGGGAACGTGTTCACTGCTTAGGGGGGAGCACAGCGGTGTGGTGAAGGATCTTGGTGGCTGTTGTAGGAACAGTAAAGGAGATATTCTGTGTTTATACAGCACCGTTTCCATTTAGTTCCATCAGGATAAAGGACTTTGTGTTTCACCCCTGTTTTACATGACTCAACCTTTATGAACTTTGATGAACATCATTGTATAAGAATGACTTGCTATCATTATAGCTATATATTCGCTGCCCTTGTCATAAGGACTGTGTTTTAACGCTGCTAGTGCATATGCGGGCTTCTGCTCTTGTACGCACCTTTTTTAGATACCGTACATATAATATAAATGTGTTGTGTTTGTGTTTTGTGCAATGTTGGAATTTCCCTCCCAGTTCCCCTCCCATGCAGCATTGCTGCTGCAGGGAACGGAACTAGGAAGTCATAGGAGCGACGGACGAGCGGCGGGGATCTCGGCTGGCAGTCACAGCAATGAGAGATCATCGCTGGATCGCCAGGAGAAGGTAAGACACACCGCTGCGCGCTCTGTACATCTACCCCGAGCGTGACTCGGGGATACCGATCCTAGTCTAAAAAATCCACCCCGAGTCACGCTTGGGGATACCGCCAGGGAGGTTAATACCCCTGGAGCAATCAGCAGGAGCTTCATATGTGAACCAAGTTTGTGCAGGAGGAAAGAAGAAGAGAATTTCCAGTGTACATAGCGAGGAATTGGTCCCCCCTATTAATAGTTCTGGACATTTTTTAAGTTGAGCATCCCATAAATTCCCTAACCCATCCAAGTTATCAACCCCTAATAAAACAACAAAAACAAGCCAAGGACTGTTTTCTGTGTTGAAATGCATACAGGGAAATGCTGTGTGCCTAGCCATGTAGCAGTGGGGAATCCTAACCCAGCAGCTCCTACAAGGGGTGTGCTACATTAAGATGATCAATCTGCTCCTCCCCAACAGGAATCGCAATTAAACAAGCAGTGAAAAATCCCTCCAACCCCGCTCGTCCCTCAGTTTTTGATTGTGTTTCTTTCTACAGCGCAACGTTTTTTAATTCTGCTAACAAGGATTCAACTCCTGGTGGTGAAGTGCAATTTTATATCCACAATCTGGATAAGAGGAAAGTTAAATATAGGGTGTAAACTGTTCAGGACACCACGACTATGCATACTACCCTCATGGAGGAACTACTAAGGCAAAGCAGACGTTATCTGAATATGCAGAAAATGCTGAGAACTGCCTGCAGAGAAACAATGTGCAGGTGTTGAGTCCATCCAAAGGCGTGGAGGACCCTCATTCAGTCCCTCTATAAAAAATCTTCTCCAACAGAAAAACATCTCACTAGCATACATTGTGGAGAAAACCTGACTTCAATTTAAGAAGGTAAACCTACTGCTGTTCCCTGACTTCTCAGCTGAAATCCAGTGGCGCTGCAGAACTTTCTTAAAAGTTTGGTGATGATTTCCACAAAAGGCAGGGTATACAGCATGTTATATCAAAACAAACTTAGAGTAGTGTATAAAGGATCAACAAAGTTCTTTTATATCCCAGATGAAGCAACTGAATGGCTGGAGAATATGCGGTAAAATGAATCTATATTCCTTTTTACTAGGAGCCTAATTTAGACCTAGAGCCACCTTTCCACATTTATCTGGGCCACTGAAACCCAGTTTCCACTTAGCTCAGATGGTACATTCACTAGGCCACCTAAAATCAAACATTGCAACATCTCCATTTGGGGTTCTCACTGCCTAATCCTTCTCAATAGTCTGCCAATCGTTGGGTAAGGAATGTGAAGTGGATTTACAACAACATCAGCTCCCTCTTGGATACATCTGCTCCTAAACAAACCAGGGCTGAACAACCCCCCCCCTCCCCCCATAGTTACCCCCTTCCTCTCCCACACCATTTTTATTTAAAATTGAATCCCACGGTTGGGATTTCTCCACAATTAGCTCAACATTGTCTGTAATAGTTTATATATGTTTAGATTGACATCTATATTCCTCCTTTGTTCAACAGACAACTACTGCACACCACACATGATAAAGTACTCTTACACCTTGCCCATAAATATTAAAATTGCTGGTGACTTCAACACTATATAGGACCCTGTGATGGATACTACCAACCAGCATAGAGCCTCAGGAGCAGGACTACAAACTTAGGTAGACACCTTGAGTTTGACAGATATGGTGGTGGAAAAACCCAGCTCAACAATACTATTCACCCACACAAAGTTCTTCATCTTGCATTCGCTTGGCATTTGGATTACCTAAGATATTTTACAACTGATTATGGCCATATACCTTCCGAGGGTATTTCAGATCATACTCCCCTACAACTAACATTAAGTATTGATAGTAAAGATTTGCGCCCCCACTTCACAGCTCCAGTCTGAACAAATCAAATTTCTCAAGTCATCTTCCAGGACTGCTCACCTGAGAGATGATAGGCTCTTCCCTAACAGGAAACACAATCAAACAATCGGTGAAAAACCCCTCCCACCCTCCTCGTCCTTCAGTTTTTTATTATGTTTCTCCTTACAGTGCAATGTTTTGTTTTGTTCTGCTAACCAAATTGAAAACCGGAGAGGGTCTGATGGCACCCCGTGAGGCTGGTTTAGAAAGGTCGGGGAGGGCTGTACTATCCAAGCTGGCTTTGAGTCCCTTTCAGATTGCCTCAGGAGTGGGAGTCAGTCTGGGCACAGGGGAAATATGTTCCGCCGCTCCTGCATGCTGTACAGCTATTTCTCTCTCTCTCTCTCTCTCTCTCTCTCTCTCTCTCTTTCTATTTCTCCCTCTCTTTCTCTCTCTCTCTCTGTCTCTCTCTCTCTGTCTCCCTCTCTCTTTGTTTCTCTCTCTTTCTCTCTCTCTCTCTCTCTCTCTCTCTCTCTCTCTCTCTCCCTCTCTCTGTTTCTCTCTCTCTCTCTTTCTCTCTTTTTTCTTCTCTCTTTTTTTTTTCTCTCACTTTCTCTCTCTTATTTCAATTCAATTCACTTCAAATAAGCTTTATTGGCTGGACCAAATACATTTTAGCATTGCCAAAGCAGTTGAGTTTGTAAGGGGCGGAGGGTTTAATGGATAATTTGAAGGGGGGTTCGGGGGTTAGTCCATATATATAGGATTTTGAAATCCACATTTGTTCATGTCCCTCTCAGTCTGTGACACGCTGTCACATATTGTGCAGCTATTTTCACCATTGACTCTTCCTCTCCTAGTAGAATTTGTATTTCTCTATCTCTTTCTCTCTCAAAGGAAGCAACTAAGAAGGCAGAGTGCCCTAAGAGGGGACAACAGACGCAGAGAGGAAAAGAAAGAGAGGCTGTCTGTTGTCCATCCCTGGCTTTCATAGCCCTGTCCTTCCCTTTCTTCCTTTTGGAAAAGTTTGGTTCCCTTGAGAGGGATGTGTGTGCTGCTGGAGCAATGTGGGACACACAACCCAACTTGGCAGTTCACCAGGAGCGACAACAACTTGGAGAGGGGTGAATTTGGCAGCTATCCTCCTCTCATGTGAACCTAGAGGATAGAAAAGAAGAGATGTGAGAAAGCCAGCCAGGGTTATACGAGGCGAGTGCTGAGATATAACGATGTCTCTCTGCTCAGCTCCTTCAGTGCAGCCTGTGCGACCCAGCTGCAAACAGGGCACCGGTTCGCAGCCGAGGGGTTAGGGACCCCTGGTTTATAGTATCTGCTGCACACCAGAATTACACAACATTGAAGGTTTTTGTTATTGTACTTTTTATTAAGGCTTTACCATAGTACAGGATATAAAATAACAGAATAAGTTCAAAGAGGTAATCCGTGTAGCATTTATACAAAGTGATCAAACATTTACATGCACATGAAATCAGTAAATGAGTTACACATTTTACAACATTGAAGTTTATGCTTATGTCTTTGCTGGCTACATTTGTTATACTGGATTATCTTGCTGTACATCAGAAATACACAACATGGTATTTTATGTATGTGTCTTTCAATCTATATCTGTTATATTATCTTGCTACAAACCCGAAATGCACAATATTAAAGTTTGTGCTTGCGTCCTTTGTCTATTTTTGATATATTGAAATGTCTTGCTCTTTATCAGAAATGCATTTAAATGTGTCTCTTTTCTGCCTGTTTGTTGGTTTATCTTGAAGCATGTCAGAAATACATAACATGGGATGGGAGTTATGCTTGTGTCCTTTCTATCTGAATCTGTTTTCTTGTGCAATGCATCAGGAAGGCACAACCTATGACCTTTATACTGTATATGTGATATTATTGTACATATATCACTTTTATATTCAGACTGTATTTTTCATAGTACATGAATACATTAATTCTAGCTACTGAGACTTCAGATGGCAGAAAATCCAGTCCCTTGCATTCAAACATACCAGATGCACTCTCTGGGCTGGAAACCCAGTGGGGTTATAAGACATAAGGGGTTTATTTACTAAAGCTCAAGAGTGCAAAATCAGGCTCACTTCTACATAGAAACCAATCAGATTCTAATCTCAGCATGTTCAATTAAGCTTTGGCAATAAAACCTGGAAGCAGGTTCGTTTCTATGCAAAAGTAAGCCTGATTTTTCACACTCCAGCTTTAGTAAATAAACCCCATAGTTCCAGTCATCTAGCATTGGATGAAGGTTATAAAATCACATTTCACCTTTAAGAACTTATTGAGTAAATTAGGAGGTCTGCCCTATGGGAGTGTTTTCGTAGTGCTACCCATAGGAGTATTATGGCCTGTAGATGTAACATCAGGACTTATCAATCTAAGCCTTACGCTGTTCTATACGTATCTTTTATATATACACACCTTAAGTTTTCAGTCACAATAAATATTTACCCAGCTCCTTTCTCCTTAATTATGCATTTAACTGCAGTTGTAGAGGGAGCTCGGTATTTAGAACAGAGTATTTAGGCCGGATCCTCTTTATTTGCCCAAAGTAGTGTCTTTGTTTTACAGAAAGATTAGTCCTTTCAGTTGTCCAAAGAAACGGTTACAGGCATGAAAGGCCACAATTGTTAGATGGTTTAGACAGTGTACTTTTCTAAGCTACAAAATTCACGGTTTTTCTGATTCAATTAACTTTAAGAGCCCACTCCACTAAATCCTGCATCCAGGACGGAGAAGGCAGGGACACTGGTGGAGCAAATCTGCAGATCAGCCACATGGTCCAGCTAGGATACCTTCATTAGGCATTATGGATTGGAGGTAAATTCAGAGCAGGACCTGGTATTCGGCAGGAAGGTCTTACAGGCAGTGGTCCCACCTTGAGGTAGGCCTGAATTACTTTACATTTTTCCTCTCAGGTGTGCTGTCCTGGAAGATGACTTGAGAAAATCCCAGTCAAACATACTGGTAATGGTGTTTCCTGGAATCTTCCAGGATGGCAGGCCTACTTCCCACCCTTGACTTGTTGGTGTTGGTTATGGATGGTGTTGTTTTTTTTTTTCCTCGTGCACTGGTGGAGGTAATCTTCTTTCATCTCAACTGAGGCACAGAGGTGGGAGAGGTTTTTCACTGCTTGTTTGATTGTGTTTCCTGTTAGGGAGGAGCCGATCATCTCTCAGATGTGTCGTCCTGGAAGATTCCCAGAAACACTGTTACCAGTAAGTTTAATTGCAATTTTCACATTTTCGTTTTGGGAAACCAAAAGGAATTAGTATGCCCATTAATGAAATGGGATGTCTTTGAGTCCTCTTGAATACAGTAAAACTTGGATAATTTGTTCCGGGAACAGCTTGTAATCCAAAGCACTCATATATCAAAGCGGATTTTCCTAAAAGAAATAATGGAAACTCAGATGATTTGTTCCACAACCACAAAAAAACTGTCAATAGGAAACACATAAAGCAGAATCCAGCAGGAGCTACAGAGTATAAAAGTATAAAGAGAGTATAAAATTAAATATAAAATATTTAATGAAGGTATAACATTTAGCAACTCATATGGTTGATGATTAAACCAGGCACATCTAAGTATGCAGAAATCCAGGGTAAAGCTGTCCACATAGACAGTCCTCCGCACCACCACCACCATTGACTTCATCCCTTTCACGCTGCGCTCCTCGAGCGCTTCAAGCCTCGCTTTTAGATCGTGCTACTGCAGGGTAGTCTTCCTGGTCGTGATTGCAGACTGACAGCAGTGAGAGCTGGCAAGGCGGAGGACGGTTTATGTGGACAGCTTTACGCCGGATGCTTGCATACTTAGATGTGCCTGTCATAATCGTCAACCATGTGAGTTACTAAATGTTGTGCCTTCATTAAATGTAACCATACTGCTACACTTAGAGATGCCTCCCTTACTTGAGCCTAAAAGAACCCTTTGCTTGTTAAACTTTTGTTCATAATCATCACTATTCCTCCCTGTGACATGGACAGCCCCTCTCTCTGAAGTAGCACTGAAGTTATATTAAATCTCACAGAAGTAGTGCTGAAGTAGTGCTAAAGTAGTGGTTTAAGTCAGGCTGTAAATCGCACTACTTTAAATCGTACCTGGTGTGACGCAGGCTTCTACTCAGTCGTTACTCGTATTGCAAGACTAGTTTATCAAGTTAAAATATTTTAAAAAATGTGCTTGACTTGTAAAACACTTGCAGACCAAGTTACTCGCACGCCAAGGTTTTACTGTATATATCAGTCAGGTTTTACTGTATATATCAGTCAAAAACATTAGAACCACCCATTATAATAGTAATTACAACAGGATAAATAGCAATTTACAGAGGATCCTTGTACTCAGCACTTTACAAAACTTAGCCAATTTTTTGGATATTTTGCAGACTGTCTTTGAGTGCTTCCTATTACAACATATGATCATTCTTATTTGCTGGATAGGATGGAGCAGCTTCCCTCCCTTCTTTTAGATGTTTTTCATTAGATAACATTAAAGCATACATAAAGGGAAAAACACCTGGCTCTAATGGTCTCCCAACTGAATAAAATGAATTATACAGTTAGGAACTCGCCCCAAACCTTTGTGACCTGTATACAATGTATCATGGACATGGAGCTCTTCCACCATCATGTATAAAGTATTTGGAATATTGACTAAACAGGTTTTATCCCCAAGAAGTCAAGGGATATCAATGTTAGAAGACTTTTTCTGATATTCACCTTTTACACATTCAGCTGCTGGAAGTAGGAAAGTTGTGATGTTTAAAATTGAAAACATGTTTGATTTGTTTTAATTAGGTTACATGCCCCTGGTCCTACAGAGAATGGGCTTTGGTCTCTCATGGGACTACATGCGCTCTGTTCTACAGAGAGTGGGCTTTTGGGCCATCATTTATTATGTGGATTGCGCTTCTATAGCAGAGCTCTCAGGCTGCCATTAAAAAAGGACATATGGTCAGAACCATTAGAGATGAGAAGAGGTATAAGGCAGGGGTACCCTCTTTTACCCAATATCGTTTGCCTTGATGATGGAGCCCATAACAGTAGTGCTTTGATCCAGTCCCTGTCAGGTTTCTTTGGTAGTGCCAACTTGGGGTTCCCCAGGGCACATAAACTAAGCCCCAGACTGCTTCTTTACCAAGGCCCCTAAAGGCAGGGATGGACTTGTAGCAAGCTGGAACCAGACATGCCCAGCTGATGATACAGAGACCACTCATGCATGCAGAGTACAGATGGCAGGAGACAGATGAGGATCTGGGAAAAAGGCCAAGATCAGGGCAGACAGGAGGCAAGCAAAAACAGTAGTCAAAGCCGGGGTCCATACATGGGAAACAGACAAAGAATACAAGTAATGCAAGGCCACCCAGGAGCTCAGAGAAACAGGGAAGTTTCTCAGGCAACGCAGGTTGCACAGATCATCTCCATTATCCCTTATAGGTAGAATCAACTTAATCAAGATGAAGTTACTCCCTCTTTTTCTCTATTTACTCAGAAAGGCCCAAGTTTAAATTTCCCTATCCTTTTTCAGACAGTTACACTTACTTACAATCCCAGATCCTTAGGGTGTCGGGCGTAAAGGTATTGGGAGACCTATTTATCAATGGTTAGCTTGTTTCCTTCATGGAACTACAGTCTTAGTAATCATTTCCTAACTGTTCTACATCACGCATTCATTTCCCAGTTTGATCTGACAAAGAGTAAAATGACAATCACCAACTTGGAATCCCTTTTACAGGTCCAGACCCTGCCACAAGCACACTTAAATATTTAATTTGTTTAAAAAAAAAGTGTTGAAAAAGAGAATCAGAGATTCCACCTCCAACTATGTAAAATTGATCGGAAGGGCCGTTGATTTAGATATGTTAATATGAAGACCTGAGAGGGCATCAAATGAGTTTAGTAATTGTAGCAAGTTCGGAATCGATGTGCAGGGGTTCGAGAGAAATAGAAGGGTGTCATCTGCATATAAATTAAGTTTAAATGTTTCATTACCTTTGTCGTATCCCAGAATGTTCGGGTTTTGTAAAATAGTGATCGAGAGGGGATCTAAGGCAACGGCAAATTAAAGGGGGGAGAGGGGGCAACCCTGTCTGGTTCCCCTGCCCAGTGGGAAGAAGCCAGAGTTACAACCAGGGATTCTAACTCTAATCTTGGGGTTGTGATACAGTGCCGAGAATCCATTAACAAATTTGCCGTCAAAACCGAATCTGGTCAATACCAATTGCAGAAATTGCCATGAGACACTATCAAATGCCTTGTGAATATCCAAGCCCAAAAGAAGTAGTTTTTTGTTAAATAATTTTGCATCCTGGATAATATTGCATGCTAATCTAATATTATCAGTGATCTGTCTGTCTGGTATAAAGCCTGTTTGATAGGGTGAAATAAGAGTGGTAATGATGGATGATAGTCTATTAGACAATATTTTGCTGAATATTTATAACATAACTTTCCCCCACTAATGGACAAAATTTGAAACACCCTACAAACGTGGTCCTCATACTCCCTTTCCTTCCTTGGGAAAATTACCGCCATTAAAATGACCATACTCCCTAAAATCTCTTACCTGTTTAGATCTCTTCCAATTGCCCTTTCGAAGGGATACATCTCTAAGATCCAATCAATCATAAACAAGTTTGTCTGGAATAGCAGGAGGCCTAGATATAAAAAAGCCATACTTTATCAATCTTACAGGTTGGGAGGCCTGGGCCTCCCGCAGTTGTGGTACTATTATATCTCATGCAGACTGTCCCAGCTAACCCAATGGAGTATCCATTCCCCTACTGCCCCTTGGATTAGATTTGAGGAGCAGTCAGTAGCCCCCTTTCATCTCCCGAGTATACTGTGGTCCACAGGTAATTGGGTGGGCCAGATTGCTGCGCGAAATACTATAGTTTCAGACTCATTAAAACTTTGGAATAAGTTTAAAAAGGAGGGATCTCTGATCTCCAACCCTCCTCCGGGAGCCTCATTCCTAGGAGACCCCAGATTTGTAGAAGCTTTTGTCTCCCCTTCAGATTTTTCACAATGGATAGATAGAAATATTGTTAAACTTTCGGATTTCTATCATGGAGGAGTATTTCTTCCTTTTACCCATTTTTCCAATTCATACAACATGCCAGATTCTGAGAAATCAAACTATCTACGAATTAGACATTTTTTGAATCATCTCTCCCTAAGCCCTCCAGTTCTCCAGTAACAGGCTTCGAACATATCTGCTCTACAACACCCGGGGGCAGAGGTCTCATCTCTATCATATACAGTGATCTTAACTCTCAACACTTAGATGTTAAATTATCATATATGCTGAAATGGGAGACAGACCTTGATGCGGTGTACTCGGTTGGTGAATGGAATCAAATGTGGTCAAACTTGCGCAAATGCACCAGATCCCTTTCTATTAGAGAGACGGCAGTTAAGCTATTCACCAGATGGTACTACACACCAGTCCAATTAAATATATTCTTTCCAGACACCTCCCCTCTATGTTTTCGTGGTTGTCCAGACCTTGGAACACTCTTACATATATTTTGGGAGTGTGACAGGGTCAAACAAGTATGGTCCGAACTGTTCAAGATTGTGGACAAGATGGCCGGTAAGAGACTTGAACTGACACACTTCCACTGCATATTTTTCCAGAACATACACGATACACCCTCCCAATTCCAACAACTT
Organism: Pelophylax lessonae; assembly: GCF_965119305.1. Taxonomy (NCBI): domain Eukaryota; kingdom Metazoa; phylum Chordata; class Amphibia; order Anura; family Ranidae; genus Pelophylax; species Pelophylax lessonae. The sequence continues at coordinate 79,203,176 of NC_138775.1, read as the reverse complement.
GTCCACACGATCTGTGTTGCCGCTCACTGGACAATCGCTCTACACTGGAAAAAAAAATTTGTCCCCTTACCACAGGTTCTTAGTAGAGTTGAGGAAATAAGACATATGGAGTATTTACAACACTCCATTACTAACACCAAACACATATATGACCTTAAGTGGAACCCTTGGCTCACGTACAAAGCTTCACAAACTGATGCACCTCCAGTCAATCCCTAATACTATATGTTAGCATTAACCATTACCTCAATATACCGTTTGTTCATTTCTGAGTCCTATTGACATTGATATACTTAAATATCTTGCTATTACTGATGATATTACAGTTGGTTTTTCTAAAAAGAAGAAGAGAACCTTTATTTTTTTATTTTTTGGATTTATATTTTCATATTTATATTACAAAACTATATGTATGATGTATGGATGTTTTATTATGCATTGTATGTTTTGTACCGAAACACTTTCAATAAACGTTTTTAGACAAAAAAAAAAGTGTTGCACTCAGAAAAAAACATATGTGAATTAAATAAATAGGAACAATTATTGGCATATCAAATGAAAAATAAAAAAAGTGAAAAATAAATGGGTCCATCTAAGGAAAAAAAAAATATGTGACCTCCACAAAAGTAAAAAGCCATGGGAAAAGTTGTATACATAAAGTTCATATATGTGATAAGTCGATACAGGGAGAAAATTCTGTTGAAGTAATTTCCAGCAATTTAATAATATATCTTCCAAAGCAGCTTCTCTACCAGTGAAGGCAGTGAAAAGAGCCTCCACCACACAAACGTGCTCTAGTCAATAGATGCACCTTACCAGAATGTTTGACCACCTATAACGGATGGTCAAATGAGCTTTGTATATGCTTCAAGTGGTAGGGGATCCTCAGACCTCCAGACAGCAGCTATTTATATAGGCACTCAAATGGAATTTGCTCAGGTCATGAGAAAAGCAAAAAGGCTCTCATGGTGTAGTATTTAGTTCAAATCGGTTTACAGTAAACCCCCCTCCATTGCGGGGGTTACGTTTCGGACCCAGCCGCGAAAAGTGAAATTCCGCAAAATAGAAAAACCCTATTAAAATGCATTGTAGGCATGTTTTTTTTACTGTCACTGTACGTGTAAAAGCATTTTAAGGTCTTTAAACACACTTTTAAAACAATAGAAACTCATTTAAACACATAAAAGATACTAAGAGACAGAGCAAGAGCTATGGAAAAGACAAAAATATTTCATTTTTAATGATTTATATAGTAAAATAACATTACAAAACAAAACGCGAATTACCGGGACCGCAAAAACTGAACCTCGATGGAGCGGGGGATTACTGTAATATAAAGGTTCAAACATTACTCACAAAGCCAATATAACAAACGAGCGATGTATGGTATCAAAATCCTGATTCTTTCCTATTGCGTGTCTAACTTCCGGGTCCCAGCTGGCTTGATTACATCACTCTCTTTGGCCCAAACCGATGTGTTTCATTACCACTGAGGTCATCATTGCTTTTCTCTTGACCTGAATGGATTCCATTTGAGTGCCTATATGGATAGCTCTTGTCTGGAGATCTGATGATTCCCCACCACTTGGAGCATACCATTCATTATAGGTAGTCAAACATTCTTGTAACGTGCATTCATTGACTAGAGCACGTTTGTGTGGTGGAGGTTCTTTTCACTTACTTCACTGGAAAAGCTGTTTTGGAAGATCTGGTATTAAATGGCTTGAAATTCCTTAAACAGAATTTTTCCCCTGTATGGACACATGTATGAACTTCATGTATACAACTTTTCACATGGCTTTTTACTTTTGTGGAGGTCACATATTTTTTTCCTTAGATAGAGATTTTTATTTTTTTTTCATTTTTTATTTTTCATTTTTCATTTATTATACCTATGTTTTTTCTGAGAACTACACTTTTTATGAATTGTGTGTTTTAAAATCTTCAAGTGTTGGTAGCTAGTTGTTTACTTTTTTTCTGACCACAGAGTTTTTTCCTTTTAAATACACTTGAATATTTATAAGGCCTTGCAAAATCCCACAAACCCAGCAATGATTAAGTGTCAGAAGAACTGTTCTCAGGATATCTAAACTTTGGACAGAGATGATTGAGAAGGTGTCTGGGATTTTCTGCTCCAAATTTTTTTCTCAGAGATTGTCCTGTAAAATTTAAAATTATACACCGAACTTATCTTAGATTGGTAAAGTTGGGAAGGTTTTTGACCGCTTCTTCCAGCACCTGCTAGAGGTGGTAGCATGCACCAGCAGATTTCATCCATATCTTTTAAACATTTGAAAACATTTGTGGCTACAGGACGCAAGTATTAAAATATATCACATTGTTAACTGGCATCTCAATCCCTCAGGATCTGAGAGTTTGTCTCTTGGGTTTAGTGGAACCCCTTGCTCTGCAGAAATCAACCAGAACATGACTTGGCATCTTGGTATTCTATGCTAGAAAGGCCATTGTGCTACTTTAAAAGTCTACAACCATGGATCAGTGCAAATCCTTAATAATTCTGTTTTGCCTTTGTATAAAATAGCCTACAGCATCTGTTCAGGTAAATTCCATAAAATATGGGCCCCATGGCTAATGTCAGATTAGGGTGATCGGGCACACAAAATTTCTACAGACTCCTGCTCAGCTGTAACCCCAGCAGAGAATATGAACTGAAGCTGGGTGCTCCTTTAAAAACCCATTTTAAATACATTGGAGAGTACCCCCTATTCTAGTACAGTACAATTGAATGTGCTCGTGAGCATCCCCTGCTGTTGGGCAGGGTTTATTACTAACCCCCTTAGCTCAAGACATATGTGTTTAACACAATCACTGAAAAATTCCTCCTCTTACATCTGAGGTTCAGATATCAGGCCCTCTTTTCGATACCACTTCACATGCTAAACAGTGCTTTAATGCTGTGGAAGTGTTTATGAGTAATATGTTTGGATTGGATTACCTAAGCAAGAATATATTCTCTTGTTATAGTATGTTTTCTATTCTTTGTAACCTATAATACAAAAAGCATTATTAAAAAAATATAAAAAAGGGGTAAATGGCCAAATCAAGTCTAAAAAGTAGAACAAATATTTATTGAACACATATAAACATACACATACTACAAAACAAAATTAAAACCAAAGAGATATGACATCCTTCACAGATAAACCACAACTCTCATAGGTAAAGCAAACTCCCTGTAGGAAATAGGAATTCTCCATTATCAAATTATAATAACATCCAAAGAGATGACCTTTCTAATTACAGACCATCCAATTATCTAGGCATTTTACATGCAGGCAGAAATCCACAAAAACTCTTCTAAGCAGCTTTTAAGATCCATAGTCTCAGGAATCAAAAGCTTGAATAAAAAACTATATGACTTTATTGACTTGTTTTACAGCACATGAATGCTTATTACACATTATAGAACTTTTTTAACAATCCAGCCACAATTTAGATCTGTATATACTGTATATTATACTGTATATACTGTACCTGTGTATATATATACTCATCAGCCACTTTATTATGCACACCTGTTCAATTGTTTGGTAATACAAATTGTTAATCAGCCAATCAGATAGCAGCAACTCAATGCATTTAGGCTTCTGGACGTGGTGAAGACCACTTGCTGAAGTTCAAACTGAGCATCAGAATGGGGAAAAAGGGGTATTAAGTGACTTTGAAAGTGGAATTGTTGTTGGTGCCAGACGGGCTGGTCTGAGTATTTCAAAAACTGCTGATCTACTGGCATTTTCATGCACAATCATCTCTAGGGTTTACAGAGAATGGTCCAAAAAAGAGAGAATATCCAGTGAGCGGCAGTGGTGTGGACAAAAATGTCTTGTTGTTAATGTCTGAGGAAAATGGGCAGAATGGTTTGAGATGATAGAAAGGCAACAGTAACTCAAATAACTATTTGTTACAACCAAGGAATGCAGAATGCCATCCTGAACGCACAACACATCGAACTTTGAAGCAGATGGGCTACAGTAGCAGAGGACCACACAGGGGGCCACTCCTTTCAGCTATGAATAGGAAAGTGAGGCTACAATTTGCACAGGCTCACCAAAATTGGACAACAGAAGATTTTAAAAATGTTGCCTGGTCTGATGAGTCTTGATTTCAGCTGCAACATTCAGATGGTAGGGTCAGAATTTGGCATAAACAACATGAAAGCGTGGATCTATCATGCCTTGTATCAACAGTTCAGGCTGGTGGTGGTGTAACAGTGTTGGGAAAATTTTCTTAGCACACTTTGGGCCCCTTAGTACCTTCTGAGCATTGTTTAAACGCCATGGCCTAACCAAGTATTGTTCCTGACCATGTCCACCCCTTTATGAGTACAGTGTACCCATCTTCTGATGGCTACTTTCAGCAGGATAAGAGCACCTTTAGGATGTGGTGGAACCGGAGATTCACATGTACAGCCAACAAATCTGCAGCACCTGCGTAATGCTATCATGTCAATATGGACCAAAATCTCTAAGGAATCTTTCCAACACCTTGTTGAATCTCAAAGAATTAAGGCAGTTCTGAAGACAAAAGGGGGTCCAACCCAGTACTAGCAAGGTGTACCTAAAAAAGTAGCAGGTGAGTATATATTCTACTGTATCAATGTGTGTATACCTATGTATATGTATATGTATATTGTGACAGGAAGTCAGGTAAATCTGGGAATGTAGTCACAAGCAGGAGATACATTTCCACCTGATTTAGAAAGTTCACCAATTACTAGGGTGTTGGCTACAGAGCTAGCCAGCAGGAAGTTGAACAGACTTCAGCTGTTCAGAATGAGGAAATGAAGGCCTCTATAATTTGTCCAAAGGAAGTCCTATTGATTGCTGCCTCCTGTCGCCGTGTGGGCTGGGAGAGGAGGACAGACAGATGAGTGCCTCCCGACAAGCTGGTGAGCATGGGAGAAGACCCCCTGAAGTGATGTGCGCTAAGGAGGGTAACCAGTTGTGAAGACTTCTCAAGGTAAATAAACAAACTATTTCTATGTGGAAGAAATAAAGGAATGTTTGCCAAGCAAAGAGAAAAACAAAGGGACAGCTTAAATGAACATGTGCTGTGGTGGAGAGATAAAACATGGACTATTGAGAGTCTGCTGTATGACCAGCCAAGTCTGCCCAACAGTAGTTGGGGACAGACTTCATTAGATAGGTTCCAGTGTGTGAGAAGGTAGGCGCCCACAGTGGCAAGGATTTATTTTATTTATGTTTATTTTGAATTATGCTGTTTTTGGAGCTTGCAATTGTGTGAAGTAAATTGCATGAATAAATCAGTGTTGTTTGCAACCACTGCTCGGCTATCTCTCTGTGAAAACGCACCCCCAAAGGGGTCATCCACGCCTACCACCGAGCTAATCCCTTACATATGGTGGAGGATGCAGGCAGAAGCAAAGATCCCTGCAAAGAAGTGCATATGTTTGATGAACTTTGTCTGGTGCACGAGATTGCACAATCTATGTGTGCAGGAGAGAAGATCCTGAAAGAGGAAAAAAGTGTTTTAAAGAGACAGCGGTCTCATAATTTTTGATGAACTGTGTCTGGTGCAAGGGACTGCACAAACTGTGTGTACAGGAAAGGAAATCCTGCAAGAGAGAGAAAAACTACTAAGTTATTAAAGAGACAGTGGTCTTAAATGTTTTTCTGGACTTTGAAACATTTTTTTGTGGAGTGACTAAAGATGGGGCGATCAAAACGCCTGAAAGATGCAAGGATCGCTGAAATGAGAGACCGGATTCTATGGATGGAGGGGATGCTACCGTTTGAACCAGCCCCATCCATGCCTGAACGGAATCGGCTAAAGAGAAAGGTTGTTGTCCCTAGCAACACTGGGGAAAATGCGGATTTTCAGCGGAGCTTTGCAGCTCAACAAAAGGCTCACCAAGAGAGCATGGCAGGCTGGAAACAGAGACGCCAGCAGCCAATGGAGGTCATCGGTTTGGAGGAAACCGAGTATGTGTGCAGGGCTGAGTTGGATGCCTTGCAATGGAAAATGGAAGAAAAGGAACGAGCCCTGGAGTTGCTTAGGATGGAGCATAGAAACGTGCAGGCTCAGGTGTTCCAGTGGGAAGAATCCACTGCTCTTCTTTTTTCCGAGTTGCACAAACGCAGAGAGACTATAATGGAGAAAGATACCATCCTTATGGAAAAGGAAATTGAAATTCAGACTTTGCAGAAGCAAAGTATGTGTGAAATGTTGGAGTTGCGTAATCAGCTGGAAAAAAGTCTTCAGTGTTTGGAAGCTACAAAAATAGACCTGCAGGGGGCGCAGGAACAGAATGTTCCTCTGAAAACGACATTGTCTCTCGGCGACAACGAGAAAAGTGAAAGAGAGGCTAAATTACTGAGTACTGTGTATGAGCTCACCACGTTGAGCAATGTGGTAGATGAATTACGTGCAGACTGTGAAAGTTGGAAAGGTGAAGCCCAACGTTTCCAGCAGCAGTTAAAGGAGAAAGAAGCCTGTGTGGCAGAATTACAGTCTCATTCCCAGAAGCTAGCCAATGAGGTGAAAGCTCTTATGCAGGGAAAAGGAGATGCTGAACATAAGAGAAAAAAAGTAGAGGCACAGCTGCAGGAATCGCAAGTCAAAGTGTCAGAAGGTGACCAATTGTGTGCTAAGCTGTCAGAGAAGGCAAGCCGACTGCAGGTTGAGCTGGACAATGTTACAAATCAGCTTTCTCAAGCAGACAGCAAATCTAGAAAAATTGGCAAGGATTTTTCTATCTTGGAATCGCAGCTGCAAGACACGCAGGAACTCTTACAGGAAGAGAGGTGTCAAAGGCTGAGCTTTAGCACAAAGCTCAAACAAATGGAAGATGAGAAAAATGGCTTCCTGGAACAATTAAAAGAGGAGGAGGAAGAAAAGAAAAACCTATCAGAGCAAGTCGCAACATTGCAAGCTCAGATAGCGTTTATGAAAAAACGCATGGAAGAAAGCGTTGGTTCATTAGAGTGTGTTGAAGATGTGAAAAAGAAGTTTGATCAGATGCTTGGTGAGGAGAAGACTGTGTCTGCAAAATATGCAGAAGAACGCGACCGTGCAAAAACGGAGGCGCGTGATAACGAGAGTAAAGCCCTGTTCTTGGCTCGCTCCTTGGAGGAAGCTCTAGAGTGTAAGGCTGAACTAGAAAGTGTTAACAAACAGCTGTGTACAGAAATGGAAGAATTGGTCAGCTCCAAGGATGATGTTGTGAAAAGCGTTCAGGAGCTAGAAGAGTCTAAGCGAGCCTTAGAAGAGCAAGTAGAAGAGATGAAGATTCTGTTGCAGGAACTGGAAGAGGAATTACAGGCAACAGAGGATCTGTCCCAAAGAGGGGATAGTGTGCCTGATGCAGTTTTTAAAAGGATCAGTGTTTTGGGGTCTGTCCTGAGTGAGCATCAGAAATGTGATGACATGTTGTTTGAATCACCCCTTTGGAATAAACAGTTCCTTCAAAAACGTCAAGCATTGGAAAATGTATCATTAGAGCTTCAGCAAACAAAGGAGCTGGGTAAGAAATGTGATGATTTCTCAGTTCAGGCTGAAAACCTAGTGGAGAAAACTAAAGCGGAGAAAACTAAAGCAAGTGATATAAATCTGGGAGAAAAAAGCAAACGCCACCTAGTGGAGAAAACTAAGGCTGTTGGTGAAAACGTGAAGCAAATGAATAAGTGCCTTTCAGGGAATATTTCCAAAATGGAACTGGTGAAACACAGGTGGCAGAAGTTTGATCGTGATCTTGATATACATTCCATGTGGAATTCAGATAGAGAAAAAGAACTAGGTGACCTTGAGCGGTCAAATAGTTCAGCAGAAAGTGCATTGAAGAAACCTGTAAAAGAATGTGTTGCAGTTCCCTGCTTCTTCACTAATGCAGAGAGGAGGTCTATAATGGATACCACCCAGATCGCTGGGTTCAACTGTGTTGTTGCCTTTGACCCATATGTTGGTGGAAGGAAAGTTGATGTCTCTGGAAAAATGAACAGGGGTCACTTTGAAGAAATGTGTGACAGCCTGTTGTGGCAAATGGAAGGCCCTCTGCACAGCATCTTAGAGCAAGCTAAGCTCAAGAAACAAAGAGTCAATGATTGTGTACAGCTGTATGGAGAGGCAACTCAAGTCACAGAGGGACGTCAAGAGTCCCTACTTGGAACAAAGCTTAGTGAAGCAGAGGTTCTCAAAGTTTTGTGGAAAACATTTATGGATTGCAGAGAGAGGCGGCTCAAGAATGTTGAAGACATTAAGACTAGCCCAATTGAGTTGCCTATGGATCACGGTCCTCCATGGCGGATAGGACAAACTTGTATGCAAGAGAAACTTGAGAAGAAGCGAAATGATGCCAAAAATGCAGTGGAAAAATGTGTATATGAGATGAGAGACAAACTGTGTGACATTCATGAGAAATCTGTCAATGAAGATGACGGAAACAGTTTCATCCGTCAGCGTGAGGATAATAGGAGGCTTATCAGTGAGAGTCAACAGTGCTTGACACATGCGTGCCTGGAAATCTGTGTCCCAACCCTAGGGTTGAAACAAGAGGGGGGGGGGTATGTGACAGGAAGTCAGGTAAATCTGGGAATGTAGTCACAGGCAGGAGATACATTTCCACCTGATTTAGAAAGTTCACCAATTACTAGGGTGTTGGCTACAGAGCTAGCCAGCAGGAAGTTGAACAGACTTCAGCTGTTCAGAATGAGGAAATGAAGGCCTCTATAATTTGTCCAAAGGAAGTCCTATTGATTGCTGCCTCCTGTCGCCGTGTGGGCTGGGAGAGGAGGACAGACAGATGAGTACCTCCCAACAAGCTGGTGAGCATGGGAGAAGACCCCCTGAAGTGATGTGCGCTAAGGAGGGTAACCAGTTGTGAAGACTTCTCAAGGTAAATAAACAAACTATTTCTATGTGGAAGAAATAAAGGAATGTTTGCCAAGCAAAGAGAAAAACAAAGGGACAGCTTAAATGAACATGTGCTGTGGTGGAGAGATAAAACATGGACTATTGAGAGTCTGCTGTATGACCAGCCAAGTCTGCCCAACAGTAGGTTGGGGACAGACTTCATTAGATAGGTTCCAGTGTGTGAGAAGGTAGGCGCCCACAGTGGCAAGGATTTATTTTATTTATGTTTATTTTGAATTATGCTGTTTTTGGAGTTGGCAATTGTGTGAAGTAAATTGCATGAATAAATCAGTGTTGTTTGCAACCACTGCTCGGCTATCTCTCTGTGAAAACGCACCCCCAAAGGGGTCATCCATGCCTACCACCGAACTAATCCCTTACAATATGTATATATATATATATATATGTGTGTGTGTGTGTGTAGCTATATTTCCAGGTGTTGGGCCTGATATGTTTCTGCCATCGTTACCGGTAACACTTCCAACACATTTAATTTGAAAACCCAAGTGTGAGAACTGATACAATGACCATTCCGGCATCTTTGGTTTGTTTTGTTTATTTTGTGATAGGGATGGAAGAAGGGAATGAGTGGGATACTCTGGCTCAACTAGGTTCAACTGGGACACTGTACAAAACAATGCCTGTTAGCGCTGTCTTGACGCCAGCTGAATGCCGGCCAACGCTCCCTGGCGCTTGAAGATACTGTTCTGCTGAACTGTGCTGATACTTCGACTTTAATATCCAGATTAACTCAGAAGATCCAGGACTGTAAGACATTTGACTCCTGACACTCTGTTTAGCTTAACAGTCCGGTGAACAGCTCCCTCCAGCCCTTCACTGACTGAGGTAGCTCCTTGTAACTGCTTGTGCTGCTGCAACTCTCAACACTGTACACTTCACACTGTACACTTAACTCTTCAGGGCCCAACCACTGGCGCCCCTCTACACTTCAGGGTCCTCTCACTAGGCACCCCCTCTAACACTCCAGGGTCCTCTTGCTAGGCACCCCCTTGACACTAGCTGGCTCCCGGATCCCTGGGACCTTCACCGGAGTGGTCCTCTCTACACTTCAGGCTGACCCACAGGAGCAATTTGCAGTATTCACAAACTTGGCATGCTTTCCTGGAACTGAACCCCTCTATCTTCACTGGTCCTCGGCACACCGGATCCCCTCTGCAGCTCAGCTCATCTCTCTCTCTGGACTCTCAGGCAGCCACCCGAGACACCCGATCCTTCTGACAGGAGGAGAGACAGCCGTACCCTCCCTCCTGGGACTCTGCTTCCCGCCAAAGATGCTGCGTCATGCGTTCTCCTCAAACTCATACCCACTCCCAGAATCCTCTGCGGCAGAATCTACCTTCTGGGGTAGATACAGGCCTGAATGAGCCACTTATTGGGTTTCCTCCACAGCCCAATGAGAATCCTCCCATGGAGCCAGTGGGGAGACTCTCCTCTCAGCAGTCACACCTGGGAGACATGAGAGCCCAGCTGAAAATCATGGCCCTGCTGTTAGGCAGCCAAGGCCCATTATGCTTTTACCTAGCACCTACCTTGTAGGGCGCTACATATATATACTACTGTATATACAGTATCTCATAAAAGTGAGTACACCCCTCACATTTGTTTTAAATATTTTATTATATCTTTTCATGCGACAACACTGAAGAAATTACACTTTGCTACAATGTAAAGTAGTGAGTGTACATCTTGTATAACAGTGTAAATTTGCTGTCCCCTCAAAATAACTCAACACACAGCCATTAATGTCTAAACCGCTGGCAAAAAAAGTGAGTATACCCCTAAGTAAAAATGTCCAAATTGGGTCCAATTTGCCATTTTCCCTCCCCGGTGTCATGTGACTCGTTAGTGTTACAAGGTCTCAGGTGTGAATAGGGAGCAGGTATGTTAAAGTTACAAAAACAGAAAAATATTTACGCTCCAGACAGAAAACACATATAAAAACTACATGTACAGAATACAGCTAGCTCTATAGGAAGATCTCAGTCCCACATAAATTAGGAGCTGCACCAAACATATGTAAGAAAATATATCAAGACAATGAAGTCCATAAACAGTCTTTTAAAATAAAACAGCAGAAAGAGGAAGGGGCCAGATCCCAATCAGCCAATCACCAGTGGCTAACAGAAGAAACTATTCACACCCCGTGCTGACACTCGTGGCTTCTTACCAGAAGTTTTGACCCTCTTTTCACAGAGCGGTCAAACAGGCACAAAGAAATCAACACTTGACGTAATTGGTGGTTTCTGATCTCTTTCCCCAGCAAGAAAAAGGCTTCATTGTTCCCAATAAATGATGCATTCACAGGATCCCATATCACTGCCTATGGTAAGTAGGCTCATGAAAAGACAGAAGGACAGCCAATAGTAAAGTACATAAGAACATGTGAAGTTTATTTAAAGTATTGCACTTACATGGATAACATCATAAAATCAGCATGGAATTTAAAAACCACAACATGTGGCGTGCTCCACCCCGATACGACCGCCTTACGCGTATCGTCAAAGTTGTGACATCATCAGAGGCATGGTTTAGCGGTGTGAGCACGCATAATATAGCCTGGCACCTGGAAGTGACATACTAGGAAGTAGTCGCCTCTTGCGTTCCACCCATTTCAATGCCATGACCGAGCGGACGGAAGTGATATAACAGGAAACAGTCACCTCATGCGTTCCACCCATTGCAATGCCATAACCAAGCGGGCAGGAAACAACAAAGCTGAACTCAGCCTGTGTCCCCAAACCCGCCGGAAACGGACATACAGCGGAACACACAAACGGGACAGACAGCAAAAAAATGTTTTAATCAGGCCAACCATCGGTATGTGAGACCAATAGCTGCCAATAGAAACTTTTAAAAAGACTGATAATATATAAACAAAAGCCAATTCCATGTGACAATATAGACACAGATAATCAAGTCGCGCTCATCTTTAAATAGACCAAATTAATGTCCATAAACCTGGTGAATAATTTAATTATAAATATGTGAAAATCAGGGACCAATAATCACAAAATGCATTTCATTGATCATAGACCAAATAAATGTCCATAACAGTCCATATATTATAAGTTTGTAAGTGATATGTAGAAACAGTTGATGTCAATCCCGACTCCCAATGGTAATACGCTTACCAGAACGTAATCTGTATGAAGTAAGGAATCCAAATCAAGGATGTTGACAACTTGTTTGTAGATATCTGTGGTAAAACTCCCAAAATTTAATGGCATGAAGTCATATATCAAAGAAAAGAAAAAACGCCATAGCGTAAAACCCCACAATACATGAATTGTACTGATAATATGTTGGCAAAAAATGCAAAATAAAATAAAAATCACCAGTGAACTCAAACACCAATGTGAAAAAAAAAAACAAAAAGGTAAAAAACGAAATCCTTAATCGGCCAAAGTGATTGAAAATTGTGAATAAGGAAATCCGCCACCAATATTCACGCTGCTTACCAGAACAACAGATTAGCAAACAAAAAGATGTACAGTAGGGGAGTGAACCAAAATGGAGGAGAGGCACTAATAGGTACTCCTTACCAGAAGTAAAAAAAATGGTAGGCTTGCAAAACACACCAATAGGCAGGCAAGCAATCCACCACCGATAAATAAGCCCCTTACCAGACTGCAATTTTATCACTGGTATGATATCCTGAGGTCAGGAGAATGACTGGTACTTCACACAAGATGCTCCAGGAGTATGTGCCCCAAAGTGTATCAGCAACATGAAAGGGAAAGAGGCGCCATAGTGTAAAAACGTAACAATTTTATTAAAATAAGAAGTATTAAACTCACATGCAGGAAGAATGTATTCGCTTGAACAAACCGCCGGCCTGACGGCACGTCCGCACTAGCTGGATGCTCCATGAAATTACATCAGCACGCCGTGACCTTACGCCGTTTCGTCACAGATGACGTTTTCTTTGAACGTCATCTGTGACGATCCTCACTCTGAATACTCAGTGTCATCTTTCAACATTACCAGATGCACATCTCAGCAACTTAGAGGAGAAAACCAAATATGGATTGAATTGCTCCATCTAGGGATCACCCTCTCTCCACCGATTGGGAATCAACAATATAATCCTCAATTTCCCTGTTAGAAAATCTCTCTTGAATACAAACATCAACAAATTAAGAGGAATCAACCAATTTACAACACCCTCTATCTTTTGAACTTCAGTGCAACAGGCACACCCTCCCAATCATAGACGCTGAGACAACTGTCACAAGACGCTAATGCGACCTTCCCCCAGGCATCCTCGTTGGGGCCACATTCGGGAGGATCCACACCCTCAGGGACCCGGTGGCGCTCATATCGGCACTCAGCACAGCGGAATCCTCTTTCCTCTTTCTTTTAGCAGCTGTGACTCTCTTGTCACACCTTTAGTAGCCTACAGGAAATCACAAATCTCCCCACTTTCAGACCCCTGAAGAAAGGCCTGCGTGCCTGAAACACGTCGGGTGGGAGGATTTCCTTCAAGAAGTCAACATATACCATTGAGTATATGCATCACCATTTTCTCTTTTTTTCTTGAAATTACATCTACACATATTTTCTGTACAATTTATGTGACATTTTAGATCTATGTAAGATCTATTTTAAATATTTTGTTAATAAAATAATTAACTTCTATCTACTTGTGGAAGCGTGTTTACCGGTAAAGTCCCATACCCTAGGGGGACCCCCCATTCTGCCAGTGATAAGATTGCAGTCTGGTAAGGGGCTTATTTATCGGTGGTGGATCAAGTTGAATGTACGTGCGGCCTACAATACATAGGCCGCACTATTAGGACTTTAGATGTCAGAGTAAATGAACACCTGGGGAACATAAGAAGGGGTTTCCCTAAGCATAGTGTATCCAAACACTATGCCAAATATCATGCGAAAAATCCCGCCCCGAAAAATGGGGCATCGATAAA